>NC_092265.1:27964809-28067862 GCF_036320965.1 Panulirus ornatus
AAGGTGTGCGTGAGGCGCTGCAGTAACAGGGAACCGGACAACCAAAAAAGCCAAATCTTGAATCATAGGTGGATATCCAATTGCTCAGAGTAGGTAAGGCGATTATTGTATGGCTTTGCTCGGGATGAAAAATCTTAGCCGTAAATATCATCAAGTCAAAAACTAGTAGATAGTGGTAGTGAAGGTGGAATTTCCGCATTTCTGTGGTCTTATTAGTAAATCGAAACTTTTCGTTTTCTCCATCAATCTAGAGGTGTTGTAGACAATCCTTAAGGTTTTCTTGTAAGGTAATGGTAAGTACAAGGTTATGACCTCAGCAAATTTGTGATGGAAAGTGCAAGAAATGTGGTAATGTATATAATACAAATTATATAGTTGTATAATAAATGTATAATAAAACTTTGTCTTCTCTGTTCCCGTTCATTGATTCAAATGCAGGCAAGTTTTCTCTCTAACGAGGTGGGATAAGCTACGTGCACTCGTGTTGTAAATGTGGTGATTTTCCCTTCATTACCACAATGGTGTGCTGAACTGAAGATGTAGAATTCCGTAGACGAAAGTAAGATAGGAAATCAATCTACATCAAAAATTGAAAGTGCCGCTTTGTGTGTGTGTGTGTGTGTTTGTGCATGTGTGTGTGTGTGTGTGTGTGTGTGTGTGTGTGTGTGTGTGTGTGTGTGTGTGTCTGTGTGTGTGTGTTTGTGTGTGTGTGTGTGTGTGAATACTACTTTAATCATTATCAGGTGAGTCTTTTGAGGAAGGATTTGTACACTCGTGTTGCCCCGTCTTTTATCCTTGTAAGTGTAAATACGTTTTCACTCCTGTGTGCACTCACACGCACACACACACACACACACACACACACACACACACACACACACACACACACACACACACACATAGCCTATAATATTATCTAGTATTTTCTTCAGATGGATATCTTACACCTTAATTATAAAAGCCAAAGAAAAATTTTTAAAAACATATACATATATTTCCACACGTGTAGATATATGTTAAGTATTGAAATGTGGCGGAAAAATTCCTTATATATTAACAAACGTGATTGAGGACGTAAAGAATCTGGTACAAACACAATGGTTATTGTGATAAATGATTTGTTTATGATATATATGTATTGTGTTGCATTATAATGGTTGTTTAGAACTAAGGTCTTTAAACCTGAATCAGTGAAATACTATCAGAAATAGATAACCTGTTAAAAATAAACATTTATATCGATCAACCACAGAATATATTTTCCTCTGGGTCTGTAAAAGAAAATACAGTACAGGGAGCTAGTTTGAGTAAGAGTATTTCATATTTTAACAAAATATTTACCTCTAATAGCGTCCCTTATCTTTCGTCATCATTTCTTATGTTTACTATCAAGAAATGTCTTATCTAACATAAAAATTCTGTCTAGGTATTTGATTAATGTTGTCCAAGGATGAGCTACATGCCACACGTGGTCAGGTCACAGTGGTGGTGGTCAGGTCAGTGGGCGGTGTGTGTGTGTGTAGCCCCTGGGTTCATGTTGGCCACAGCCACCCACCGGCCAGCCGGGCGGTAGTTTATAACTAAGACTGGTAGTTTCACATGCCACTTGGAGTGTCCCTCACTACAGAACTTGAGCAGCTCTTATCCTGAGGTGGAACAGTTGATCCTCTCCACCAGGCTGGTACACTTGGTCTGCACCAGGTGGCTCCCTCCTGGTCATCCTGAGTGGTTGGTTGCTGTGTTGGATTTAATAACCATTGACTTGTGAAGGTCATTAGGCCAACCATCATTTTATCATCTGATAAAACACGAAGCAACGTCAAATATTAAGTGATCCACCTAAACTATTGAGAATGATGAAGTCTGATACTGTTACGTAGGTCATCCAATCTTGCCACTCACATGTTACGGTAATCACGACTACATACATATTGTTGTTACGACTGATATTACTGTATGTACTGTAGTAAAGTACTGTGGTTATGTGGACACCAGACGAGACCATCATTATGATGTGTCATCAGCATGTATCTATAATGCTTCTATAACCAGCATGATCAAGAAGGTTATAACAACATTATCCTTGTGTCACCAACATGTATCTATAATGCTTCTATAACCAGCATGATGAAGAAGGTTATAACAACATTATCCTTGTGACACCAACATGTATCTATAATACTTCTATAACCAGCATGATCAAGAAGGTTATAACAACATTATCCTTGTGTCACCAACATGTATCTATAATGCTTCTATAACCAGCATGATCAAGAAGGTTATAACAACATTATCCTTGTGACACCAACATGTATCTATAATACTTCTATAACCAGCATGATCAAGAAGGTTATAACAACATTATCCTTGTGTCACCAACATGTATCTATAATACTTCTATAACCAGCATGATCAAGAAGGTTATAACAACATTATCCTTGTGTCACCAACATGTATCTATAATGCTTCTATAACCAGCATGATCAAGAGGTTATAACAACATTATCCTTGTAGTTGTTGGATCAGTGTAGAGCAGAGCAATACCTGGTGAACATTACATCCTGGTGGCCGCCATAAATACCACCAGTGTTTATAAGCTCACACATCACCAGGGGTTAAGATATGGTGTTATCCCTCACTGCTCTATATAGCACCAGCCACGGTGGGCCTCCAGGTTATGCCTCACTCCTACTCTTCTATATCTCTAACTTCCTTGTGATCATCTCACTTTGAATAACTAGATCTTCACATAACAGTTGTTTGTTGTTGTTGTTGTTGTTGTTGTTGTTGTTGTTGTTGTTACATGTTGTAGGTTTATGTTCTGCCACTGGACGACTCGTTCTCTGATCTTACCCGACAAATAATTTGTATTTTCGAGATTCGTCAGGTGTTTATCATACGGAGTCTGTAACACGTAAGTCTGTCTATCGTTCACTATACTGGATAGTAACCGGTAAAGGTTATTAAAGATATCTACACCAGAAACTGTGCCACACAACAAAACATACAAATCACGATATTTGCAACATGATAACATTTTTGACTTAATGACCTTCAGCAGTTAAGGTCATCAAGCCGCACCATACATACGTCAGACAGTAACATCAGTTGTATAACAGGATGTATATATGTTGTTGGATTTAAGGGCTATCAGCTTGTGGTCATGAAGCCAGAATGTGAATCATAAGTTAACATAAAATGATCGTCCAGGTCCAGCAGGTAGCTGCATATAAAACTATGAATGTCTGTCTTGATTACTGACGACGTAGAGGGAAGGGTTTGGCAGGAAGGGGCGTGTGGTGGAGTTTGCTGGAGGGTTCTCGGGAGTGTTGTGAAGAAGAGATAGAAAAACAGACTGAAAGGAGGAGGGTAACAAGTCCTTGGGCTCAACCCAGGTGCTACATTGTCACTCAAGCAAGACATCTAAAATAATCGCCAGGTTGGTTGGTTATTTGGGCTTGTGGCTCATCAACTGCCAGGTTAAGGTCATACACACGCTCACTAAATATTTGGCCCATGTAAGTAAGGTTTTCATCCCTATTGATTGCAAGGGTCATACCTGCGGTAAAGGTCATGTTATAACCATCAATCGAATCATCTTGAACAGTTTTCCCAGGGGTTCAAGATGATTCTGAGACCGTACACGCTCTCACCCTGTTCGTACGACGAATGGTGGAGTCAAACGAGCAGCGACCTATGAAAGGTCATTAGGTCACTAATCCTTTATATGTTTCACTTTAAAGTCACCTAACAATCCTTTCAACATATTATTGTCTAAATAGTTGGGACAGTGAAATATAGGAAGATGTACGTTCAAGGAAGACATATGCAATGACAGAGTTACGTGCAGCGACGACAAGTAGGCCAGACAAACCTGAGAAATGGTTGTTGTTGATGGTGTGAACAGTAGTATTATTATTACCACACATCACCAGCACACCTTTGATGGCGCTCCTACACCTTCGTTGCTGCTGCACTCTACACAGGAGCAGGGGAAGGTAGACATCTTTAAGCAAGAACATTTCCGACGAGACTGTACTATTTCTCTCCGTCCTTTGAGGATGACACAGCCTTGCTAAGGATGACTTGTCACTGGTGGTGACACAGCTGACGGATGGAGTCCTGTTACACCTTGTGAATAATATCTCATGACCAAAACAGTAGACTGCCCAGGTTGACAAGCGTATTGTGCACTTCAACTGACTAATGATATGATAAAGAAAATTACAAACATAAATATCTATTGTAAGGATCAAATCAATGATGAAACAAATATAGTTTGAATGATTAATGAAACAGAGTGTGGGAAGTGACACAGCTTTGTGATGCTTGGTCACTTACAAATGATTAATACGAAAGCGTTAGGTATCGACCCACAGGAGAACGTGTTTACAGATCTTTATAGAAGACATATCTATGTTAGATAAACGCCATATCAAGGAAATATCTTAACCTGGGACGTGTAACATCTGTGTGGATAGACACAGCTTTGTAATATATGATCTACTCCACCGGTGAACTTTGACAACAGAGAGTTATACAACGCGTCGCTGGACAATATTCACCTAATACCTATAACGAATTTTTATATGATATACAAGACATTTGTTGGAAGTAAACATAAGAAATAATGATAGGAGATAAGGAGAGGGAAAGTACATATTTTCTTAAATGCTGAGTGAATACTGTTTTAACCTAGTTATTTTGCGTTGGATTTTATTTTACATATCCAGAGGATAATATATTCTGGGGCTTATGATTGTTATGCTTTCAACACCTTTTTCAATTTCTTATCATTTTTACTGGCTAAAAGGCCTTGGTTCTTAACAAACATTTAAATGCAACACTGTACATATTTATTATAAATCATTTATCACATTAACCATAATGTTTGTACCTTATTCTATAAGTTGTCAGTCACATTCTTAAGTATATAATACATTCGTCTGACTCAAGTAGATACATATATCTACACGTTTACATATATACATATGGTTCTTAATTTATCATCATTTTATTCCAAATTTAAGTTATCCTTCTAAAGAAAATACCAATCATTACCTTAGGTGACGTACCTGAGTCTTTATAACAGAAATAATGAACAACTCCTGATTGTTGAGGTTGTGCATACCGGTTGAAGACCATTAGTTCACCAATGTTGTACTGGTAATGATAAAAGTCAACATGTATATAACTTTAATGTTTGACATATACTATGGATTCAGGCTTTATGACTGTTCATATGTTTTCAAATATACCAACATTACATTGACCCTATACGAAATACTACCATTAAATTGTTTGGTCGTAAAGGAGATATTCTGATCACTCCAATAATACACATGTATGTTTACCTGGTACAAAGAGATCCGTCATATTGTAAAGCCCTGTGCCAGCCAGGCAGGGACGTGGCCAGCCTCCCTAACAACAAACTACCTGTTAGTCAAGATCAGATAAAGAGCCGGGTTGAGGTGAGGGCCCGTACCAAGCATAGACCTAGCGACCTGTCATGGTACAGACCAGTCATATGGAGACCTGGTGAATCCAACAATTAGAAACATTCCATATTTGAGGAGACTTGGCAGGTCTAACTATGAACCAATTTCATCTTGATCGTATGATATGACCCTGTGCCAATACTGCGACAAATTGTGATATTGAATTGTATATTGATTTCTGGGAGCCTTGAAGAATGTGTGGAAGTCGAGAACATTATCTCGGAAAGCAAAAATGGGTATGTTTGAAGGAATAGTGGTTCCAACAATGTTGTATGGTTGCGAGGCGTGGGCTATGGATAGAGTTGTGCGCAGGAGGATGGATGTGCTGGAAATGAGATGTTTGAGGACAATATGTGGTGTGAGGTGGTTTGATCGAGTAAGTAACGTAAGGGTAAGAGAGATGTGTGGAAATAAAAAGAGCGTGGTTGAGAGAGCAGAAGAGGGTGTTTTGAAATGGTTCGGGCACATGGAGAGAATGAGTGAGGAAAGATTGACCAAGAGAATATATGTGTCGGAGGTAGAGGGAACGAGGAGAAGAGGGAGACCAAATTGGAGGTGGAAAGATGGAGTGAAAAAGATTTTGTGTGATCGGGGCCTGAACATGCAGGAGGGTGAAAGGAGGGCAAGGAATAGAGTGAATTGGAGCGATGTGGTATACCGGGGTTGACGTGCTGTCAGTGGATTGAATCAAGGCATGTGAAGCGTCTGGGGTAAAGCATGGAAAGCTGTGTAGGTATGTATATTTGCGTGTGTGGACGTATGTATATACATGTGTATGGGGGTGGGTTGGGCCATTTCTTTCGTCTGTTTCCTTGCGCTACCTCGCAAACGCGGGAGACAGCGACAAAGCAAAAAAGAAAAAAAAAATTGATTTCATATTTCGATGGAATTAACTGTAAAGATGAGTTGCCATAATTATGAGGAAACATGTCCACATTCACACTCACCAACCCTACCCAGACAACACGAGTCGTATTGATCATTTCTAAATTCATCGGACACATCCGGGAAGATACTTTTTTACCGTGAGTACTTTACTTTAAAGTTACGTTCCTTGGAAATAGAGCGAAACTAACTGTCTGTATTACCAACAAAAATCACTATGAGGTATATATATCTATCTACTAATGACGTCACATCTGATGTCACTCGTAGTAATGAACACAACTGGTGGGCAAACGTTTGACCTCAGATGAGGTGAAGTACTTTGTCTTCAATATGATTGTGAACATGGAATAATTTACCAGTTAGAGTGGTTGGAAGCAGCATTATAAATACGTTTCACAATAAACTTGATAAATATTTCCCTTCAAGTTCAAGACATTATTTGCGTGTCATCATTAGTCACACTGACAATATACAGGTTTATCTTTAGATTATCTGTATGTCTTCCACTACACTGATGTGTGAGTTCCTGATATCTTCCACTACACTAGTGTGTGAGTTCCTGATATCTTCCACTACACTAATGTCTGAGTTCCTGATATCTTCCACAACACTAATGTGTGAGTTCCTGATATCTTCCACTATCACCATCAGCCTCGAAGTGACCCAGTGGTCCACTGCTGTATGGATACCTTTACATTCCTTTGTATAATGGAATATTTGTAACAACACAGTAATTAATCACATCTGAGCAATCGGAAGTTTGACAAGGCATTATCAGCTTTACGTCCTATTGGCGGGCCATCATAGAGCTATAAGGCTGTGGTCATGTTTGTCTGGATGTTGATGACAGGGGCTTCCTCTCTTATGTGAATAGCTTCTAATCTCTGTAGTCTCCTGCGATCACTACAACTAGTAATGATTTTGATGTTATTCATTATAATCTCCCTCGTTAGTCTCGTTTCATGCTTTTGTTCATGATGATGTTTGATTCCACCTTCTTGTAAGTGGAGCGAGAGTCGGTAGTTCAGGTGGCAGGCGTATTGGTCATCATCTCGAACTTAGATGTGAAGTCTATATAGATGCAAACTGGCAGGCAATTCAAAAATCTAAATTCTAAACACTGGCGCCTTACAAAGGAGACACATTTCTTCAAGGGAAGAGAAAGTTAAGTAATTACATACTAATATCTCAATCATGGTATCACGTCAGTCTCTCATTCCCTTACACAAGTCATCAAGTCCAGTCTCTCCTTTGCCACTCCAAACCTCCAGCCTAACCCAACAACACTGTGATCTGCATGATGGAAGCACACATGAAATAGTCACAAGGATTTCCTTCTCTACACTTGCCAACAGAACTTTCTTTTATGCTTGTAGGTCCAAATGTTTACGCCAGGCCTTAGCACAGACACCATTGAGATCACCAGCCGATCAAATGGATACTGCAAACACATACTGATAAAGAAAATAGCTTTTGGATAAGTATATACATGCACGTATAACCTTAATGGTGAGGTCAAAGGTCAGACCATCATAACACCTGAAGGTCGCGACGTCGTGTTCAGCCACACAGATCTTTCAGAGCTTCATGCCTGAGTACGATACCACATTACCAGCTTCCAATATTATACTACATTTTCCGCCACACCACACAACAGCCTCATCTTAATGTCATGCAACATCAACATTTATATTTGGTCTCTAACGACAACCCCCCCACCACCAGCAGACCCATGAAGGCCCCCATGTCACTTACGTCACTACAGTTTCCAGGCACCACGTGGCATTTTAGTGGATGTTAATTACCACTCCTCTGACCCAGGCAGCTTTCTTACCTTCCTGTCTCACCCAAACGTTGTCTGCTGGCTCTCACTCCACAAACATACAACCTCTCCTTCCCAGACATAACACATCACAACACCTTACTCCCACCTTTTTGATCTTTTTCTTCGTGACAATATATTTCTCTGCGGAGAGTGTTACGCGCTTGCCCTACCTTTTCGTAAAATCTCGTTGGATGAACTCATAAGCCAGAACTCTCTCTCTCTCTCTCTCTCTCTCTCTCTCTCTCTCTCTCTCTCTCTCTCTCTCTCTCTCTCTCTCTCTCTCTCTCTCTCTCTCTCTCTCTCTCTCTCTCTCCTCTCAGCCTAGAGGCAAGTTGCTATGTACTGGGTTAGTGGGTGGGTGGGGTGCAGAGTGGCTCGCCGTGATATGGCAAGAACTTCATCGCTCTCACTCAGTCACGCAGTCTACATTCATAGTGGCTGGCTGGGGAGAGAGAGAGAGAGAGAGAGAGAGAGAGAGAGAGAGAGAGAGAGAGAGAGAGAGAGAGAGAGAGAGAGAGAGAGAGAGAGAGAGAGAGAGAGAGAGAGAGAGAGAGAGAGAGAGAGAGAGCCTATCTACGAGTATTTACGATCACAAAAAATACTGAAAATAAAGGCCCCGCCGAAAATCGAACCCTGACCAACTGTTTATGAGGCAGATGTGCTAACCACTACACCACGGAGCCACTTGTCAGTGGCGGAAAAATCTCTTATATATTAACAAACGTGACTGAAGACTTAAAGAATCTGGTGCAAACATAATGATTATTGTGATAAATGATCTGTTTTTTATTTATTTATTTTGCTTTGTCTCTGTCTCCCGCGTTAGCGAGGTAGCGCAAGGAAACAGACGAAAGAATGGCCCAACCCACCCCCATACACACTTGTATATACATACAAATCCACACACGCAAATATACATACCTATACATCTCAAAGCAGAGATATATATACACACACAGACGTATACATATATACATATGTACATAATTCATACTGTCTGCCTTTATTCATTCCCATCGCCACCTCGCCACACATGGAATTACATCCCCCTCCCCCCTCGTGTGTGCGAGGTAGCGCTAGGAAAAGACAACAAAGGCCCCATTCGTTCACACTCAGTCTCTAGCTGTCATGTAATAATGCATTTCTGTCATGTAATAATGCATTTCTTCACACAAGACTCTTTTCCAAGTTCACTTCCTCTCCCCATTCTCTTCTCCCCGACATTGTTTCCTCTTTTTCGAAAACCTCTTCAGATCTTCACTGTCGTCTCCACAAGATGGTGATCAGACATCCTACCAGCAGCCCCTTTCAGCACATTTACATCCAAAAGTCTTTCTTTTACACGCCTTTCAATTAACATGTAATGCAGTCGTGCCCACTGGCTATCTCTCCTACTCACTTACGTATATTTGTGTATATCACATTTCACAAACCAGGTATTCCCAATCACCAGTCCTTTACATACACACACAACACAAGTTGTTCACCATTTCCATGCGCCTCAGTTACACCCTCCACTGCCACAATACTTACCTTCGCATTTAAATCACCATCACTAATACCTGGTCTCTTACATCATAACTGCTGACACACACACTCGCTCCCAAAATACTTGTCTCTGTTCTTGACTCTAGCTCGCTACCTCACTAAGTGCCATTTGACCTGACCTTATGGGGCAGGACAAGGGTCATCATCTTCAGTACTCACTGGACACCACTGGTTCTTGGCCTCAGCTTCTACAATCTCCACTTCAATACTATCCCACTAAACTCCTAAAATCACTGATCTTTGGCCCAACGCTTTCAGATAATGTCAAAATCCTAATTCA
This sequence comes from Panulirus ornatus, assembly GCF_036320965.1. NCBI lineage: Eukaryota > Metazoa > Arthropoda > Malacostraca > Decapoda > Palinuridae > Panulirus > Panulirus ornatus. The sequence goes on from NC_092265.1 coordinate 27,974,849, forward strand.
TCGTCAAGATCTTCACTATAACATTGGATGAACATACTGAATGTTGGAGAGTCGAACCCATGACCTTGATCTTTGAGACTCAGGCTCGGTGATAATGTGTACCACACCTGCCAGTGAGCTCCAATACTTGGTCACCTAAATCTTAAGACCACGCATGTACATACTGAACTCTAGATAAAAATATGGTCAACGGAAGATATTTCATATATCTGGTTTTAAAACGGATAAGATCAGGAAATAAGATTTAATCATTAACATTTTATCATTCTCGGACGATTATAATGCCCAACAACACACGTTAGGTACACAATATATTTCCTACTAACCTACATGTGAAGTGACAATCCATTCTATATCTAACATCCCACTTGATAACCAGCATACTGTATCCTTCAGTAGCAGATATCATATGATACTTAATGATTATGATAATCATAATGACTATAATAATGCATTGATAATAGTAACAATGATCATGATAATGATAATGATGCATAATGATAATGATAATAATAATCATAATGACAAAAATAATATTAATGATAGTAACGATGATCATAGTAATAATAATGATAACGATGATGATAATGATAATGATAATGATACATAATAACAATGATAATGATAATAATAACAATGATAATAATTTTGTTGCGAGGCGTGTGATATACATAGGGTTGTGCGGAGGAGGGTGGATGTGTTGGAAATGAGATGTTTGAGGACAATGTGTGGTGTGAGGTGGTTTGATCGTGTAAGTAATGAAAGGGTAGGAGAGATGTATGGTAATAAAAAGAGTGTGGTTGAGAGAGCAGAAGAGTATGTATTGAAATGGCTTGATCACATGGAGAAGTGAGTGAGGAAAGATTGACAAAGAGAATATATGTGTCAGAGGTGGAGGGAGCAAGGAGAAGGTGGAAAGATGGAGCGAAAAAGATTTTGAGTGATCGGGGCCTGAATATGCAGGAGGGTGAAAGGCGTGCCAGGAATAGAGTGAATTGGAACGATGTGGTGTAACGGGATCGACGTGCTGTCAATGGATTGAACCAGGGCATGTGAAGCGTCTGGGATAAACCATGGAAGGTTTTGTGGGGCCTGGATGTGGAAAGGGGACTGTGGTTTCGGTGCATTATACATGACAGCTAGAGACTGAGTGTGAACGAATGTGGCCTTTGTTGTCTTTTCCTAATGCTACCTCGCACGCGTGCGGGGGGAGGGGGTTATCATTTCATGTGTGGCGGGGTGGCGACGAGAAGGAATAAAGGCAGCAAGTATGAATTATGTATGTCTGTGTATGTATATATATATGTATACGTTGAAATGTATAGGTATGTATATGTGTGTGTGTGGACGTGTATGTATATACATGTGTATGTAGGTGGGTTGGGCCATTCTTTCGTGTTTCCTTGCGCTACCTCGCTGACGCGGGAGACAGCGACAAAGTATAATAAATAAACAAATAGTGATAATAATGATATCAATAATAGTGATAATAATAATAATAATATCAATAATAATAATAATAATGATAATAGTAATGACAATAATGATAATGATAATAATGATAATTATAATAATAATGATAATAATAATAATAATAATAATAATAATAATAATAATAATAATAATAATAATAATAATAATAATAATAATAATAATAATGATAATAATAATAACAATAATAATAATAATAATAATAATAATAATGATAATGATAATAATAATGATAATGATAAAGATGATAATAATAATAATGATAATAATAATAATAACAATAATAATAACAATAATAATAATAATAATAATAATAATAATGATAATAATAATAATAATAATAATAATAATAATAATGATAATAATAAAAATAATAATAATAATAATAATGATAATAATGATAATAACAATAATAATAATAATAATATAAATAATAACAATAATAGTAATGATAATAATAATAATAATAATAATAATAATAATAATAATAATAATAATAATAATAATAATGATAATGATACATCGCTGGTGGCTGGTTCATCTGAGAAACTGCAGAGAAGCTGGTGACTGAGTTTGGTAAAGTGTGTGAAAGAAGAAAGTTAAGAGTAAATGTGAATAAGAGCAAGGTTATTAGGTACAGTAGGGTTGAGGGTCAAGTCATTTGGGAGGTAAGTTTGATTGGAGAAAAACTGGAGGAAGTAAAGTGTTTTAGATATCTAGGAGTGGATCTGGCAGCGGATGGAACCATGGAAGCGGAAGTGGATCATAGGGTGGGGGAGGGGGCGAAAATTCTGGGAACCTTGAAGAATGTTTGGAAGTCGAGAACATTATCTCGGAAAGCAAAAATGGGTATGTTTGAAGGAATAGTGGTTCCAACAATGTTGTATGGTTGCGAGGCGTGGGCTATGGATAGAATTGTGCGCAGGAGGGTGGATGTGCTGGAAATGAGATGTTTGAGGACAATATGTGGTGTGAGGTTGTTTTATTCGGGTAAGTAATGTAAAGGTAAGAGAGATGTTTGGAAATAGAAAGAGTGTGGTTGAGAGAGCAGAAGAGGGTGCTTTGAAATGGTTTGGTCATATGGAGAGAATGAGCGAGGAAAGATTGACAAAGAGGATATATGTGTCAGAGGTGGAGGGAACGAGGAGAAGTGGGAGAGCAAATTGGAGGTGGAAAGATGGAGTGAAAAAGATATTGAGTGATCAGGGCCTGAACATGCAAGAGGGTGAAAGGCGTGCAAGGTATGGAGTGAATTGGAACTATGTGGTATACCGGGGTCGACGTGCTGTCAATGGATTGAACCAGGGCATGTGAAGCGTCTGGGGTAAACCATGGAGAGTTCTGTGGGGCCTAGATGTGGAAAGGGAGCTGTGGTTTCGGTGCATTATTACATGACAGCTAGAGACTGAGTGTGAACGAATGTGGCCTTTGTTGTCTTTTCCTAGCGCTACCTCGCACACATGAGGGGGGGAGGGGGTTGTTATTCCATGTGTGGCGGGGTGGCGATGGGAATAAATAAAGGCAGACAGTATGAATTATGTACATGTGAATATATGTATATGTCTGTGTGTGTACATATATGTGTACATTGAGATGTATCGGTATGTATATTTGCGTGTGTGGAGGTGTATGTATATACATGTGTATGTAGGTGGGTTGGGCCATCTTTCGTCTGTTTCCTTGCGCTACCTCGCTAACGCGGGAGACAGCGACAGAGCAAAATAAATAGAATATAAAATAAATAATGATAATGATAATAATTGTAATAATAGTAATAATGATGATAATGATGATACTTATGATAAAAACAACAATGATGATAATTATAATGATTATGATAATGATAACAACATTTATGATACTAAAAATAGTAACAATGATATAATCATAATAAATAGCACTGTACTATAATAACAATGAAATAATGAAATTGATAATAATAATAGTAATAATGATGATGTAATTATAATAAATATCACTGTACTATAATAATAATGACGGTAAAACATTCAATACAGTTGCGTCTTCCTAATATAACAAGACAATATGGTCTAAATATACCACATACCGGTGTTACACTGAGTTAAATGAATTAAACTCCACGAACCATGATTTTGTCTTGATCTGTCCTTGTAACAGTATTTTGAACCTATACTCATCTTGGTGTATATTGTTTAGTTTTCGTAACCATTAAATGAATATAAGTCAACATGTTTTCAGGAAAAAATAAGTTTTTCCAATTGTATGTTTTTCATTTACCATTGGATGGAAGGATCCCAGGGATTAGTGTATATCTTGTGTCCCAACCAACCCTGCTCTGTTGTTTCCTGCTGTCTCTGGGTTAGTCATGTTTTATGAAAAAAAGAAAAATGTCTATCAGGAGTGGGATTCGAACGTATTCCCGGAAAACCGGACTGTCACTTGAACGCAGTGCCTTAAACCACTCGACCATCCTGACAAGAGACAATGAATTTGGAAGTTCTATTCAACTTACAAAACTGAACACATTCTAGGAGCAAATGTATGTGTCAGATTGGATGGAGAATTGAGCAAATGTTTTGACCCAGATACGGGTGTGAGGCAAGGCAGGGTTTGTCAACATATTTATGGCTGGAATGATAAGAGAGATGAAAACAAAAGTAGAGAAAGGTGTGCAGAGATGGAGCTTGGTAATGAGGTATGGTGGCTAGTGAGCAGCCTGTTTACGGAAGATACTGTGTTGTTTGCTGAGAGTGAAGAGGAGTTGCAGAAGGTTGTAAGTGTGTTTTATGATGTGTGTAAACATAGGTGATTGAAGGTAAACACGAGTAAAATTAAAGGTATGGTACAATATTTGTAAGGAAACAGAATGTAAGTCTCATCTTATAGGAGACAGAATGTTTATGTGTGTGGATGTCTTGTTTATACAGAAAAATGTTGATATCTTCCTATGAGTCTTCAGCACCATGAAATATAAACAGGAGGGATTTAGGGTCAATACTCGTCATTCTTTGATCATTCAATTTTGAAGAGCTCAGCTCAAAATTGATTTAAGTCTAATGAAAAACTGCACTTAGGATAGGGAGAATTTATATGTAACATTTGCATTTCTTGCCAATGCTTAATACAAATGAAATACCTACAACAACACACTGGTTGTTGATGTGATTATGTTGATGATTGTGATGACTTTCTCGTATTTCACACAAATATTCTTCAAAAGTATTCAAAGAAGTCAAGAACTTCTAGAACCATTGGGCAAGGTTGTGCTGATTGGTGCCCGCGAAATGGTTGGAACAGAATATCGTAGTCTATGGCGTCTTCTCAGGTCTTGGTGGTCCACGAAAAATGTCTCTCCATATTCTCTCATCATGAGCAACCGTGCTGTTGCTGCCACAGTTTTTCCTGTGGTGTTTTTTTTAGTCAAACAACGGGTTGGATATGATGACACTCCGACCACCGTCGAGGACCACCCTCAGTCGCCTGCTGACGTCGCGAGAGAGAGGGAGGAAGCCGTCATGAGAGCACTCAAGTGTCTTGCCTCAAGGAGGGTGGTACCTCCTCCACGTGGAGAGAGGAAGCCGTCATGACAGCACTCAAGCGTCTTGCCTCAAGGAGGGTGGTACCTCCTTCATGTGAGGCCAACCGGAGGAAGGCAGCAGAAAGAGAACTGGCTCAACTGAACCACAAAATCTGGCACGTGCATCCTCTACAGTGACACGTGCATTCTCTACAGTTGCATCTATATTCCTACCAAGACATACACATCATCTACAGAAAGTGAACTACGCGGGAAACGGCGATCAAATTTAAAGAGGGAAGTCAGCACCACAAGTAAAGCATCCTCCTCGAAGGCTCAGAGTGGGGTGCCTAAATGTGTGTGGATGTAACCAAGATGTGAAGACCCTTACTGGAAAAACAATCACTCTTGAAGTAGAACCTTCAGACACAATTGAAAATGTGAAGGAAAATAGTGAAACTGGAGAAAAATGTAGCTTAGACATTGAAGCTTATTGATACAGTGGTTAAATTGATGAGAACTGCTATTGACGTTTGTGTAAATAAATTATACATTTTCCTTTTTTCCATAGCCAGAGGTTGAACCATTATATGACATCCTTTTTTTTTCATTCATTTCAAGCTAGAAGTTTCAGTTTTCTAAATTGTTTCTTACATTTCTCATATGTATAGATATGTATGTGTGTGTGTGTGTATATGTGCGTATGTATGTGTATGTGTGTGTATGTGTATATATATATATATATATATATGTATATTATCCCTGGGGATAGGGGTGAAAGAATACTTCCCACGTATTCCTCGCGTGTCGTAGAAAGCGACTAGAGGGGACGGGAGCGGGGGGCCAGAAATCCTCCCCTCCTTGTATTAACTTTCTAAAATGGGAAACAGAAGAAGGAGTCACGCGGGGAGTGCTCATCCTCCTCGAAGGCTCAGAGTGGGGTGCCTAAATGTGTGTGGATGTAACCAAGATGTGAAAAAAGGAGAGATAGGTAGTATGTTTGAGGAAAGGAACCTGGATGTTTTGGCTTTGAGTGAAACGAAGCTCAAGGGTAAAGGGGAAGAGTGGTTTGGGAATGTCTGGGGAGTAAAGTCAGGGGTTAGTGAGAGGACAAGAGCAAGGGAAGGAGTAGCAATACTCCTGAAACAGGAGTTGTGGGAGTATGTGATAGAGTGTAAGAAAGTAAATTCTCGATTAATATGGGTAAAACTGAAAGTTGATGGAGAGAGGTGGGTGATTATTGGTGCATATGCACCTGGGCATGAGAAGAAAGATCAAGAGAGGCAAGTGTTTTGGGAGCAGCTGAATGAGTGTGTTAGTGGTTTTGATGCACGAGACCGGGTCATAGTGATGGGTGATTTGAATGCAAAGGTGAGTAATGTGGCAGTTGAGGGAATAATTGGTATACATGGGGTGTTCAGTGTTGTAAATGGAAATGGTGAAGAGCTTGTAGATTTATGTGCTGAAAAAGGACTGATGATTGGGAATACCTGGTTTAAAAAGCGAGATATACATAAGTATACTTATGTAAGTAGGAGAGATGGCCAGAGAGCGTTATTGGATTACGTGTTAATTGACAGGCGTGCGAAAGAGAGACTTTTGGATGTTAATGTGCTGAGAGGTGCAACTGGAGGGATGTCTGATCATTATCTTGTGGAGGCTAAGGTGAAGATTTGTATGGGTTTTCAGAAAAGAAGAGTGAATGTTGGGGTGAAGAGGGTGGTGAGAGTAAGTGAGCTTGAGAAGGAGACCTGTGTGAGGAAGTACCAGGAGAGACTGAGTACAGAATGGAAAAAGGTGAGAACAATGGAAGTAAGGGGAGTGGGGGAGGAATGGGATGTATTTAGGGAATCAGTGATGGATTGCGCAAAAGATGCTTTTGGCATGAGAAGAGTGGGAGGTGGGTTGATTAGAAAGGGTAGTGAGTGGTGGGATGAAGAAGTAAGAGTATTAGTGAAAGAGAAGAGAGAGGCATTTGGACGATTTTTGCAGGGAAAAAATGCAATTGAGTGGGAGATGTATAAAAGAAAGAGACAGGAGGTCAAGAGAAAGGTGCAAGAGGTAAAAAAAGGGCAAATGAGAGTTGGGGTGAGAGAATATCATTAAATTTTAGGGAGAATAAAAAGATGTTCTGGAAGGAGGTAAATAAAGTGCGTAAGACAAGGGAGCAAATGGGAACTTCAGTGAAGGGCGCAAATGGGGAGGTGATAACAAGTAGTGGTGATGTGAGAAGGAGATGGAGTGAGTATTTTGAAGGTTTGTTGAATGTGTTTGATGATAGAGTGGCAGATATAGGGTGTTTTGGTCGAGGTGGTGTGCAAAGTGAGAGGGTTAGGGAAAATGATTTGGTAAACAGAGAAGAGGTAGTGAAAGCTTTGCGGAAGATGAAAGCCGGCAAGGCAGCAGGTTTGGATGGTATTGCAGTGGAATTTATTAAAAAAGGGGGTGACTGTATTGTTGACTGGTTGGTAAGGTTATTTAATGTATGTATGACTCATGGTGAGGTGCCTGAGGATTGGCGGAATGCGTGCATAGTGCCATTGTACAAAGGCGAAGGGGATAAGAGTGAGTGCTCAAATTACAGAGGTATAAGTTTGTTGAGTATTCCTGGTAAATTATATGGGAGGGTATTGATTGAGAGGGTGAAGGCATGTACAGAGCATCAGATTGGGGAAGAGCAGTGTGGTTTCAGAAGTGGTAGAGGATGTGTGGATCAGGTGTTTGCTTTGAAGAATGTATGTGAGAAATACTTAGAAAAGCAAATGGATTTGTATGTAGCATTTATGGATCTGGACAAGGCATATGATAGAGTTGATAGAGATGCTCTGTGGAAGGTATTAAGAATATATGGTGTGGGAGGAAAGTTGTTAGAAGCAGTGAAAAGTTTTTATCGAGGATGTAAGGCATGTGTGCGTGTAGGAAGAGAGGAAAGTGATTGGTTCTCAGTGAATGTAGGTTTGCGGCAGGGGTGTGTGATGTCTCCATGGTTGTTTAATTTGTTTATGGATGGGGTTGTTAGGGAGGTAAATGCAAGAGTTTTGGAAAGAGGGGCAAGTATGAAGTCTGTTGGGGATGAGAGAGCTTGGGAAGTGAGTCAGTTGTTGTTCGCTGATGATACAGCGCTGGTGGCTGATTCATGTGAGAAACTGCAGAAGCTGGTGACTGAGTTTGGAAAAGTGTGTGGAAGAAGAAAGTTAAGAGTAAATGTGAATAAGAGCAAGGTTATTAGGTACAGTAGGGTTGAGGGTCAAGTCAATTGGGAGGTGAGTTTGAATGGAGAAAAACTGGAGGAAGTGAAGTGTTTTAGATATCTGGGAGTGGATCTGGCAGCGGATGGAACCATGGAAGCGGAAGTGGATCATAGGGTGGGGGAGGGGGCGAAAATCCTGGGGGCCTTGAAGAATGTATGGAAGTCGAGAACATTATCTCGGAAAGCAAAAATGGGTATGTTTGAAGGAATAGTGGTTCCAACAATGTTGTATGGTTGCGAGGCGTGGGCTATGGATAGAGTTGTGCGCGGGAGGATGGATGTGCTGGAAATGAGATGTTTGAGGACAATGTGTGGTGTGAGGTGGTTTGATCGAGTGAGTAACGTAAGGGTAAGAGAGATGTGTGGAAATAAAAAGAGCGTGGTTGAGAGAGCAGAAGAGGGTGTTTTGAAGTGGTTTGGGCACATGGAGAGGATGAGTGAGGAAAGATTGACCAAGAGGATATATGTGTCGGAGGTGGAGGGAACAAGGAGAAGAGGGAGACCAAATTGGAGGTGGAAAGATGGAGTGAAAAAGATTTTGTGTGATCGGGGCCTGAACATGCAGGAGGGTGAAAGGAGGGCAAGGAATAGAGTGAATTGGAGCGATGTGGTATACCGGGGTTGACGTGCTGTCAGTGGATTGAAGCAAGGCATGTGAAGCGTCTGGGGTAAACCATGGAAAGCTGTGTAGGTATGTATATTTGCGTGTGTGGACGTATGTATATACATTCGTATGGAGGGGGGGGGGGTTGGGCCATTTCTTTCGTCTGTTTCCTTGCGCTACCTCGCAAACGCGGGAGACAGCGACAAAGTATAATAAATATAAAAAAAGAATAATATTCTTCAAAACAGAAATTTCATTGCCAGATACATAATTCCTGGCGGTCTGACAGTTCATACATACCTGTATCCTGGGCTCTAGGATTTCTGCCACTCATTTATTATTGGTGTGGAATGATTACACTTTAATGATCTGTATTTTCGATGGAAATCCAACAGGATTACAAACATGCATCATATACATTCTATGGTAATCAATAATAATAGTGTCTCAGGTTAAGTAATTGTGTAATTCATTACTTGCAAAGTCAAGTGGTCGACCATCACAATATACCGTAAGTGTTGGTAAGGTTAACCCACCCGAGGTCCAGGTCCAGGTGGTTCATGTTGACAACAAGCTTACACCAGAAGAATTTGGGAAGAGTTTACTGTTGGATTCTTATGAGTGTGGTGATGAAGAGCGAGGCAGGGTAAACAACAATAACCTAACAATATATATATCAGGTCAGTTCAACCTGCCGCTCCACCCACAACCCACAACCTCAAGTAATCATCTATCGGGATTTTCATATCAATGTTTATGACTGGCCAGGTGCTAGCCTAGCCCAGGCCCTTGTCTTATGACAACCTGTGTGGATATTGTCTACAGTCATGATGGGTGAAATAAAGCAGGCGGTGGTGTCTTGCTCCTTGTTAAAGCTCACTCAGTCCTGTGTTGACAAATGCTGTGGCTGTTGAGAGCATCGACTTCATTGTAATTTGCTTTAAACATAAACTTTGGAAAAGATATTAAGGAATACTGGTGTATATACCCCTTGTAGAGAGACCAAAGGTAGACGTAAGATTTTATGATGAGTTAGCAGAAAGTTTTGATGGAGACGACTCGATCACAATGGAGGATTTTAACACACCAGTACACAAGTAGTGGGGATGACTGGCCAGTAGCAGCGGGCGTGGAGGATTTTAACACACCAGTACACAAATAGTGGGGATGACTGGCCAGTAGCAGCGGGCGTGGAGGATTTTAACACACCAGTACACAAGTAGTGGGGATGCCTGGCCAGTAGCAGTGGGCGTGGGCGGACTCTTCCTGAACTTGCTTGATAGTGACGTAGTACAATACATGACAAACCTACTACACAGGAAAACATATTAAATTTAGTTCTAACTTCAAATAAAAATCTTCTCATGATATTAGAACAGGAGAAGAAATTTGTGCCAAAGATCAATGATAAATTACTTGTGTCTTTTGCCTAAGAGAATAGTACATTAGAAACTCAGCGTCACCCACCATAGCCAACATGATGGAGTCAACTATGTAAATCTATGTAGAGAAACTAAGACCTTACACATGAAGGTTAAACATTACTATGAGGCGCATATTGATGAAAGTAACAAAAGAAACATTAGAGAGTTTTATAGTTATGTGTGAAGGAGGAAGAGTCATTAACTAGCCAACTGGTCCATCATATTACTCACATCTGAACAGCCAAGAATATGGAGAGAACTCTTATTTCTTGTGACCAATACAAAATGCAGTCATTATATTTTATATGATTATAGACGTGTGTGTACAGCTATGCAGAGGTCATTGTTGTTATGGTTGGTTATTATGATTATAGACGTGTGTGTACAGTTATGCAGAGGTCATTGTTGTTCTGGTTGGTTAGTTGGAGTTTATCAACCACCAGGTCTTCAGGCCGTCAAGGTCAGACTATAACCATCACACGAAACATCTTTAACACCTCCACATACATACGATCTGACTGTGTAAATAATCCTTCTTATAAGATTAGATTACAAAAAGATTATGTATTACACATTTACTTCGTATTAGAACCTATCATTGATTACCATAGAATATAAATGGCAAAAGTGTATTTTCTTAATGGTTTTCTATTGAAAATATCTGGGATATTGTATTTAAACTAAATGTTTTGTACAATAATAAATAAAATCCCATAACTTTTCTGGAGCACAGGGTACAGAAATGTATGTAACGAGAAACCGGTAGAATTAATATATCTAACATAAAGATTTCTATTTTGCAGATAACATAAATGTTTTACATGTAGAAATCAGTAATATCTTGAACAACCTAAACATAATACCATCAAATTTTATATTACAAGTTTTTTATCCGGGTTTTACGCATTAAAACGATATTGTTTACAGAAACGTAATGTAGTTATTATCAGCACAAGGTTTAGAAGGTCTTAAACAAGTTATGAGTTTATATTCTTCAAAACTTTAGTACGATCCTTTATGTATACTTTGAAATTCAGACTTTTTAATTTCACTGTGAAGAACACTAATGATAAAAATTATCAACGCTTCCTTAAAAATGCTCGATATAAATTGATATATATTCTTTTTAGAGAAATGTATATGAATATGAATTAGACAAAAACGATCAAGATTGACGAACTTAATCAAATGACAAATATAGAATATGATATGTGAATTTCAACGATCTTAATATCACAAAACCAAATACGTTACATAAATTTTTCAAATCATCGAAAGTAATACAAGAAGAAGCCATCCGGAGGTAACTTGTTACTCCCGGCGTAAACAATTATAGGCGGAATCCGGTAACACCTCTTGAATAGCATGTGGAAGACAGAGTAGAGTGGCTAGGCTCAGAAGCATGTTCTCCACTTCAACTGACTAATGATATGTTAAGACAACACAAACCACATACATCGATTGTGAGGATGGAATCAGGATGAAACATCTATAACTAGAAAGGTTAAAGATACAAAGATGGTGAAATACCTTTACCCGGGATCAGTAGCACCTGTGGCAATGGACACACCTTTGTAATGCTTGATCACTTACAACTGATCAACTTTAATACCAAAGTCTTAGGTATTGTCCCTCAAGGAAACTTTTTATAGATAATTATAAAACACATATATATGTTAGATATACACTATCTCTAGAATATATCTTTACCCGGGACGTGTAACACTTGTGTGGATAGACACAACTCTGTAATGCATGATCTATTACATGAAATGAACCTCACTAACGAAGACATATACAACGCGTCGTTGGAGAACAGTAATCAAATACCTATACAGAATTTTTATGTTAGATAAAAGACATTTCTTGATAGTAAACATAATAAATGATGACGAAAGATAAGGGATGGGCTTTGGGAACGTATACAAAACGAAGGCAGGACGGCCACCACCGCGTCGTTCAGGTGAAAATTGAAGGCACTGCTTTAAAGTAGCAGTGATAACCATCGTTAATTGGTTGTGGAGCAGATGTAAGGTAGAGCGAGGTAATTATCTACCGCGTTCATTTGCCAGAGAGAGAGAGAGAGAGAGAGAGAGAGAGAGAGAGAGAGAGAGAGAGAGAGAGAGAGAGAGAGAGAGAGAGAGAGGGACGAAAACGCCTGGGTACGATGATCGACCCCCCCCCCCCCCAACACACACACACACACACACACACACACACACACACATTGTCATCATTTGGTTGGGGCCCAGCGGCATAACTCCCCATCCTCCCAACAAAGAAGCGGCACATTGTCACTGATGTTTTAGAAAGCTGTTTGTGTCAGCGATATCAATGTTCACCACGTTTGTAAGGTTGACGGGGGGGGGGGGAGTGGGGGGGATAGGGGGTCCCTTGTTCCCCTGTGCCCTTGTGAATGACGTCATGTGAACTTCTCAAAGATACCGTATCTTATGTTGTGACTTCACGGCACACCCTCCCTGTGTGAGGTAGACAGATCCTACATGTTGTGTGAGGCAGAGAGATCATACATGTTGTGTGAGGTAGAGAGATCCTACATGGTGTGTGAGGTAGAGAGATCCTACATGTTGTGTGAGGTAGATAGATCCTACATGGTGTTTGAGGTAGAGAGATCCTACATGGTGTGTGAGGTAGAGAGATCCTACATGTTGTGTGAGGTAGATAGATCCTACATGGTGTGAGAGGGAGAGAGATCCTACATGGTGTGTGAGGTAGAGAGATCCTACATGTTGTGTGAGGTAGATAGATCCTACGTGGTGTGTGAGGTAAAGAGATCCGACATGTTGTGTGAGAGGTAGATAGATCCTACATGGTGTGTAAGGTAGAGAGATCCTACATGGTGTGAGAGGGAGAGAGATCCTACATGGTGTTTGGGATATAGAGATCTTATGTGGTGTGTGAGGGAGAGAGATCCTACATGATGTGTGAGGTAGACATGGTGTGTGAGGTAGAGAGATCATATGTGGTGTGTAAGGTAGAGAGATCCTACTTGGTGTGTGAGGTAGAGAGATCCTATGTGGTGTGTGCGGTAGACAGATCCTATATGGTGTGTGAGGTAGAGAGATCCTATGTGGTGTGTGAGGTAGAGAGATCCTATGTGGTGTGTGTGGCAGAGAGATCCTACATGGTGCGTGAAGTAGAGAGGTCCTACATGGCGTGTGAGGGAGAAAATGCTCCTACATGGTGTGCGAGGTAGAGAGATCCTACATGGTGTGTGAGGTAGAGAGATCCTACATGTTGCGTGAGAGGTAGAGAGATCTTACATGTTGCGTGAGAGGTAGAGAGATCCCACATGATGTGTAAGGTAGAGAGATCGTACATGGTTTGAGAGGGAGAGAGATCCTACATGGTGTTTAGGATATAGAGATCTTATGTGGTGTGTGAGGTAGAGAAATCCTATATGATGTGTGAGGTAGATATGGTGTGTGAGGTAGAGAGATCACATGTGGTGTGCGAGGTAGAGAGATCCTACTTGGTGTGTGAGGTACAGAGATCCTATGTGGTGTGTGTGGTAGAGAGATCCTATGTGATGTGTGAGGTAGAGAGATCCTATGTGGTGTGTGTGGTAGAGAGATGCTATATGGTGTGTGAGGTAGAGAGATCTTATGTGGTGTGTGAGGTAGAGAGATCATACATGTTGCGTGAGGTAGAGATATCCTACATGCTGTGTGAGGGAGAAAGAGCTCCTACATGGTGGGTGAGGTAGGGAGATCATATGTGGTGTATGAGGTACAGAGATACTACATGGTGTATAAGGTAGAGAGATCCTACATGGTGTATAAGGTAGAGAGATCCTACATGGTGTGTGAGGTAGAGAGATCCTACATGGTGTGTGAGGTAGAGAGATCCTACATGGTGTGTAAGGTAGAGAGATCATACATGTTGTGTGAGGTAGAGAGATCCTACATGGTGTGTGAGGTAGAGAGATCCTACATGGTGTGTAAGGTAGAGAGATCATACATGTTGTGTAAGGTAGAGAGATCCTACATGGTGTGTAAGGTAGAGAGATCCTACATGGTGTGTGAGGTAGAGAGATCATACATGTTGTGTGAGGTAGAGAGATCCTACATGTTGTGTGAGGTAGAGAGATCCTACATGGTGTGTAAGGTAGAGAGATCCTACATGGTGTGTAAGGTAGAGAGATCATACATGGTGTGTGAGGTAGAGAGATCCTACATGGTGTGTAAGGTAGAGAGATCATACATGTTGTGTGAGGTAGAGAGATCCTACATGGTGTGTGAGGTAGAGAGATCATACATGTTGTGTGAGGTAGAGAGATCCTACATGGTGTGTGAGGTAGAGAGATCCTACATGGTGTGTGAAGTAGAGAGATCCTACATGGTGTGTGAGGTAGAGAGATCCTACATGGTGTGTGAGGTAGAGAGATCCTACATGGTGTGTGAGGTAGAGAGATCCTACATGGTGTGTGAGGTAGAGAGATCCTACATGGTGTGTGAGGTAGAGAGATCCTACATGGTGTATGAGGTAGAGAGATCCTACATGTTGTGTGAGGTAGAGAGATCCTACATGGTGTGTGAGGTAGAGAGATCCTACATGGTGTGTGAGGTAGAGAGATCCTACATGGTGTGTGAGGTAGAGAGATACGTAAAGTTAGTATAATTTTTTTCATTCCAAGCCTTGAGAGATGTCCTTTTTAAAGTAAATCATTTATCGTTATAAAAGGAAATAATAGATGAAATGTAAAATAGAAATACTTAAGATAATAGATATTATACGAATATTAATATTTGTGATTATCATTTGTGGAAGGTATTAAGAATATATGGTGTGGGAGGCAAGTTGTTAGAAGCAGTGAAAAGTTTTTATCGAGGAGGTAAGGCATGTGTACGTGTAGGAAGAGAGGAAAGTGATTGGTTCTCAGTGAATGTAGGTTTGCGGCAGGGGTGTGTGATGTCTCCATGGTTGTTTAATTTGTTTATGGATGGGGTTGTTAGGGAGGTGAATGCAAGAGTTTTGGAAAGAGGGGCAAGTATGAAGTCTGTTGGGGATGAGAGAGCTTGGGAAGTGAGTCAGTTGTTGTTCGCTGATGATACAGCGCTGGTGGCTGATTCATGTGAGAAACTGCAGAAGCTGGTGACTGAGTTTGGTAAAGTGTGTGAAAGAAGAAAGTTAAGAGTAAATGTGAATAAGAGCAAGGTTATTAGGTACAGTAGGGTTGAGGGTCAAGTCAATTGGGAGGTGAGTTTGAATGGAGAAAAACTGGAGGAAGTGAAGTGTTTTAGATATCTGGGAGTGGATCTGGCAGCGGATGGAAACATGGAAGCGGAAGTGGATCATAGGGTGGGGGAGGGGGCGAAAATCCTGGGAGCCTTGAAGAATGTGTGGAAGTCGAGAACATTATCTCGGAAAGCAAAAATGGGTATGTTTGAAGGAATAGTGGTTCCAACAATGTTCTATGGTTGCGAGGCGTGGACTATGGATAGAGTTGTGCGCAGGAGGATGGATGTGCTGGAAATGAGATGTTTGAGGACAATGTGTGGTGTGAGGTGGTTTGATCGAGTAAGTAACGTAAGGGTAAGAGAGATGTGTGGAAATAAAAAGAGCGTGGTTGAGAGAGCAGAAGAGGGTGTTTTGAAATGGTTTGGTCACATGGAGAGAATGAGTGAGGAAAGATTGACCAAGAGGATATATGTGTCGGAGGTGGAGGGAACGAGGAGAAGAGGGAGACCAAATTGGAGGTGGAAAGATGGAGTGAAAAAGATTTTGTGTGATCGGGGCCTGAACGTGCAGGAGGGTGAAAGGAGGGGAAGGAATAGAGTGAATTGGAGCGATGTGGTATACCGGGGTTGACGTGCTGTCAGTGGATTGAATCAAGGCATGTGAAGCGTCTGGGGTAAACCATGGAAAGCTGTGTAGGTATGTATATTTGCGTGTGTGGACGTATGTATATACATGTGTATGGGGGTGGGTTGGGCCATTTCTTTCGTCTGTTTCCTTGCGCTACCTCGCAAACGCGGGAGACAGCGACAAAAAAAAAAAAATCAAAAAATGCCAAAAAAAACTCACATCCTTTATATATATACTATATATATATATATATATATATATATATATATATATATATATATATATATATATATATATATATATATATATATATATATTTCAAACTGTTCGCCATTTCCCGCATTAGCGAGGTAGCGTTAAGAACAGAGGACTGGGCCTTTGGGGGAATATCCTCACCTGGCCCCATTCTCTGTTCCTTCTTTTGGAAAAATCAAAAAAAAAAAAAATAGAGAGGGGAGGATTTCCAGCCCCCGATCCCTCCCCTTTTAGTCGCCTTCTACGACACGCAGGGAATACGTGGGAAGTATTCTTTCCCCCCTATCCCCAGTGATAATATATATATATATATATATATATATATATATATATATATATATATATATATATATATATATCTTTTTTTTTTTTTCAAACAATTCACCATTTCCGCGCGTTAGCGAGGTAGCGTTAAGAACATATATATATATATATATATATATATATATATATATATATATATATATATATATATATATATATATATATATATATATATATATATATATAGATATATATATATATATATATATATATATATATATATATATATATATATATATATATATATATATATATATATATATATATATATATTCCCTGGGGATAGGGGAGAAAGAATACTTCCCACGTATTCCCTGCGTGGCGTAGAAGGCGACTAAAAGGGAGGGGAGCGGGGGGCTGGAAATCCTCCCCTCTCGTTTTTTTTTTTTTTTTTTTTCCAAAAGAAGGAACAGAGAAGAGGTTCAGGTGAGGATATTCCCTCAAAGGCCCAGTCCTCTGTTCTTAACGCTACCTCGCTATCGCGGGAAATAGCGAATAGTATGAAAAAAAAAAAAAAAAAAAATATATATATATATATATATATATATATATATATATATATATATATATATATATATATATATATATACATATATATACATATATATATATATATATATATATATATATATATATATATATATGTATATATATATATATATATATATATATATATATATATATATATATATATATATATATATATATATATATATATATATACATATATATATATATATATATATATATATATATATATATATATATATATATATGTATATATATATATATATATATATATATATATATATATATATATATATATATATATATATATATATATATATATATATATTGTCGTTATTAAAAGAAATAGAAAATAGATTAGAGATAATGAAAATAGTGTAATATTACATAAATATTAATTTTTGTAGATGAGTTTTTTTGAAACAAAAAAAAAATGCGAAAGAAAAGCACACATCCTTCTGTTATATGTATATAAAGAAATCAATCCTGAGTCAATGGCCGGTGCACATAACGAACAGTAATGTCGGGGTGCGTCGCTATAAAATCCGTAACCAGTGTGTTTGTGTCAGTTGGAGGCAGCTGTTGGACTTGCAGGGGTTGTATCCTGCGATGCACATTCTGGGATCTGACCTCCCGTGCCATGATGGCTGCCCGACGCCTCTCGAAGGCGTACTGCAAGTGTTTCAGAACTACCTCCAGTTTGGGTCGTGCTTCAGGATCATATCTTGTGGCTTCTCTAATTGTAGATACCACGCGTAAGCGGCGTCTCTTATAAACTATTTGAAGTATTCTAATAAGGAGGACGGCATATGAGAACACATCAGACTTTCTTGTGCTAGGTTGGCCGCGCTTCACCTCAGGAGCCATCCATGGGTAATCCTCAGGATCGCTCTCGAGTTCATTAGTCATGTCCTCGAAACATGCAAGTCCCAGATCGATGATGTTCACTCTGGGTGACTGCGGATCGCCGCTCACGACCACATTGTTAGCCTTTAGGTCATTGTGGATGAGTCCTTTGCGGTGCATTTCAAGAAGCCTTTGTCCAACCATCAGTCCCAGTTGCAGGAGATCGTAGCCATCTGGTCCTTTGCCTTTAATGATATCCTGGAGAGTGTATTGGCCGCAGTAGGTCATCAAGATGGCTGGTGGTTCCTCGGAATAAGCCAACAACATTGGGACTCCTCCAGCTCCTTCCAGCAAAACCATGTATTGGCTCTCTCGCATGAGACGCTCATCCTCAGAAAAGTGAGACACCTTCAGAACGGCCAGTTCGTCATGCCACTTGACGAGGTAGGCAGTCCCGTTCCCCCCTTCGCCCAAGGTGGCCAGGCTTTCGGAAACAAGCAATTCCAATGCTTTTCGGTCGATCTGAGTCATGTTGAGAGGAGAACCTTTGGTTTTGTGTTGGGTATCAGCAGAAATTGACCACTCTCAATGTGCAGGTCCGTGGATGTGATTTCGATGTCTAAGTTGTTTCGTTGCCTACTGATCTTACGCTATATCCTGGATATGCAGAAAATCATAGTTAACTCCTCAGGTAATTGAGTTATCAGTGATTCAATGACTTCATTACTTGAAACCCTGAGATTTGAATATAAACTATCTATCTGTCTATCTATATATCTATCTATCTGTCTATGTATCTGCCTATGTATATTCATTCTCTCTCTCTCTCTCTCTCTCTCTCTCTCTCTCTCTCTCTCTCTCTCTCTCTCTCTCCCTCTATATATATATATATATATATATATATATGTATATATATATATATATATATATATATATATATATATATATATATATATATATGTATATGTATTTTTTTTTTTTCATACTATTCGCCATTTCCCGCGATAGCGAGGTAGCGTTAAGAACAGAGGACTGGGCCTTTGAGGGAGTATCCTCACCTGACCCCCTTCTCTGTTCCTTCTTTTGGAAATAGGGGAGAAAGAATACTTCTTTTGGAGATAGGGGAAGATAAAGAATCATATAAACGATCAACGACAGTGATTTCAGCTCAAGAGCAGTAAATATGGCGGAGAATTCAGTTTGTAGTGAAGATACCCAATTGTATATTGTGTACATTTTCTAATATGCCAAGTAGGGAAGATAAAGAATATGTAATAAACCCTATGGTCGTGATTTCTACCAACTCAAGAGCAGTAAATATCGTGGGCAATTCAGTTTTCAATGATGCCCAATTGTGTATTATATTTATCATATTGTAATGCAATTGTGTTAAATAATAAAGATAAAGAATGAGAGATAAACTCTGTGGCCGTGATTTCTTCCACTTCAAGTGTAGTAAATATGGTGGACAATTCAGTTTACGGTGAAGATACCTAATTCTGTATTGTATATATCATATTGTTCTCTAGGTGTTTCAAGAAGTGAAGATATATAGCCTTTTAGGTTGGCTTTGGGTCCGCCATTGAAAGTAGTTTGGAGGATTTGGAGGATCAGGTCAATAAGGTTAAGTTCACTACAACCTCATATTCACTAACGTGTATCTTCACTATTAGCTTATTTTCACTTAATTATATCTTCACTATATCCTCTTCTTCACTACACCGTTATTTCTACCATACCATCATCATTGTACTTCCTGATGTTCACTAAAAGTAGTTCTTATCTTCATTACATAATCATTTTGAATAAACTTTACTTTTTAAAACCCTTATCTCTACTACATTCGTATCTTCACTACATTCTTTTCTTCATCACTACAACCTATCTTGACAATATCCTTATCATCACTATGCTCTTCCTCACTACATTCTCATCTTAACACCACCTTCTGTTTACCGAACTTAGTTCAAAGTCTGACTTGAACGTAGCTTTGGAAAGTTTGTGTTCCTCATTGTGTTACCTCCTTATTATCATTGTAAAGGCAATTGTCACTACTCCCTAACTAAACCGTCATCGTCACTACACTCTCATCATTATCATTACTTCTTGATGTTCAATACAAAATTTCAACATACATATTTGTCTTCACTACAGAATAATTTTCATTGCACCTTAATCTTCATTACTCCTTGTTTCAGCTACATCCGTATCTTCCATTCATTCTTATATCTTATATTAGTTACATCTTTACAATATCTTTATATCTTCTCTGTTCCGTCTTTTGGAAAATTGAAAATAAGAGGGAAGGATTTCCAGCCTCCCACTCCCTCCCCTTTTAGTCGCCTTGTACGACACGCAGGGAATAAGAGGCAAGTATTCTTTCTTCCCTATCCCCAGGGATAATGCTCTTCCTCACTACATTCTCATCTTAACACCACCTTCTGTTTACCGAACTTAGTTCAAAGTCTGACTTGAACGTAGCTTTGGAAAGTTTGTGTTCCTCATTGTGTTACCTCCTTATTATCATTGTAAAGGCAATTGTCACTACTCCCTAACTAAACCGTCATCGTCACTACACTCTCATCATTATCATTACTTCTTGATGTTCAATACAAAATTTCAACATACATATTTGTCTTCACTACAGAATAATTTTCATTGCACCTTAATCTTCATTACTCCTTGTTTCAGCTACATCCGTATCTTCCATTCATTCTTATATCTTATATTAGTTACATCTTTACAATATCTTTATATCTTCTCTGTTCCGTCTTTTGGAAAATTGAAAATAAGAGGGAAGGATTTCCAGCCTCCCACTCCCTCCCCTTTTAGTCGCCTTGTACGACACGCAGGGAATAAGAGGCAAGTATTCTTTCTTCCCTATCCCCAGGGATAACCGCACCTGGTGTTCCCAGACGGTCACCCATCCAAGTACTAACCAGACCCAACGTTGCTTAACTTCCCTGATCGGACGATATATGCATATATATATATATATATATATATATATATATATATATATATATATATATATATATATATATGTACAAGACTGAAAACAATGAATTTCCCAAATAAAAAATGGAGGCGCCGGGGTTTGAACCCGGGTCCTCTCGCATGCCAAGCAAGCGCTCTACCACTGAGCTACGCCCCCAAGAACATATTTTGGGACTTAGTATTATATAAAGCACTGAGATTACCACGGCAAAATACTGTTTGACCGACCGTTGCCGACTAGCCGGCAAAATAACCGCAGGGTAAATCTCCATGTTGCTGTCGTGTTTTCCTCTCAATTTTCCACGAAGAAATGAGTTTTACTTTTTTATTTTCGTTGCAATAGACTGGAACTAAGCAATAGACTGGAACTAAGCTGACCTGGTATGAGGTCAGAGCCCTCATTATCATCCCTGCTAACTACCGGAAGCAGATTAAGTCGTTCCACAACCGATGTCCGGCCCATGTTAACTCTGATGTGCCCAGCAGTTGGAGGAGGATCGCCAGAAGCTTCTGGAAGATTTCAAGGACGTCTTGGTGGACCTGACCCTTTCAGATAAGGTCGAAAACCCCAATTTATTGTGAAGATCTTCACTATAACGTTGGACGAACATACTGAATGTTGCACACATGTGATGCGGACAAAATGAAAAAAGAAAAAGACAAAAAATATGTCTGGTGTGGGTCTCGAACCCACGACCTTGAGTGTGTGAGACTCACGCTCTACCACTGAGCTAACCAGACAATAGAAAAATACGTCTGTTTCTTCAATTTGAATTAATGAAAATCTTTGCGAGGCAGCGTTTAGAAAAGAGAGATGTCTTTGACGAAATTTACTTGCTTGGCTTATTCTTCTGTTCCTCATTATCGAAAGTAAACATACTGAAGGATATATATATATATATATATTTATATATATATATATATATATATATATATATATATATATATATATATATATATATATATATATATATATATATATTTTTTTTTTTTTTTTTTTTTTTTTATACTTTGTCGCTGTCTCCCGCGTTTGCGAGGTAGCGCAAGGAAACAGACGAAAGAAATGGCCCAACCCCCCCCCCATACACATGTACATACACACGTCCACACACGCAATATACATACCTACACAGCTTTCCATGGTTTACCCCAGACGCTTCACATGCCTTGATTCAATCCACTGACAGCACGTCAACCCCTGTATACCACATCGCTCCAATTCACTCTATTCCTTGCCCTCCTTTCACCCTCCTGCATGTTCAGGCCCCGATCACACAAAATCCTTTTCACTCCATCTTTCCACCTCCAATTTGGTCTCCCTCTTCTCCTCGTTCCCTCCACCTCCGACACATATATCCTCTTGGTCAATCTTTCCTCACTCATTCTCTCCATGTGCCCAAACCACTTCAAAACACCCTCTTCTGCTCTCTCAACCACGCTCTTTTTATTTCCACACATCCCTCTTACCCTTACGTTACTTACTCGATCAAACCACCTCACACCACACATTGTCCTCAAACATCTCATTTCCAGCACATCCATCCTCCTGCGCACAACTCTATCCATAGCCCACGCCTCGCAACCATACAACATTGTTGGAACCACTATTCCTTCAAACATACCCATTTTTGCTTTCCGGGATAATGTTCTCGACTTCCACACATTTTTCAAGGCTCCCAAAATTTTCGCCCCCTCCCCCACCCTATGATCCACTTCCGCTTCCATGGTTCCATCCGCTGACAGATCCACTCCCAGATATCTAAAACACTTCACTTCCTCCAGCCTCTCACCATTCAAACTCACCTCCCAATTGACTTGACCCTCAACCCTACTGTACCTAATAACCTTGCTCTTATTGACATTTACTCTTAACTTTCTTCTTCCACACACTTTACCAAACTCCGTCACCAGCTTCTGCAGTTTCTCACATGAATCCGCCACCAGCGCTGTATCATCAGCGAACAACAACTGACTCACTTCCCAAGCTCTCTCATCCCCAACAGACTTCATACTTGCCCCTCTTTCCAAAACTCTTGCATTTACCTCCCTAACAACCCCATCCATAAACAAATTAAACAACCATGGAGACATCACACACCCCTGCCGCAAACCTACATTCACTGAGAACCAATCACTTTCCTCTCTTCTTACACGTACACATGCCTTACATCCTCGATAAAAACTTTTCACTGCTTCTAACAACTTGCCTCCCACACCATATATTCTTAATACCTTCCACAGAGCATCTCTATCAACTCTATCATATGCCTTCTCCAGATCCATAAATGCTACATACAAATCCATTTGCTTTTCTAAGTATTTCTCACATACATTCTTCAAAGCAAACACCTGATCCACACATCCTCTACCACTTCTGAAACCACACTGCTCTTCCCCAATCTGATGCTCTGTACATGCCTTCACCCTCTCAATCAATACCCTCCCATATAATTTACCAGGAATACTCAACAAACTTATACCTCTGTAATTTGAGCACTCACTCTTATCCCCTTTGCCTTTGTACAATGGCACTATGCAAGCATTCCGCCAATCCTCAGGCACCTCACCATGAGTCATACATACATTAAATAACCTTACCAACCAGTCAACAATACAGTCACCCCCCTTTTTTAATAAATTCCACTGCAATACCATCCAAACCTGCTGCCTTGCCGGCTTTCATCTTCCGCAAAGCTTTTACTACCTCTTCTCTGTTTACCAAATCATTTTCCCTAACCCTCTCACTTTGCACACCACCTCGACCCAAACACCCTATATCTGCCACTCTGTCATCAGACACATTCAACAAACCTTCAAAATACTCATTCCATCTCCTTCTCACATCACCACTACTTGTTATCACCTCCCCATTTACGCCCTTTACTGAAGTTCCCATTTGCTCCCTTGTCTTACGCACCCTATTTACCTCCTTCCAGA
The DNA here is from genome assembly GCF_036320965.1 of Panulirus ornatus. Lineage (NCBI taxonomy): Eukaryota > Metazoa > Arthropoda > Malacostraca > Decapoda > Palinuridae > Panulirus > Panulirus ornatus. The sequence continues at coordinate 27,998,833 of NC_092265.1, forward strand.
ACATCTTTTTATTCTCCCTAAAATTTACTGATAGTCTCTCACCCCAACTCTCATTTGCCCTTTTTTTCACCTCTTGCACCTTTCTCTTGACCTCCTGTCTCTTTCTTTTATACTTCTCCCACTCAATTGCATTTTTTCCCTGCAAAAATCGTCCAAATGCCTCTCTCTTCTCTTTCACTAATACTCTTACTTCTTCATCCCACCACTCACTACCCTTTCTAAACAGCCCACCTCCCACCCTTCTCATGCCACAAGCATCTTTTGCGCAATCCATCACTGATTCCCTAAATACATCCCATTCCTCCCCCACTCCCCTTACTTCCATTGTTCTCACCTTTTTCCATTCTGTACACAGTCTCTCCTGATACTTCTTCACACAGGTCTCCTTCCCAAGCTCACTTACTCTCACCACCTTCTTCACCCCAACATTCACTCTTCTTTTCTGAAAACCCATACTAATCTTCACCTTAGCCTCCACAAGATAATGATCAGACATCCCTCCAGTTGCACCTCTCAGCACATTGACATCCAAAAGTCTCTCTTTCGCACGCCTGTCCATTAACACGTAATCCAATATATATATATATATATATATGTGTGGTGTGAGGTGGTTTGATCGAGTAAGTAACGTAAGGGTAAGAGAGATGTGTGGAAATAAAAAGAGCGTGGTTGAGAGAGCAGAAGAGGGTGTTTTGAAATGGTTTGGGCACATGGAGAGAATGAGTGAGGAAAGATTGACCAAGAGGATATATGTGTCGGAGGTGGAGGGAACGAGGAGAAGAGGGAGACCAAATTGGAGGTGGAAAGATGGAGTGAAAGGGATTTTGTGTGATCGGGGCCTGAACATGCAGGAGGGTGAAAGGAGGGCAAGGAATAGAGTGAATTGGAGCGATGTGGTATACAGGGGTTGACGTGCTGTCAGTGGATTGAATCAAGGCATGTGAAGCGTCCGGGGTAAACCATGGAAAGCTGTGTAGGTATGTATATTTGCGTGTGTGGACGTGTGTATGTACATGTGTATGGGGGGGGGTTGGGCCATTTCTTTCGTCTGTTTCCTTGCGCTACCTCGCAACCGCGGGAGACAGCGACGAGGTAAAAAAAAAAAAAAAAAAAAAAAGAAAATATATATATATATATATATATATATATATATATATATATATATATATATATATATATATACATATATATATATATATATATATATATATATATATATATATATATATATATATATATATATATATATATATATATATATATATATATATATATATATATATATATATATATATATATATATATATATATATATATATATTGGAAAGGATCACAATTTTGCGCGTGATCAAGTATATTCCTATGAGTCCACGGGGAAAATGAAACATGACAAGTTCCCAAGTGCACTTTCATGTAATAACCACATCATCAGGGGAGACACAAGAGAGAAATATAACAGTCAGTTGATATACAACGAAGAGACGTAGCTAGTACGCCATTTGGTAAACATGTGATTGTCCGAGACAGACAACAAGCGTATCATAAACTAATTATGTGGACAAGATGAATTCCTTACAAATTTTATCAACACTAAATTTATGCAATTTGTATAGACAATCACTTATATCAAGATTATAATTCTTTGTGCATTTAATGATAGAAGATTCAATGATATTTCTCGTGGTACTGGAGTTAGAGATTATAATGCCATCTCAGTTATTAACTCTAACTCCAGTACCACGAGAAATATCACTGAATCTTCTATTATTAAATACACAAAGAATTATAAACCTTAAGGAAACATGCAACATGGCGGTCAAACTATGAGATGCACAAATGAAGTTTATGAATGGAATATCAGTGAGACGAACTAGTTGATGAATGATGAATGAAAGTGTAATAAAGTCATGATGAATGAATGAAAGTGTAATAAAGTCATGATGAATGAATGAAAGTGTAATAAAGTCATGATGAATGAATGAAAGTGTAATAAAGTCATGATGAATGAATGAAAGTGTAATAAAGTCATGATGATGAATGAAAGTGTAATAAAGTCATGATGAATGAATGAAAGTGTAATAAAGTCATGATGAATGAATGAAAGTGTAATAAAGTCATGATGAATGAATGAAAGTGTAATAAAGTCACAGTTTAAAAGGACAAAATATGAATGGCAGCCAGGGAAGAGTGGCCCAGGTAAATGGAAGGGTTGAAAAGTTCGCGTTATGTGACGAATTTTGATAGATTTTGCAAGTTTCCTTTCCTATGATGGAACGTAAAAGTTTGTACCTTAGTTCTAGAGACAGAGTTCATAGGTTTATGTTTTAATGATGAACATCAAAGGATACCATTAATTTAACTGACTTTAAAAATGTTCAGTTGAATGAAGCATTACATACACAAGCTGCTTTTTGGCGGAGTTAAAAATTCGCATTTTTTGCTAATTGTAAAGTAGGTGTTAAATTGACGGACTTAAAAGTTCGAGTTTCAGCTTTAAACCTTGTGTTTGTATGACGTATCTTAGAGTACTTGTTAATATAATGCAAGTGGAAGGTTTACGTTTAAAAGATGGTGTTTAAATGTTAATTAAAGAATGACAGTTAAATGGATAGATTTTAAGTTCGCGTTTACGTGGGCCACTTTAAGGTTAAGGTTCGTACGTACCAGGTTGACCAGATGGCGGTAGTGTGTAGACACAGCCATACCAGGTCGTATTTATCATCATTAAAGTCACCTTCCTTACTTACTTATGGCGGCGATGAAATTCACTGGTTCTTGATTCTGCACCAATTAACCTATCAGATAATGGTACAATGTTTGCCTGGTGTTGCATATATCACGTCTGTTGTTGAAACACAAGAATGCCAGGTGACTTTGGGAGTGGATGATAATGTAAAGATCAATATAAATGTGGGAAATCTTGAACCGCCATCACCAGACACAACACATGTTTGGATCTGGCGGGGGGAGGGACTTGCCTGTGACGTCACGATGCCCCGCCTCCAGCCTGGCGCCGCTCTGTGTGTGTGTGTGTGTGTGTGTGTGTGTGTTTACTATTTGTGCATTATGGGAGAGAGTTATACACTCGTGTTGTCCCGTCTCTTAACCTTATAAGTATATACTATACATTTGCTCCTGGAATTTGTTCAGTTTAGTAAGTTAGAGAGAACTTCCAAATTTATTTTCTCCTGGCAGGATGGCCGGGTGGTTTAAGGCGCTGCTTTCAAATCATTGTCCGGTCTTCCGGGCCTGGGTTCGAGTCCCGCTCCTGATAAACCTTTATCTTTCTTTTTTCCATAAAACATGACTAACCCAGAGACAGCAGGAACCAACAGAGCAAGGTTGGTTGGGACACAAGATATACACTAATCCCTGGGATCCTTCCATCCAATGGTAAATGAAAAACATACAATTGGAAAAACTTATTTTTTCCTGAAAACATGTTGACTTATATTCATGTAATGGTTACGAAAACTAAACAATATACACCAAGATGAGTATAGGTTCAAAATACTGTTACAAGGACAGATCAAGACAAAATCATGGTTCGTGGAGTTTAATTCTTTTAACTCAGTGTAACACCGGTATGTGGTATATTTAGACCATATTGTCTTGTTATATTAGGAAGACGCAACTGTATTGAATGATTTACCGTTATTAGTATTACAGTGCAGTAATATTGATCATAATTACATCATTATCATTACTATCATTATCATAATTAATTCTATTATCATTATTATCATTATTATCATTATCATTATCATTATTATTATTATATTATTATTACTATTACATTATTATCATAGTACAGTACTATTTAATATACTTACATCACTATTATTACTAGTATTATAATCATCAATTTTATTATCATTATTGTTATTATCATTATCATTATTATTATCATTATCATTATTACTATTATTATTATCATTTTTATAGTACAGTACTATTTATTGTAATTACATCATTATTATTACTATTATTATCATTATTATCAATCTTATCATCATTATCATTATTATTATCATTATCATTAACATTATCATTATCATTATCATAATCTTTATCATTATTACTATTATTATTAGTATAGTACAGTATTATTTATCATACATCATTATCATTGATATCGTTGCCACTATCAATTTTATTATTATTATCATTATTATTATCATTATTATTATTATTGTTATTATTATTATTATTATTATTGTTATTATCATTATTATTATTATTGTTATTATTATTATTATTACTATTATTATTATTATTATTATTATTATTATTATTATTATTGTTATCATTATTATCATTATTATTATTACTACTATTATTATTATTATCATTATTATTATTATTATTATTATTATTATATTATTATTATTATTATTATTATTATTATTATTATTATTGTTATTATTATTATCATTATATTATTATTATTATCATTATTATCATTATCATTATCATCATTAACATTATTATTATCATTATCATTATTACTATTATCGTTATTATTATCTTAGTACAGTACTATCTTTTATAGTTACATCATTATTATTACTATCATTATTATCATTATTTTTTTTTTTTTTTTTCATACTTTGTCGCTGTCTCCCGCGTTTGCGAGGTAGCGCAAGGAAACAGACGAAAGAAATGGCCCCCCCCCCCCATACACATGTACATACGTCCACACACGCAAATATACATACCTACACAGCCTTCCATGGTTTACCCCAGACGCTTCACATGCCTTGATTCAATCCACTGACAGCACGTCAACCCCTGTATACCACATCGCTCCAATTCACTCTATTCCTTGCCCTCCTTTCACCCTCCTGCATGTTCAGGCCCCGATCACACAAAATCTTTTTCACTCCATCTTTCCACCTCCAATTTGGTCTCCCTCTTCTCCTCGTTCCCTCCACCTCCGACACATATATCCTCTTGGTCAATCTTTCCTCACTCATTCTCTCCATGTGCCCAAACCATTTCAAAACACCCTATTCTGCTCTCTCAACCACGCTCTTTTTATTTCCACACATCTCTCTTACCCTTACGTTACTTACTCGATCAAACCACCTCACACCACACATTGTCCTCAAACATCTCATTTCCAGCACATCCATCCTCCTGCGCACATCTCTATCCATAGCCCACGCCTCGCAACCATACAACATTGTTGGAACCACTATTCCTTCAAACATACCCATTTTTGCTTTCCGAGATAATGTTCTCGACTTCCACACATTTTTCAAGGCTCCCAAAATTTTCGCCCCCTCCCCCACCCTATGATCCACTTCCGCTTCCATGGTTCCATCCGCTGACAGATCCACTCCCAGATATCTAAAACACTTCACTTCCTCCAGTATTTCTCCATTCAAACTCACCTCCCAATTGACTTGACCCTCACCCCTACTGTACCTAATAACCTTGCTCTTATTCACATTTACTCTTAACTTTCTTCTTCCACACACTTTACCAAACTCAGTCACCAGCTTCTGCAGTTTCTCACATGAATCAGCCACCAGCGCTGTATCATCAGCGAACAACAACTGACTCACTTCCCAAGCTCTCTCATCCCCAACAGACTTCATACTTGCCCCTCTTTCCAGGACTCTTGCATTTACCTCCCTAACAACCCCATCCATAAACAAATTAAACAACCATGGAGACATCACACACCCCTGCCGCAAACCTACATTCACTGAGAACCAATCACTTTCCTCTCTTCCTACACGTACACATGCCTTACATCCTCGATAAAAACTTTTCACTGCTTCTAACAACTTGCCTCCCACACCATATATTCTTAATACCTTCCACAGAGCATATCTATCAACTCTATCATATGCCTTCTCCAGATCCATAAATGCTACATACTAATCCATTTGCTTTTCTAAGTATTTCTCACATACATTCTTCAAAGCAAACACCTGATCCACACATCCTCTACCACTTCTGAAACCGCACTGCTCTTCCCCAATCTGATGCTCTGTACATGCCTTCACCCTCTCAATCAATACCCTCCCATATAATTTACCAGGAATACTCAACAAACTTATACCTCTGTAATTTGAGCACTCACTCTTATCCCCTTTGCCTTTGTACAATGGCACTATGTACGCATTCCGCCAATCCTCAGGCACCTCACCATGAGTCATACATACATTAAATAACCTTACCAACCAGTCAACAATACAGTCACCCCCCTTTTTAATAAATTCCACTGCAATACCATCCAAACCTGCTGCCTTGCCGGCTTTCATCTTCCGCAAAGCTTTTACTACCTCTTCTCTGTTTACCAAATCATTTTCCCTAACCCTCTCACTTTGCACACCACCTCGACCAAAACACCCTATATCTGCCACTCTGTCATCAGACACATTCAACAAACCTTCAAAATACTCTTTCCATCTCCTTCTCACATCACCGCTACTTGTTATCACCTCCCCATTTACGCCCTTCACTGAAGTTCCCATTATTATTATTATTATTATCATTATTATTATTATTATTATTATTATTATTATTATCATTATTATTATTATTATTATCCCTGGGGATAGGGGATTAAGAATACTTCCCACGTATTCCCTGCGTGTCGTAGAAGGCGACTAAAAGGGGAGGGAGCGGGGGGCTGGAAATCCTCCCCTCTCGTTTTTTTTTTTTTTTTTTTTTCCAAAAGAAGGAACAGAGAATTGGGCCAGGTGAGGGTATTCCCTCAAAGGCCCAGTCCTCTGTTCTTAATGCTACCTCGCTAACGCGGGAAATGGCGAATAGTTTAAAAGAAAAGAAAAAGATTATTATTATCATTATCATCATTATTTTTATCACTATCTTTATTATTATAATTATCATTATTATTACCATTATTATCATTATTATTTATTATTTGTTATTTATCATTATTATTTATCCATGGGGATAGGGGAGAAAGAATACATCCCACGTATTCCCTGCGTGTCGTAGAAGGCGACTAAAAGGGAAGGGCTCGGGGGACTGGAAATCCTCGCCTCTCGTTTTCTTTTTTTTTTTTTTTCCAAAAGAAGGAACAGAGAAGGGGCCAGGTGGGGATATTCCCTCAAAGGCCCAGTCCTCTGTTCTTAACGCTACCTCGCTATCGCGAGAAATGGTGAATGGTATGAAAGAAAGAAAGATCATTATTATTATCATTATAATCATTGTCATTATTATCATTGTTATTATTATCATTATTATTATTATTATTATTATCATTATTATCATTATCATTATCATTATTATTATTACTATTATTATTATTACTATTATCATTATCATAATCAATATTATTATTATTTATCTAATATGCTTTCTCGCTGTCTCCCGCGTTATCGAGGTAGTGCAAGGAAACAGACGAAAGAATGGCCCAACCCACCCACATACACATATATATACATACACGTCCACACACGCACATATACATACCTATACATTTCCACGTATACATATATATACATACACAGACATATACATATCTACACATGTATATAATTCATACTTGCTGCTTTTATTCATTTCCATCGCTACCCCGCCACACATGAAATGACAACCCCCTCTCCCCGCACGCGCGCGAGTTAGCGCTAGGAAGACAACAAAGGCCACATTCGTTCACACTCAGTCTCTAGTTGTCATGTATAATGCACCAAAACTACAGCTCCCTTTCCACATCCAAGCTCCATAAAACTTTCCATGTTTATTCCAGACGCTTCGCATGCCCTGGTTCAATCCATTGACAGCACGTCGACCCCGGTATACCACATCATTTCAATTAATTTCATTCCTTGCATGCCTTTCACCCTCCTGCATGTTCAGGCCCCGATCACTCAAAATCATTTTCACTCCATCCTTCCACCTCCAATTTGGTCCCCCACTTCTCATTCCCTCCACCTCTGACACATATATCCTCTTTGTCAATCTTTCCTCACTCATTCTCTCCATGTGAACAAACCATTTCAATACACCCTCTTCTGCTCTCTCAATCACAATCTTTTTATAACCACACATCTTTCTTACCCTTTCATTACTTACTCGATCAAACAACCTCGCACCACACATTGTCCTCAAAATCTCATTTCCAACAAATTCACCCTCCTCCGCACAACCCTATCTATAGCCCACGCCTCGCAACCATATTATTATTATTATCATTATCATCATCATTATTATTAGGTATCATTATCATTATCATTATCATTATTATTAACATGATCATCGTTACTATTATCAATATCATTATCATAGTCATTATGATTATTATTATCATTAAGTATAGTATGATATCTGATACTGAAGGATATAGTACGCTGGTTGTCAAGTGGTATGGATTGTCACTTCACATGTAGGTTAGTAGGAAATATATTGTGTACCTAACGTGTGTTGTTGGGCATTATAATCGTCCGATAAAGATAATGATTAAATCTTATTTCCTGATCTTATCAGTTTTCAAACCAGATATATGAAATATCTTTCGTTGACCATATTTTTATCTAGAGTATAGTATGTACATGTGTGGTCTTAAGATTTAGTTGACTAAGTATTGGAATTCACTGGCAGGTGTGGTACACATTATCACCGAGCCTGAGTCTCAAAGATCAAGGTCATGGGTTCAAATCTCCAACATTCAGTATGTTCATCCAACGTTATAGTAAAGATCTTGACGATGAATTAGCGAGGTAGCGAGCTAGAGTCAAGAACAGAGGAAGTATTTTGGGAGCAAGTGAGCGTGTGTGTCAGCAGTTATGATGTAAGAGACCAGGTATTAGTGATGGTGATTTAAATGCAAAGGTAAGTAATGTGGCAGTGGAGGGTATAATTGAGACGCATGGAAATGGTGAACAACTTGTGTTGTGTGTGTGTGTAAAGGACTGGTGATTGGGAATACCTGGTTTGTAAAATGTGATATACACAAATATACGTATGTAAGTAGGAGAGATGGTCAGCGGGCATGACTGGATTACATGTTAATTGAAAGGCGTGTAAAAGAAAGACTTTTGGATGTAAATATGCTGAAAGGGGCAGCTGGTAGGATGTCTGATCACCATCTTGTGGATACGACGGGGAGAAGAGGTGGCGAGAGGAAGTGAACTTGGAAAAGAGACTTGTGTGAAGAAATACCAAGAGAGATTGAGTGCCACATACACTCTTACTGTGTAAATATCCCTTTCTATGAGATTACGTAAAGATGTTGATGAACAGAGGAGTTGGGATATGACATGAAAAAGTTAAGAGGATAAATGAAGGAAAGATTGAGATATACAGATGACTGGCGGACCGCCATGATGGTTGTCAATCTAGCCAGCTGGATTATTATTTATAAGTTGTGTTTAGTTGTAGCTCCAAGTTTGTTGTTAGGATATAATGTTGACTGCCAGTGAGTACCTGGCTGGCGCGGGTGCCACAAGGCTGGGTCAAGTGTAGTGTAAGTGTGGTCTAGGGATGGTGTGTGTACCACTTGTAGATGATGGGCCGCATCATGACCTGCCGGTTATAACATCTTGACCAAGATCTTCTCCACCTGCTGCTGCTACACTTGCAACTCTCCTTTTCTAAGACCGTTTTTAAGCTTCATGTAACTTTGTCTTTTTTGAATTATTCTAAAGCTATAGCTACAAAATCATCCTTACTATGTAGTTTCTGTGAAAATATATTCTGAAAGCACATCGGCTGTTGTCTTCCAGGCATTGCCCATCTGATACAATAACTGGTAGTAATCCAATTTCAGATGAAGAGATATAGTTTTACTTCCCATAACTAATGGTGTTGTTCTTTAACAATATACTGTACTGACCTAAGTTTATACGTATTACAGTTGAGAAGTTGGTGATATTCCAGGTAAAGGTACAGATTACATCAGTAAACATACCTCTTACATAACTAACCCTGCCTGCCACCTGTGAGAGAAAGAAACTCTCATGATCTTAATGTGTTCATTTGGAAGGATTCTAATGCCTGGTATCAAGGAAATGATATGCATACTGTAATACAGTGATCAATATTGTAGGTCATAATGTAAGTGGTGTGTGACTAACTATAGCTGTAATATTACCTGTTCATTCTTGCTACTAACACATGACACCAAGTTGCCTGTTAGTCTTATTACGTACATTAAAACACTGTTGTCTTGGCTTTACATCTCTACTAATGATGACACCTAAATCCTTCTCCTGCCTTGATAGTTTTATTTCCACATCTTAAGATGATACTGTAGTTTGCCTGCTATGTGTACACAGTGTAAACATATGTCTACGGTGAATATCACTGGCCACTGTACACTGACGTTGTTCAGCAATGTAGACCCAAGAGAGAACCTTAGACAGCATTACGGTATTTTGTGATGGACGAAAACTTGACTCAATACAAGAAAAATAATTACACCTTTACTGAGTCTGAGAACCTATCATTGATTGTCATAGAATCCAGATGTAAAATGTATATTGCTACCGGATTTCTATAGAAAGTACGTGGGACATTGTATTTAAGCAAATTATCTAATACGATAATGAATAAAATCCCATAACTTTTCTGGAGCACAGGGTACAGAAATGTATGTAACGTGAAACCGATAAAATTAACATATCTAACATAAAGATTTCTATTTTGCAGATAACATAAATGTTTTACATGTAGAAATCAGTAATATCTTCAACAACCAAAAATAATACCATCAAATTTTATATTACAAGGTTTTCATCCGGCTTTTACTCATTAAAACGATATTGCCTACAGAAAAGTAATGTAGTTATTATCAGCACAAGGTTTACAGAAGTTATGAGTTTATATTCTTCAAAACTTTAGTACAATCCTTCATGTATACTTTGAAAAATAGACCTGTTTATTTTACTGTGATGGACACTAATGAAAAAAATTATCCGCGTGTTACTTAGAAATAATAGTTATGAATCAAACTAAAGTATTTTTCAGAGAAAATGTATACTGATATAAAAAAAACAATCAAGTTTGATAAAGTAGAGTTCATTATATGACAAATAAAGAATATGATATGTGAATTTCAACAATTTTATTAACATCACAAAACCAAATACATAACCCAAACAATATACATCATCAAAAGTTATAAAAAAAAGAAGCCCTCTCATGACGTAAGCACTTACAGTATCGGCGGAATCCGGTAACACCTCTTGAATATCATGTGGAAGACAGAGTAGAGTGGCTAGGCTCAGAAGCATGTTCTCCACTTCAACTGATTAATGATATGTTAAGGATAAGACAATACAAACCACATACATCGATTGTGAGGATGGAATCAGGGATGAAACATCTATAACTAGAAAGGTTAAAGATACAAAGATGGTGAAATACCTTTACCCGGGATCAATAGCACCTGTGGCAATGGACACAGCTATGTAATGCTTGATCACTTACAACTGATAAACTTTAATACGAAAGTCTTTAGGTATTGTCCCTCAGGAAAACTTTTTAAAAATATCTATAAAACACATATATATGTTAGATATACACTATCTCTAGAATATATCTTTACCTGGGACGTGTAACACTTGTGTGGATAGACACAACTTTGTAATGCATGATCCATTACACGAAATGAACTTCAATAACGAAGAGTTATACAACGCGTCGTTGGGAACATTAATCAAATACCTATACAGAATTCTTATATCAGATAAAAGACATTTCTTGATAGTAAACATAAGAAATGATGATGAGAGATCAGGGACGTAGATGTAGATATTTTGTTCAAAGATAAAATACTCCTGCCTTAAACTAGCTCCTTGTATTGCATTTTCACTTAGATACCCACATGATAATGTGTTCTGTTCTTTAAAATCAAATTCTTATGTTTCTAACATGTTTTTATTATATCTTATATAATTTTAAGGATTCAGGCTTAAAGATCTTGGTTCTGAACAACCATTATAATGCAACACAATACATATTTATCATAAACTAATAATCTATCACAATAACCATTATGTTTGTACCAGACTCTTTAAGTCCTCAGTCACGGTTGTTAATATATAAGAGATTTTTCCGCCACTGACAAGTGGCTCCGTGGTGTAGTGGTTAGCACATCTGCCTCATAAACAGTTGGTCCGGGTTCGATTCCCGGCGGGGCCTTTGTTTTCATTATTTTTTTGTGATCGTAAATACTCGTAGGTAGGTTCTCTCTCTCTCTCTCTCTCTCTCTCTCTCTCTCTCTCTCTCTCTCTCTCTCTCTATCAGCCGACAGGCAAGTTGAAGAAATCTGGAATTCATCCTTTAGAAATCTGGTATACGAAGAGAGGCTATAATGATTTGATCTCTTCTCCCTTAAGACACGTTGACTTCGCAGCGACTTAATCCAAGTGTTCAAAATTCTGAATAAGTTCAATAAAGTAAACCTCGAGCATCTTTTCGAAATACAAGAAAATGCGGTTACCAGGACAAATGGAATAAAACTCAAAGCTAAATGATGTAGTACGGACGTGGGATAAAGTTTCTTTTCCTATAGGTGTGGTTTAACACAGGAATAAGTTACCGTCAGACGTAGTGAATGCTAAAACCATAAATACTTCCAAAATTCGTTTAGAAAAATATCTTATAAAGTCAGGTATACTTTGAGGAAAATGCCAGAAATCAACGGATATAAACGACAGCGATAACGGGGTTAATAGAAGGCTAATGTGCAGAATAAAGTTATCTAATTTGTATAGACCATCACTAATGATAGGATTATAATTCTTTGTGTATTTAATGATAGAAGATCCAATGATATTTCTAGTGGCAATAGAGCTGGAGTAATCTTCTATTATTAAATACACAAAGAATTATAATCTCAATATCAGTGATGGTCTGTACAAATTAGATAACTTTAGTGTTGATAAAATTTGTAAAATGATAAGTTTATGATACGCTCGTTCTTTGTCTTGGTCAATCACATGTTTACGAAATGGCGTCCTAGCTACGTCTTCGTTGTATATCAACTGACTGTTATATTTCTCTCTTGTGTCTCCCCTGATGGTGTGAGTTTTACACGAAAGTGCACTGGGGAACTTATATATATATATATATATATATATATATATATATATATATATATATATATATATATATATATATATATATATATATATATATATATATATACATATATATATATATATATATATATATATATATATATATATATATATATATATATATATATATATATACATATATATATATATATATATATATATATATGTTTCGATGATGATTGAGAGGGTGAAGGCATGTACAGAGCATCAGATTGGGGAAGAGCAGTGCGGTTTCAGAAGTGGTAGAGGATGTGTGGATCAGGTGTTTGCTTTGAAGAATGTATGTGAGAAATACTTAGAAAAGCAAATGGATTTGTATGTAGCATTTATGGATCTGGAGAAGGCATATGATAGAGTTGATAGAGATGCTCTGTGGAAGGTATTAAGAATATATGGTGTGGGAGGCAAGTTGTTAGAAGCAGTGAAAAGTTTTTATCGAGGATGTAAGGCATGTGTACGTGTAGGAAGAGAGGAAAGTGATTGGTTCTCAGTGAATGTAGGTTTGCGGCAGGGGTGTGTGATGTCTCCATGGTTGTTTAATTTGTTTATGGATGGGGTTGTAAGGGAGGTAAATGCAAGAGTCCTGGAAAGAGGGGCAAGTATGAAGTCTGTTGGGGATGAGAGAGCTTGGGAAGTGAGTCAGTTGTTGTTCGCTGATGATACAGCGCTGGTGGCTGATTCATGTGAGAAACTGCAGAAGCTGGTGACTGAGTTTGGTAAAGTGTGTGGAAGAAGAAAGTTGAGAGTAAATGTGAATAAGAGCAAGGTTATTAGGTACAGTAGGGGTGAGGGTCAAGTCAATTGGGAGGTGAGTTTGAATGGAGAAAAACTGGAGGAAGTGAAGTGTTTTAGATATCTGGGAGTGGATCTGTCAGCGGATGGAACCATGGAAGCGGAAGTGGATCATAGGGTGGGGGAGGGGGCGAAAATTTTGGGAGCCTTGAAAAATGTGTGGAAGTCGAGAACATTATCTCGGAAAGCAAAAATGGGTATGTTTGAGGGAATAGTGGTTCCAACAATGTTGTATGGTTGCGAGGCGTGGGCTATGGATAGAGATGTGCGCAGGAGGATGGATGTGCTGGAAATGAGATGTTTGAGGACAATGTGTGGTGTGAGGTGGTTTGATCGAGTAAGTAACGTAAGGGTAAGAGAGATGTGTGGAAATAAAAAGAGCGTGGTTGAGAGAGCAGAAGAGGGTGTTTTGAAATGGTTTGGGCACATGGAGAGAATGAGTGAGGAGAGATTGACCAAGAGGATATATGTGTCGGAGGTGGAGGGAACGAGGAGAAGAGGGAGACCAAATTGGAGGTGGAAAGATGGAGTGAAAAAGATTTTGTGTGATCGGGGCCTGAACATGCAGGAGGGTGAAAGGAGGGCAAGAAATAGAGTGAATTGGAGTCATGTGGTATACAGGGGTTGACGTGCTGTCAGTGGATTGAAGCAAGGCATGTGAAGCGTCTGGGGTAAACCATGGAAAGCTGTGTAGGTATGTATATTTGCGTGTGTGGACGTGTGTATGTACATGTGTATGGGGGGGGGGGTTGGGCCATTTCTTTCGTCTGTTTCCTTGCGCTACCTCGCAAACGCGGGAGACAGCGACAAAGTATAAAAAAAAAAAAAAAAAAAAATATATATATATATATATATATATATATATATATATATATATATATATATATATATATATATATATATATATATATATATATATTATCCCTGGGGATAGGGGAGCAAGAATACTTCCCACGTATTCCCTGCGTGTCGTAGAAGGCGACTAAAAGGGGAGGGAGCGGGGGGCTGGAAATCCTCCCCTCTCGTTTTTTTTTTTTAATTTTCCAAAAGAAGGAACAGAGAATTGGGCCAGGTGAGGGTAGTCCCTCAAAGGCCCAGTCCTATGTTCTTAACGCTACCTCGCTAATGCGGGAAATGGCGAATAGTTTGAAAGAAAAAAAGAAATATATATATATATATATATATATATATATATATATATATATATATATATATATATAAATGTATATATATATATATATATATATATATATATATATATATATATATATATATATATATATATATATATATATATATATATATATATATATATATATATATATATATATATATATATATATATCTTTTTTTTTTATACTTTGTCGCTGTCTCCCGCGTTTGCGAGGTAGCGCAAGGAAACAGACGAAAGAAATGGCCCAACCCCCCCCATACACATGTATATACATACGTCCACACACGCAAATATACATACCTACACAGCTTTCCATGGTTTACCCCAGACGCTTCACATGTCTTGATTCAATCCACTGACAGCACGTCAACCCCGGTATACCACATCGCTCCAATTCACTCTATTCCTTGCCCTCCTTTCACCCTCCTGCATGTTCAGGCCCCGATCACACAAAATCTTTTTCACTCCATCTTTCCACCTCCAATTTGGTCTCCCTCTTCTCCTCGTTCCCTCCACCTCCGACACATATATCCTCTTGGTCAATCTTTCCTCACTCATTCTCTCCATGTGCCCAAACCATTTCAAAACACCCTCTTCTGCTTTCTCAACCACGCTCTTTTTACTTCCACACATCTCTCTTACCCTTACGTTACTTACTCGATCAAACCACCTCACACCACACATTGTCCTCAAACATCTCATTTCCAGCACATCCATCCTCCTGCGCACAACTCTATCCATAGCCCACGCCTCGCAACCATACAACATTGTTGGAACCACTATTCCTTCAAACATACCCATTTTTGCTTTCCGAGATAATGTTCTCGACTTCCACACATTCTTCAAGGCTCCCAGAATTTTCGCCCCCTCCCCACCCTATGATCCACTTCCGCTTCCATGGTTCCATCCGCTGCCAGATCCACTCCCAGATATCTAAAACACTTCACTTCCTCCAGTTTTTCTCCATTCAAACTCACCTCCCAATTGACTTGACCCTCAACCCTACTGTACCTAATAACCTTGCTCTTATTCACATTTATATATATATATATATATATATATATATATATATATATATATATATATATATATATATATATATATATATATATATATATATATATATATATATATATATATATATATATATATATATATATATATATATATATATATATATATATATATATATATATATATATATATATATATATATATATATATATATATATATATATATATATATATATATATATATATATATATATATATATATATATATATATATATATATATATATATATATATATATATATATATATATATATATATATATATATATATATATATATATATATATTGAAATGATGATAATTTAACTGTCAAGTTGAGATGAGTAATAATGGATATATGAGCAGACACTGGTAGATTTTCTGTATATGCTAAACTTAAACTTGTTTCCTTGCCTATGGATTATGCAATCTAAAAATGGTAACATACCATTATTTTCATTATCTACAGTAGATTTGATGGAAGGTACTAAATTGTTAAGTAAGGGGAGAAATATTTGTAAATTTTCATTTGTTGGCCAAACACAAAGAACATCATCTACAAACCTAAACCAAATTGCATTAGAAGGTAAAATATCCTTTAGTAATTTTATTTCAAAAAATTCCATATAAAGATTACTTAGTGCAGGTGAAAGAGGGGTACCCATTGCGATACCAAATTTTTGAGCAAAATAATCTCTTTTGAATTGAAATACACAATCTTTTATACATCATTTTATCAGATCAATGAAAACAATCTTTTCATCCAAGACATCATATAAGTATTCTAAAAGGTCATCAACTGGAACTTTTGTGAAAAGTGAGGAAACATCGAAGCTGACTAGTTTGAAATCAAAATTAGCATTGATATTGTTTAGCTTGTTGACTAAATGTATATTGTTCATGATATTAGAATTTGACACCTTACCCACTAAATGGTTTGATAAAGAAACTAACCATTTTGACAATCTATATGTGATGGAGCCTACTGAACTCACTATAGGTCTTGCTGGAAAATTCTGTTTATGTGTTTTGATAAGTCCATACATATATGGCAATGAATGGGACAAAGATGACAAACTTTGATAAGGAAACCATTACCTTTCAACAGCACCTTCATTTCTCTATTGAAATAGGAATTAACTGCTTCTAAGGGATTTTTACTGAGTTTAGAATATGTTGTGTCATCATTTAAAAGAAAATTCAATTTAGATAAATAGTTACTTTGCCTAAAATCGCAACAGTGTTAGCCTTATCTGCTTTAGTAATATTTATATCCTTGTCTTCTTTTAAGGTGTTAATAGCTCTTATAAATCTTTTAGGGCAACTAGATTTCACTGGTTTTGACAAACTGGTATACACTAAATCTTACAGATATTTTCATCACTACTCAAATTACTGTATTTCTCTAAATTACAAAAAGACTATGTGACATCTACACAGATGGCTTCCCTGTTAGAGCACACAAAACTTAATCCATAGCCTAATGCACACAAGGAATCTTTATCTAGTTGTTTATCAGACAGGTTTATCACAAAAGAAGGGTTTGTGTTCTTAGTCCAGTCGCTGTTATTGATAAGATGGTCCAACTTCCAATTTAGTGTCATTTTGTAGCCTATTGCTTTCATTCCTTAATCTATCATAGCAATAGTCCAACATCCAGTTCTTCCAATATGTCGGTATTGCCATTTGAAAGGCAAGTTTCTTCTCTCTTGTAATGCGAAAAGTCTCCTCCATTGCAAGTTTCTTTAATTCAATGTGTTTCTTTAAAATGACGTTTTGGAATTGGTGAAATGGTCGACCAGACAGCTGCAACAATCGTTGAGGTAGGACACATCTTGGCATCACTTATTCATCAAGGCATTTCCTTTCCAATATATATATATATATATATATATATATATATATATATATATATATATATATATATATATATATATATATATATATATTTTTTTTTTTTTATACTTTGTCGCTGTCTCCCGCGTTTGCGAGGTAGCGCAAGGAAACAGACGAAAGAAATGGCCCAACCCCCCCCATACACATGTACATACACACGTCCACACACGCAAATATACATACCTACACAGCTTTCCATGGTTTACCCCAGACGCTTCACATGCCTTGATTCAATCCACTGACAGCACGTCAACCCCTGTATACCACATCGCTCCAATTCACTCTATTCCTTGCCCTCCTTTCACCCTCCTGCATGTTCAGGCCCCGATCACACAAAATCTTTTTCACTCCATCTTTCCACCTCCAATTTGGTCTCCCTCTTCTCCTCGTTCCCTCCACCTCCGACACATATATCCTCTTGGTCAACCTTTCCTCACTCATTCTCTCCATGTGCCCAAACCATTTCAAAACACCCTCTTCTGCTCTCTCAACCACGCTCTTTTTATTTCCACACATCTCTCTTACCCTTACGTTACTTACTCGGTCAAACCACCTCACACCACACATTGTCCTCAGACATCTCATTTCCAGCACATCCATCCTCCTGCGCACAACTCTATCCATAGCCCACGCCTCGCAACCATACAACATTTTTGCTTTCCGAGATAATGTTCTCGACTTCCACACATTCTTCAAGGCTCCCAGAATTTTCGCCCCCTCCCCCATCCTATGATCCACTTCCGCTTCCATGGTTCCATCCGCTGCCAGATCCACTCCCAGATATCTAAAACACTTCACTTCCTCCAGTTTTTCTCCATTCAAACTCACCTCCCAATTGACTTGACCCTGCGTGTCGTAGAAGGCGACTAAAAGGGGAGGGGGCGGGGGGCTGGAAATCCTCCCCTCTCAATTTTTTTTTTTTTTTAATTTTCCAAAAGAAGGAACAGAGAAGGGGGCCAGGTGAGGATATTCCCTCAATGGCCCAGTCCTCTGTTCTTAACGCTACCTCGCTAACGCGGGAAATGGCGAATAGTTTAAAAAATATATATATATATATATATATATATATATATATATATATATATATATATATGTGTGTGTGTGTGTGTGTGTGTGCACGGATAAACTTTAAGGCTGGACGGGGTGTACTAGTGATGCCTTTGACCTAAAATGTAAGTTCAATTGAGCCCGTAGGCCGACCCTGCACTTAGCTTGAATCCTTTTGTGTTCACTATAATCTTCTTTACTACATCTCCTCTCCTTAATCCCTTTATCTTCACTATGCAAGGCTTATTATAATCTTCACTACAACCTCATCTTCATATGACCTTATCTTGACTAAGCTGGTTTCAAGGAAGGCTTTAGATTTTTCCGCTCACACAAACAACGTATTTACACGGGGCCCCACGAGTGTAAACCTCCCTCCAAATACAGTGCAAATAGATGATTACACACACCTACACACCACTACCACCACTAACAATACACAGAGAAATAGCCTCTTCGGTTGACTTTGGATCCGCCCTTGAACGTAGTTTGGAGGATTTGGGGGATCAGGTCAACAAGGTTAAGTTCACTACTACCTCATATTCACCAACGTATATCTTCACTATTAGCTTATTTTCACTTAATGATATCTTCGCTATACCCTCTTCTTCACTACACCGTTATTTCTACCATACCATCATCATTGCACTCCCTAATGTTCACTAAAAGTAGTTCTTATCTTCACTACATAATCATTTTGAATAAACTTTACTCTTTAATAACCCTTATCTCTACTACATTCGTATCTTCACTACATTCGTATCTTCACTACAACCTATCTTGACAATATCCTTATCATCACTATACTCTTCTTCACTACACTCTCATCTTAACATCATCCTTCTGTTTACCGAACTTAGTTCAAAGTCTGACTTGAACGTAGCTTTGGAAAGTTTGTGTTCCTCATTGTGTTACCTCCTTAGTATCATTGTAAAGGCAATTGTCACCTCTCCCTAACTAAACCCTAATCGTCACTACACTCTCATCATTATCATTACTACTTGATGTTCAATACAAAATTTTAACATATATATATTTATCTTCACTACAGAATAATTTTCATTGCACCTTAATCTTCATTACTCCTTGTTTCAGCTATATTCGTATCTTCCATTCATTCTCATATCTTATATTAGTTACTTCTTTACAATATCTTTATATCTTCTCTGTTCCATCTTTTGAAAAATCAAAAATGAGAGTAAAGGATTTCCGGCCTTTTGCTCCCTACCCTTTTAGTCGTCTTGTACGACACGCAGAGAATACGTGGCAAGTATTCTTTCTTCCCTATCCCAAGGGATAACAGCATCTGGTGTTCCCAGGCGGTCACCCATCCAAGTACTAACCAGACCCAACGTTGCTTAACTTCCCTGATTACAAAATAACAAAAATGGAAGCGCCGGGGTTTGAACCCGGGTCCTCTCGCATGCCAAGCGAGTGCTCTACCACTGAGCTACGCCCCCAAGAACATATTTTGTGACATAGTATTATATGAAGTACTGAGATTACCACGGCAAAATAGTGTTTGACCGACCGTTGCCGACTAGCCGGCAAAATAACCACAGGGTAAATCTCCATGTTGCTGTCGTGTTTTCCTCTCAATTTTCCACGAAGAAATGAGTTTTACTTTTTTATTGTCGTTGCAATAGACTGGAACTAAGCAATAGACTGGAACTAAGCTGACCTGGTATGAGGTCAGAGCCCTCATTATAATTCCTGCTAACTACTGGAAGCAGATTAAGTTGTTCCACAACCGATGTCCGGCCCATGTTAACTCTGATGTGCCCAGCAGTTGGAGGAGGATCGCCAGAAGCTTCTGGAAGATTTCAAGGACGTCTTGGTGGACCTGACCCTTTCAGATAAGGTCTAAAACCTCAATTTATTGTGAAGATCTTCACTATAACGTTGGACGAACATACTGAATGTTGCACACATGTGATGCGGACAAAATGAAAAAAGAAAAACACAAAAATTATGTCTGGTGTGGGTCTCGAACCCACGACCTTGAGTGTGTCAGACTCACGCTCTACCACTGAGCTAACCAGACAATAGAAAAATACGTCTGTTTCTTCAATTTGAATTAATGAAAATCTTTGCGAGGCAGCGTTAAGAAAAGAGAGATGTCTTTGACGAAATTTACTTGTTTGGCTCCTTCTTTTGTTCCTCAGTATCGAAAGTAAACATACTGAAGGATATATATATATATATATATATATATATATATATATATATATATATATATATATATATATATATATATATATATATATTGAAAAGGATCGCAATTTTGCACGTGATCAAGTATATTCTTATGAGTTCACAGGGAAAATAAACACGATAAGTTCCCAAGTGCACTTTCTTGTAAAACTCACATCATCAGGGGAGACACAAGAGAGAAATATGACAGTCAGTTGATATACAACGAAGAAACGTAGCTAGGACGCCATATGGTAAACATGTGATTGTCCAAGACAGACAACAAGCGTATCATAAAGTTATTATGTGGACAAGAAGGTGAATTGTTTACAAATTTTATCAAGATTAAAGTTATCAAATTTGTATAGACCATCACTAATATTAAGATTATAATTCTTTGTGTATTCAGTAATAGAAGATTCAATTATATTTTTCGTGGTACTTGAGTTAGAGTTAAAAACTGATATGGCATTATTGACTCTAATTCCAGTATCACGAGAAATATCACTGAATCTTCTATTGTTAAATACACAAAGAATTATAAACCTTAAGGAAGCAACATGGCGGTCAAAAATAAGCTGCAGGAATGAAGTTTATGAATGGAATATTAGTGAGACGATCCAAATGACGAATGAATGAGAGCGTAGTCAACATACAATATAAAAGGACATATTATGAATGGCAGCCAGGCAAGTAACGGCCCAACTGAATGGATGGATTTAAAAGTTCGCGTTATATGACGAATTTTGATAGATTATCCAAATTTCCATTCCAGTTATGAAACTTAATGGTTGTGTTCAGTTCTAGAGACAAAGTTAAAAGGTTTGTGTTTCAGAGATGAACCACAAAGGATATCGTTAAATTAACTGACATTAAAATTTGTCAATTAAGTGAATCATTTTGTACAATAGCTGTAATTTGACAGAGTTAAAAGTTCGCAATTTCATTACAATTCTAATTTAAAAGTTTCAGATTCAGTGATAGTTTGCACAAGTTTAACGTACATTTAAGGTTTCTGTTTATATGACGCATCTTAAAGGACTCTGTTAAAATAACGCAGCAGGAAGGTTTACGTTCAAATGACGGTGGTTAAATGTTTATTGATGAATGGTAGATTTAAATGGTAGATTTACTGTGTCTTCACCAACAATTGGAAAACAGCGACTGCGCCACGGTATCTTCACTACCACTGAGGTTACACTAACTGCATTACTATATCATTAAAATCATGATCAGAATATCTTCCTTACTGTATCTTCACCAACAATTGGAAAACAGTGACCACCTCACGGTATCTTCACTACCACTGGGATTACAATAACTTCACAACTATATCCTTAAAATTCTATTAGAGTTACTGTATCTTCATAAACAACAGGACAACAGTGACTGTCATACTGTATCTTCACTACCATTGAAATTACAATAAATGCATTACTATATCCATAAGACGAATAACTTTCTTAATATATCTTCACTAACCACTGGACAACAGCGACCGCTCAACTGTATCTTCACTACAACTGAGATTACAGTAACTGTATTACTATATCATTGAAACTGGATTAGAATACCTTACTGTACCTTCACCAACAATTGGAAAACAGTGACCACCACACGGTATCTTCACTACCACTGGGATTACAGTAACTTCACAACTATATCCTTAAAACTGGATTAGAGTAAGTTACTGTATCTTCACAAATAACTAGACAACAGTGACCGTCATACTGTATCTTCACTACCACTAAAATTACAGTAAATGCATTACTATATCCATAAGACTGGATTAGAATAACTTTCTTAATATATCTTTAATAACAACTGGACAACAGCGACCGCTCAACTGTATCTTCACTACTACGGAGATTACAGTAACAGCATTTCTATATCCTTGATACTCGATTCAAATAACTTCCTGATTATATCTTCACTACCAACTGGAGTATAGTCACTTTATTCATATACCTCCAATACAGTGTCTTACATTGCCAGTAGTGTACATATAACAAATATATATTAACATATTCCCAGTCTGGGTTGTCATACACACAGTACGTAAAGAAGAGGTTATTTCTTATATTTGCTCTCGTTCTCCCAGTCTCCCCAAAGATCCAATACCAAACGTCATTGACCAAAGAAAGTCTCAGTCTATCTTTCGTGATTTTTATTTGAAACATATAACTTCACTACTATGTGAGAGTTGAAATTCACCATATTTCCGTAAGTATCCAGGATATACTTTGTAATGACTGGCTTTCATTTTGTTCAGGTTAAGAGTTGGAGATTATCGATAGTAATGACAGACACAATCGATCATATGGAAAGGCCAAGGGTTTTGGAAATGGAACCAAAGCCCCAAAGAGATTCCCGAAGAAGACGACGACGACCACGACGACCACGATCACACAACCAGCAGAGAGTGGACCATTCCACATATACCCAGGATTATGAAATAGGAGAACAATACACGACCATGGAAGTTCCAGAAGAAACTACAATGGTGCCTGACATGGGGCCATTCCCATCATACCCTGACATGGTACCATTCCAACCACACTCTGACATGGTAGTAGTCCCACAATCCCCTCACATGTTCCAGGGTCATACAGAAAGTCCAGGGGTTTTGGAAATGGAACCTACGCCCCAAAGAGATCCCCGAAGAAGACGACGACGACGACGACGACGACCACGCCACCAGCAGAGCGTGGACCATTCCACATGTCCCCAGGGTTATGAAATAGGAGAACAACACACGACCATGGAGGTTCCAGAAGAAACTCCAATGGTGCCCTTGGAGGTTCTCCCACCACCCCCTCCGGAAGAAGTAGTGCCACCACCCCGTCCCCGGGAACTTCCTACACCAACCTGTTCCCAGGAACTTCTCCCTCTACCCCGTTCCGTGGAAATTCTCCCTATACCCCGTCCCCTGGTTCTACTCCCACTACTCCGTTCTCGCCAACTTCCACCACCCCTTACCCGGGAACTTCTCCCACCACCCACTCCCTTGGTTATCATCCCACCATCCCGTCCCCTGGCTCTCCTCCCACCAACCAGAACCAGTCACCTGGATCTCCTCCCACTACCTTTTCCCCTGCTTCTCCCAGCACCCCGTCTCTTGGCTCTACTCCCACCACCCCGTCTATTGGCTATACTCCCAGCACCCCGTCGCCTGGCTCTACTCCCACCACCCAGTCGCTCGGAAATCCCAATACTCCTGTCCCCAGGGAATACTTCCACCACCCCGTCCCCTGGCACAACTACCACTACCCCTGTCTTCCGCCTCGACCTTGGAGTTTCCGGAGAAGCCTCCAGAGTTGACTGCTGCCATGGTCCTAGTGAGTGCAGAAAAAAGCCTCGCTCCACTTTCCGACGTACCTTATCCCGTTGTCTCAGGTGGCTCGGCAGGATCACTTGTCCCTGTTGTGTTAGACGTCCTCGGGTTTCTGGTCATTGAGAGCCAGGCAGGCACTGACACCTTTTAGTTATCCCCAACGCCATGACCTGGCAGCTAAAATGGATATTTCATTTCTAAAATGGCTGTAAATATATGCTGTAGCTGCAGTGAACAGAGAAACTCGACTGTGTCATATACACCTCAGCTGCAGTGAACAGAAAAAAAATGACAAGACATATGCATGTGCAATCTTGCCACAGTCAACAGAGTAGGTCATACGTATCTATCTACCTATCTATCTATCTATCTATCTATCTATCTATCTATATTTCTATCTTTCTATTTGTCCATAACTCTGATACCTATTCCCATCAGGAACTTCCATCAAGGGGGTGGCCTCAGCAAAAGTCTCCACTTAACTCTGTCCTTACTTGCCTCTCTCGCATATACCATTACACACGTTCTTCCACTATTTCTCTTCCACTCTATGGACTTCCTTTCACACCAACCCTTCTCTTTCATTCTCTTTCCTCATGTCACAGGTGGTCTTCCTCTCACATCAACCCCTTTAACTCTACTATCACACATTCTATGAACGCCACATCTTCCATTCCAACCACGAGCCCAAACCACCTCAAAGTATGTTTCACCTAGTCTACCACTCCACAATTTATTCCGTTTACATTCCCTGTCATACCAGATCTCTCATACACCCCCTCATTTCATATCTCACTCCATCTAGTCATACCACATGCTCCTATCATATCGAGTTTCATTTTCCCTGTGGACTCATATATATATATATATATATATATATATATATATATATATATATATATATATATATATATATATATATATATATATATATATATATATTTTTGCTTTGTCGCTGTCTCCCGCGTTTGCGAGGTAGCGCAAGGAAACAGACGAAAGAAATGGCCCAACCCACCCCCATACACATGTATATACATACGTCCACACACGCAAATATACATACCTACACAGCTTTCCATGGTTTACCCCAGACGCTTCACATGCCCTGATTCAATCCACTGACAGCACGTCAACCCCGGTATACCACATCGATCCAATTCACTCTATTCCTTGCCCTCCTTTCACCCTCCTGCATGTTCAGGCCCCGATCACACAAAATCTTTTTCACTCCATCTTTCCACCTCCAATTTGGTCTCCCACTTCTCCTCGTTCTCTCCACCTCCGACACATATATCCTCTTGGTCAATCTTTCCTCACTCATTCTCTCCATGTGACCAAACCATTTCAAAACACCCTCTTCTGCTCTCTCAACCACGCTCTTTTATTTCAACACATCTCTCTTACCCTTACGTTACTTACTCGATCAAACCACCTCACACCACACATTGTCCTCAAACATCTCATTTCCAGCACATCCACCACCCTCCTGCGCACAACTCTATCCATAGCCCACGCCTCGCAACCATACAACATTGTTGGAACCACTATTCTTTCAAACATACCCATTTTTGCTTTCCGAGATAATGTTCTCGACTTCCACACATTCTTCAAGGCTCCCAGGATTTTCGCCTCCTCCCCCACCCTATGATCCACTTCCGCTTCCATGGTTCCATCCGCTGCCAGATCCACTCCCAGATGGATATCTATCTAAAACACTTTACTATCTAAAACACTTTACTTCCTCCAGTTTTTCTCCATTCAAACTTACCTCCCAATTGACTTGACCCTCAACCCTACTGTACCTAATTACCTTGCTCTTACTCACATTTACTCTTAACTTTCTTCTTTCACACACTTTACCAAACCCAGTCACCAGCTTCTGCAGTTTCTCACATGAATCAGCCACCAGCGCTGTATCATCAGCGAACAACAACTGACTCACTTCCCAAGCTCTCTCATCCCCAACAGACTTCATACTTGCCGCTCTTTCTAAAACTCTTGCATTCACCTCCCTAACAACCCCATCCATAAACAAATTAAACAACCATGGAGACATCACACACCCCTGCCGCAAACCTACATTCACTGAGAACCAATCACTTTCCTCTCTTCCTACACGTACACATGCCTTACATCCTCGATAAAAACTTTTCACTGCTTCTAACAACTTGCCTCCCACACCATATATTCTTAATACCTTTCACAGAGCATCTCTATCAACTCTATCATATGCCTTCTCCAGATCCATAAATGCTACATACAAATCCATTTGCTTTTCTAAGTATTTCTCACATACATTCTTCAAAGCAAACACCTGATCCTTACATCCTCTACCACTTCTGAAACCACACTGCTCTTTTATATATATATAAAATTGTATAGCTACATAATAGTGGGATAAACATCAGCTAACGCGGGAGACAGCGACAAAGCAAAATAAATGAATAAATAAATAAAATAAACTAAATGTATATATATATATATATATATATATATATATATATATATATATATATATATATATATTTTTTTTTGTCGCTGTCTCCTGCGTTTGCGAGGTAGCGCAAGGAAACAGACGAAAGAAATGGCCCAACCCCCCCCATACACATGTATATACATACGTCCACACACGCAAATATACATACCTACACAGCTTTCCATGGTTTACCCCAGACGCTTCACATGCCTTGATTGAATCCATTGACAGCACGTCAACCCCGGTAAACCACATCGCTCCAATTCACTCTATTCCTTGCCCTCCTTTCACCCTCCTGCATGTTCAGGCCCCGATCACACAAAATCTTTTTCACTCCATCTTTCCACCTCCAATTTGGTCTCCCTCTTCTCCTCGTTCCCTCCACCTCCGACACATATATCCTCTTGGTCAATCTTTCCTCACTCATTCTCTCCATGTGCCCAAACCACTTCAAAACACCCTCTTCTGCTCTCTCAACCACGCTCTTTTTATTTCCACACATCTCTCTTACCCTTACGTTACTCACTCGATCAAACCACCTCACACCACACATTGTCCTCAAACATCTCATTTCCAGCACATCCATCCTCCTGCGCACAACTCTATCCATAGCCCACGCCTCGCAACCATACAACATTGTTGGAACCACTATTCCTTCAAACATACTCATTTTTGCTTTCCGAGATAATGTTCTCGACTTCCACACATTCTTCAAGACCCCCAGAATTTTCGCCCCCTCCCCCACCCTATGATCCACTTCCGCTTCCATGGTTCCATCCGCTGCCAGATCCACTCCCAGATATCTAAAACACTTCACTTCCTCCAGTTTTTCTCCATTCAAACTCACCTCCCAATTGACTTGACCCTCAACCCTACTGTACCTAATAACCTTGCTCTTATTCACATTTACTCTTAACTTTCTTCTTCCACACACTTTACCAAACCCAGTCACCAGCTTCTGCAGTTTCTCACATGAATCAGCCACCAGCGCTGTATATATATATATATATATATATATATATATATATATATATATATATATATATATATATATATATATATATATATATATACTGTTACGAACTCAATACTTATCCAGGCAAGGTCGCCAGTAACATATACGTTACAAATACTATGCTGATACGTGTCTTGCAAGGACGTTATAGATTTGTTGTTGCACAACTAAGGATAACACAATCATAACGTTATGGTATTGAATTAAAGACCAGCATTACATTAAATCTACTTATAATGAAAGAATTCAAGTGTACAAAGATAAACACATAAATCAGGCATGAATCATTTACGTTAACACTGAACATGAGTTTAACATTGAACATGAGTTAACATTGAACGTGAGTTAACATTGAACATGAGTTTACATTCCAGATAACATTTTAAGCCAGGAGATCTCTCTCCTTTATGACACTTTTTTCGATAACATTACACTTAGTTAGACCTGACGTGACACAGTAAACATCATCGTTACACTTAGCTACCTGACGTGACACAGTAGTAACGGCTTACAGCACAGCAGGGCTTACAGGCTTACAGCAGGGGACACCACTTACCTCGCTGGGCTAGAGAGAGAGGAATCAAATCTCAGCGGGTGTAGTGGGTACAAGTAAAGACAAGCGTTCACCCTTGCTGCTATACAACGCTACCCTTGATTGGCTATGGAACTAAGAGCAATTCTTATTGGTTGGAGGGTCCCAGAGTCTCGGCGTAGTCACACTCTCGTCTTCTTGCGAAAGTCAGCAGCGATGACATACGGGATGACTTACCCCGCAGCTGACCCCACGCCTGGACCTGGCGCCTCTGATTCATACGAACATGTGGGCACACACACCATGTTCGTAACACCCCCCTCCTTAAAGGAGAAAATTCCTAGAAGAGGAATTTTCTCACGTTAAGAGCGGGATAAACAATCAGCTAACACATTATGTGCGCCAGCAATATGGTGAATATCTGAATTATACTCTTGAAGGAACAAGGCCCACCTAGTTAACCTTTGATTCTTATCTCGGAACTTATTAACATATTTCAATGGGTGGTGATCAGTATACACCCTGATGACATTGCCTGAAGGACACAAATAAAAATGAAAGTGATGCAATGCTAATATTAAAGACAAAAGTCCCTTCTCCATGGTGGGGCTATCTGTTTGGGCTCAACCTTCTCTCTGTCCTCCTGCATGAGGACCTCACCGGCTCCCACATTGCTGGCATCAACAGCTAACTTGAAAGGTTGATCAAAATCAGTGGCCTGCAAAATATAACAGTTAAGAGTAGGGTTCCTAACTGATGAGAGAGACTGTCTCACACTGCTCATTCCAAACATCTGATATCATTCTTCAATAAATCTGTCAGAGGGTTGCGAGTGTTGCAAAATTTACAATGAACATCCTATAGTACCCAACCATATCCAAGTAACACTTCAGTTCTCTCACGCCTTCGCCCGGGTCCCAAGTCTCCGAGGTACACGCAGCTACGTCGTCGACTTCGTCACACACGGCTACTGCTGGACGTAAGATGATGCAGACTGGCACCGTCGGTTCCAAGGGGGGAGGATCACGACTGAAATATGGCTTAGGCATGTTGACGTGGCATAATCTCTGACCTCTGCGCCTATCGGGGGTAGAGACAAGGTAATTTGAGTCTCCTACACTCCAGATAATGGTGTAGGGACCCTGAGAACGGACAGCCAAGGGTTGACCTGGCAGTTGTAGTAGAAGCAACACCTCGTCGCCTGCCTCAAACCTTCTCAAACGAGATCGTTTTGTCAAGCCATATTGTCCTCCGTTCCTGAGACTCTCTTGAATGGGCGCGAGACAAATCCTCAGTCTCACCCACTGACTCTCGTACGGACTCGAAACTAGCACAGGAGGTATCACACAGCTTCTCCTCACTAATTTCATCCTCGGAAGACGTATTCAGTTCCTGAGTCTCTCTTGAATGGGTGCGAGGCAAATCCTCAGTCTCTACGGAGTCTACACCAGGGGAGAGGGTATCACACAGCTTCCTCTCACTAGTCTCACTCTCAGGGAGAGTCTTCAAATTCTCTGTCTCATCGGAGGCTACACAAGGGGAGAGGGTATTACACTGCTTCCTCTCGCTGGCCTCACTCTCATGAAGAGTCTTTAAGTCCACTGTCTCAACGGAGGCTACACCAGGGGAGAGGGTATCACACAGCTTCCTCTCGCTGGTCTTACTCTCAGGAAGAGTCTTTAAGTCCGCCGTCTCAACGGCTATGTCCTCAGGCACACTGCCTGCCGTGCCAGCTGTCATAGCCCTGGCATCATCGTGGTTGGGGACTAACTCTGGTACTTCTTCCTCAAGCTGCACTGCCTCCATGGACTCCACCGGGCCCCAAAGCGACACCGGCACTGGGTTCATCTTCCCACCCGCTAGGTCATTGCCTAACACAAAGTCCACACCTGAGACAGGCAATCTATTGACAACCTCTATGAGAGCATGGCCCGTGAGGAGATCTGTTTCTACCCTCACATCGACTAGTGGAGCATCCTTGGGACCCGACAGTCCATCTAGCAAGACTCGGTCTCCAAACTCTCCTCGCGGCACCAAGCCATCCAACACCAGGGACTGCAGCGCACCAGAATCCCGTAATACGGTCACTTTTCGTCGTACACCACATCTACTAACATAGTCCTCAGACAGGAACGCATCATAGTTCCCACAGAACGGATCCTTAACTACAGAGTGATTAACACTCTCGCAACCCCTCACTTTCCTAAGAGCAGGGACAGCCTCACCTACTTTACTAAGTGGCCCTAAAGTTGAGACGAGATTCACCGATCTACTCTTGGTAGAATCTCTGGATTCCTTCTCTCGAGCCCAGCAATCCTTCACCTGGTGCCCATCCTTGCCACAATGAGAACAAAAACTTTTAACTCTGTTGGAGTATTTCCCTTGAGTTTCATGAGTTACCGGCAAGGTAGCAGATTCAGGTGGGATTACATAACCATTGGTCCTCCCTCTGCCGTCAAAGCCCTTTGAACGTCTCTTCTCGTCAAATTCGAGATTTATTATTACTAAGATCTCCAACTCCTCTTTACTAGTTCTCCTGACATAAATCAATTTTAACCTATTTGCAATAAGCTTCAACTCATGCTTTGTTAAAGATTTGATGTCCACGTGAGAGGGCTCAGATCGACAGAACTGGTCAACGTCAGCGTCGCTGGTCAACGGCATGATTAACGAAAAGGAAAGAGATTCCGTTAAGGCAAGAAATATCCTGGCAAGGTCGCCACTTTATATGTTACGAACTCAATACTTGTTGGGGCAAGGTCGCCAGTAACATACATGTGTTACAAATACTATATTAATCCTTGTCTTTGCAAGGACGTTAGATTTGTTAAGTCGCACAACTCAGGATAACTCTATCTAAACGTTATGGGATTAACTTAAAGACCAGTATTACATTAAATCTACTATAATGAAAAAGAATTGAAGTGCACAAAGATAAGCACATAAATCAGGCATGAATCATTGACGTTAACAATGAACATGAGTTTAACATTGAAGATGAGTTAACACTGAATATGAGTTAACACTGAACATGGGTTAACATTGAACATGAGTTAACATTTGTACATGAGTTAACATTCCAGATAAGATTTCAAGCCAGGAGATCTCTTTCCTTTATGATAATTCTTCGATAACATTACACTGATAATTACAACGGGCTTACAGGCTTACAGCACAGTACTCGGGTAACGGGCTTACAGGCTTACATCACAGTAACCGCTTACAGCACAACAGGGCTTACAGCAGGGGGACCACTTACCTCGCTGGGCTAGAGAGAGAGGACTCTCAGCGGGTGTCATGGGTATATATTACAGTAAAGACAAGCGTTCGCCCTGCTAGCTATAACGCTACCCTTGATTGGCTATGGGACTAAGAGCAATTCTGATTGGTTGGAGGATCCGTCGCACAATCTGCGTAGATCACCTCCCTCTTGTTTAAGCCTACAACGATGACATGTCCCGTACGGTGGTGAAATATTCCGCAGTTGATTGACAACTTAATCTCCCGCCTCGGAGAAGGGTCGAGGTGCTCAAGGGCAAATGACCATCTGGCTTCAAAATTGAATTATTAAGCCTAATGCTTGGTGGGAACACGTTATATACACGAACATGTGGGCACACGCGCGCACGTTCGTAACAATACCTAGACATATACATATATACACATGTACATATTCATTCTTCCTGCCTTCATCCATCCCGTCGCCAACCCGCCACACATGAAATAGCACCCCCCCCCCCACCCCCCCGCGAGGTAGCGCTAGGAAAAGACAGAAAAGGCCACATTCGTTCACAATCAGTCTCTACTTGTCATGTGTATTGCACCAAAACCACAGCTCCCTTTCCACATCCAGGCCCCTCTCAAAATTTCCATGGTTTACCCGAGACGCTTCACATGCCCTGGATCAATCCACAGACAGCACGTCGACCCCGGTATACGACCCCCGGTCGTTCCCATTCACTCTATTCCTTGCACGTTGTATGTTCAGGCCCCGATGGCTCAAAATATTATCCACTCCATCCTTCCACCTCCAATTTGGTCTCCCAATTCTCCTCTTTCCCTCCACCTCTGACGTATATATCCTCTTTGTCAATCTCTCCTCACCCATTCTCTCCATGTGACCAAACCGATTCAATACACCCTCTTCTGCTCTCTCAGCCACATTCTTTTTATTACCACACATCTCTCTTACCATTTCATTGCTCGGTCAAACCATCTCACACCACATATTGTCCTCAAACATCTCATTTCCAACACATCCACCCTCCTCCGCACAACCCTATATATAGACCATGCCTCGCAACCATATAACATTGTTAGAACCATAATTCCTTCAAACACACCCATTTTTTGCTTTCCGAGATAACGTTCTCGCCTTCCACACATTCTTCAACGCTCCCAGAACCTTCACCACCTCCCCCACCCTGTGACTCACTTCCGCTTCCATGGTTCCATCTGCTGCTAAATCCACTCCCAGTTATCTAAAACATTTCACTTCCTCCAGTTTTTCTCCATTCAAACTTACCTCCCAATTAACTTGTCCCTCAACTCATTTCATCCTAATAACCTTGCTCTTATTCATATTTAACTTCAGCTTCTTTCACACACTTTACCAAATTCAGTCACTAACTTCTACAGATTCTCACCCGAATCAGCTACCAGGGTTGTATCATCAGCAAACAACAAATAACTCACTTCCCAAGCCCTCTCATCCACAACAGACTGCACACTTACCCCTCTCTCCAAAACTCTTGAATTCACCTCCTTAACAACCCCATCCATAAACAAATTAAACAACCATGGAGACATCACGCACTCCTGCTGCAAACCGACATTCACTGAGAACCAATCACTTTTCTCTCTTCCTTCTGGTACACATGCCTTACATCCTCGATAAAAAACTTTTCACTGTTTCTAGCAACTTACCTCCCACACCATATACTCGTATTACCTTCCACAGAGCATCTCTATCAACTCTATCATATGCCTTCTCCAGATCCATAAATACTACATACAAATCATCTGTTTTCTAACTAATTCTCACATACATTCTTTAAAGCGACCATCTGATCCACAAATCCTCTACGACTTCTGAAACCACACTGCTCTTCCCAATCTGATGCTCTGTACATGCCTTGACCCTCTCAGTCAATACCCTCATCAGGCACTTCACCATGAGCCATGCATACATTAAATATCCTTACCAACCAGTCAACAGCACAGTCACCCCCTTTTTTGATAAATTCCACTGCAATACCATCCAAACGTGCTGCCTTGCCGGCTTTCGTCTTCCGCAAAGCTTTCACTACTTCTTCTCTGTTTACCAAATCATTTTCCCTGACCCTCTCACTTCGAAAACTACCTCGACCAAAACACCCTATATCTGTCACTATATCATCTAACACATTCAACAAACCTTCAAAATAATCTTTCCATCTCCTCTCATCATCACTACTTTGTATTATCATCTCCATTAGCCCCCTTCACCGATGTTCCCTTCTGTTCTCATGTCTTATGCACTTTAATTACCTTCTTCCAAAACATCTTTTTATTCTCACTAAGGTTTAATGATACTATCTCACCCCAACACTCATTTGCCCTCTTGTTCACCTCTTGCACCTTTCTCTTGACCTTCTGCCTCTTTCTTTTGTACATCTCCCAGTCATATGCACTATTTCCTTGCAAAAATCGTCCAAATGCCTCTCTCTTCTCTTTCACTAATAATGTTGCTTCTTCATCCCACCACTCACTACCCTTTCTAATCTGCCCACCTCCCACGCTTCTCATGCCACAAGCATCTTTTGCGCAAGCCATCACTGCTTCCCTAAATACATCCCATTCCTCCCCCACTCCCCTTACGTCCTTTGCTCTCACCTTTTTCCATAATGCACTCAGTCTTCCTTGGTACTTTCTTACTTCCTCGCACAAGTCTCCTTTCCATCTCACTTACTCTCATCATTCTCTTCACCCCAACATTCTCTCTTCTTTTCTGGAAACCTCTAAAAATCGTCACCGCCTCCATGCAGTTGTACCTCTCAGCACATTAACATCGAAAAGTCTCTCTTTCAAGCGCCTATCAATTAACACGTAATCCAATAATGTTCTCTGGCCGTCTCTCCTACTTATATATGTATACTTATGTATATCTCTTTGTGACCAGGTTTTTCCCAATCACTAATCCTTTCTCAGCATACGAATCTTCAAGCTCTTCACCATTTCTATTTACAAAACTGAACACCACAGGTACACCAATTATTCCCTCAACTGCCACATTACTTACATTTGCATTGAAATCACCCATCACTATAACCCGGTCTCGTGCATCAAAACTATAAGGACACTCACTCAGCTGCTCCCAAAACACTTGCCTCTCATGACCTTTCTTATAATGCCCAGGTGCATAGGCACCAATAATCACCCATCTCTCTCCATCCACTTTCAGTTTTACCCATATCAATTTACTTTCTTATACTCTATCACATACTCCCACAACTCCTGGTTCAGGAGTAGTCCTACTCCTTCTTTTGCTCTTGTCCTCTCACCAACCCCTTACTTTACTCCCAAAACATTCCCAAACCACTCTTCCCCTTTACCCTTGAGCTTCGTTTCACTCAAACCCAAAACATCCAGGTTCCTTTCCTCAAACATACTACTTATCCCTCTTTTTTTCTCATCTTGGTTACATCCACACACCCCAGTCTGAGCCCAATTCAGACACCCTAATCTGAGCCTTCGAGGATGATGAGCACTCCCCGCATGACTCCTTCTTCTGTTTCCCCTTTTAGAAAGTTAGATCACAATGAGGGGAGGGTTTCTAGCTCCCCGCTCCCGTCTCTTTAGCTGCCTTCTACGACACTCAGAAAATGCGTGCGAAGTATTCTTTCTCCCCTATCCCCAGGGATATATATATATATATATATATATATATATATATATATATATATATATATATATATATATATATATATATATATTCATTTACTATACTTTGTCACTGTCTCCCGCGTTAGCGAGGTAGCGCAAGGAAACAGACGAAAGAATGGCCCAACCCACCCACATACACATGTGTATGCATACACGTCCACACACTCACATATACATGCCTATACATCTCAACGTATACATATATATATACACACACAGACATAGACATACATACACATGTACATAATTCATACTGTCTGCCCTTATTCATTCCCGTCACCACCCCGCCACACATGAAATGAAAACCCCCTCCCCCGCATGTGCGCGAGGTAGCGCTAGGAAAGTTGTAGGAACAGTGTAAGTAAAGGAATAATGAAGATGGGCAATGACGCTGGCCTTATACCTGACCTTCAAAACGATCGAAGCTGGGATTACGGCTGGCCGTAGAAACTGATAACAACAATAATGATAATAATAATAATAATAATAATAATAATAATAATAATAATAATAACGATAATAATGTAATCATTATCATCGTTATTATTATCATTATCTTTATTATCATTATCATTATCATTATCATTATTATTATTTTCATTATTATTATTATTATTATTATTATTATTATTATTATTATTATTATTATTTTTGTTATTATCATCATTGTTATTATTATCATTATTATTATCATTATTATTATTATTATCATTATTATTATTATTATTATTATTATTATTATTATTATTATTATTATTATTATTATTATTATTATTATTATTATTATTATTATCATCATTGATATCATTATTATCTTTCTTTCTTTCTTTTAAACTATTCGCCATTTCCCGCGTTAGAGAGGTAGCGTTAGGAACAGAGGACTGGGCCTTTTTTGGAATATCCTCACCTGGCCCCCCTCTGTTCCTTCTTTTGGAAAAAAAAAAAAAAACGAGAGGGGAGGATTTCCAGCCCCCCTCTCCCTCCCCTTTTAGTCGCCTTCTACGACACGCAGGGAATACGTGGGAAGTATTCTGAATCCCCTATTATTATCATTATCATTATTATTATTATCATCATTATTATTATCATTATCATTATCATTATTTTTATTATTGTTATCATTATCATTATCATTATCATTATTATCATCATTGTTATTATTACTGTTTTTGTTGTTATCATTATCATAATAAACTGTGACTTCCAATAAATCATTTTTAAATTAATATGTATAAATTAATGAAGTAAAGTATGATAAGTAAAACGAAAATATCCATACCAGTGTCAGTTTTGGGTTTTCTTACTTCTATAATTTTGTCAAATGATATTCATGAAATCATGTAACTTTTCTTAACAAATATATTCATTCTGATGGGTAATGCTGCTTCACGGTCAAATGATGTTTTATAACGAAGAGAAAATATCTTACGTTGTAGATCTGACGGAGGTAAATGTACTTCAATTTGTTATGTGTTGCTGGAGCTGACGTCTGTGTAGAGACTATATACAGTCGATATAGTACTATTGTGTTATCAAACATTGTTATAATATCCACTCGTATGTAAAGAGTTTCCACGAGGTTGCACTGAATCAAAATTAAGTCACAAATACAGACATACATTTAATCGGACTAATATATTTAGCGTTAATTTTGATATAGAATTATTTGAAGGAAGATATTTAATTCCTTAGTTTAATGCTTAATATTTTAACTGCAATATATCAGTCACAACAATGAGTGATCACCACAATAATGGTGCCAGATGGAAACAACCACATGACACTACATCTGTAATCCCAAGCAGGATGTATCTTAATGGAGTTATTTTTCTTCTGCAATATCTCCTACTAACTGAGATCTTTATGGGCACTGTTAACATTATTGAAGTGCATCACCTGACCCACATTTTCCTGAAGTGTATAGCCTTGACTACTGCCTTATTGGAATATCTTCCACGAAATATAATGTTCCAAATTATGATGCACAAAAGATATCCAATTTTCGTAACATGGCATTTGAAGTGCAGAAGAAAATCATCCAATACCTAAACCTAATAACGATGTGGATCTATGATAAATTACCCTGCAAGCAGTCAATAAGGATGGCTTAAAGTCACGAGTTAGCGCGAGTTAGGCTACTGTTTTCCCACAACTTCTACAGGGAGAACAGGTCACTCTAAGGTTGCCTATTGAAGCCTCTTTCTTCCCTGGAACACCTAAGCTGTGGAATTCTTTTCCTTTTCTGTTTCCTTCTTCATATAATCTTTATTCCTGCAAGAGCCAGTTAGACAAACACCTACGGAAATCAATTTCTACTTTGTCTATATTTATTTGACCTACGATGGCCTTTACTGGGCTTTAGTATCATTTTTAACGGCTAATTCATTCACGGACAAAAGTGAACATCAAGGTCGGGTCTTAATTAAGATATGGGAATGTGAACGGAAGAGATAATAGACTGGAAAGTATTGACAAACTTTTGGAGGAAGTGAAAAACCTGCCAGGTCATAGTTATTGGGAAAGACAAGAGGGTAGAGAGTTCCGAAAGCTTCGAGGTGAAGGGAAAGAAACAAGTTATCCAAACGGCCTACCCTTGACTTGCCAATGGCCAGACAGGTAATCATGTGACACAGCAGCTTGCCGGGTATTGCGTGGTCTAGCAAGTGGTGGGGGGCACACAAGCAGCCAGCTCTTGGGAGCAAAAGCCAAGGTAATTTCTCTCGAAGAGGGAAAATGAACTAACATTACGGCGTAGGGCAAGTGCCATGTATGCACTATTAAAAAAAAGATTGTAATAAATCCCTCTGAAGACAAATGTTAAATATTAACTGTGTTCTGTAACATCGTCTTATTTTAATGACCCATTTTCCTAACTCATGAGCCATTTAATCATTATCAAAAAAACATTATTAAGCCTAAATTTCATTTTAGGAAATTCTAGAGGCCAACGATTTGAGCAAAATAAACCTAACCTAACCTAACCTAATCTTCACCAAATGAAATAAATATAATCTTCATCAAAGCTAATACTGTGTATTGGTATTATTTCCATACACAGCAAAGCACAACATAATTTTAATGTTTGCAAGTCTCGAGTGAGAAGTGATATCTTTATTGCGAAATTCTAATATTTTGGGAGAATATGAAGTATGTGGCATCATGCGTAAATAAGAGAAAATCATCTTAACATAAACTCTTTTTTTTATATAAATTAGTCAAAGAATTTTGGCTTTATAGTTTAGAAATGATAAAAAGGAATAGAGAAGCTGATGCACTTATTTGGATACAAATGTCTGGAATATAAGAAGATAAGATGATATCAATTCCTAGGTATGGGAGAACAACAGATGTAGAAATACTTTAGAATAGTGTTGGTGTGATACAGAAATAAGAACAATATCGTGATCATATATATATATATATATATATATATATATATATATATATATATATATATATATATATATATATATATATATATATATATATATATATATATATATATATATATATATATATTGAATCGATGAAGTTATGGCTCAGCAAACCCTACGACCCACTTTACAAGACAAACACGAAATTCAGAATTATTTATCTTTGTCTATTATGGCTAGGCTAAGATCATTTATCGCTGTCCATGATGGTCAGGCTATCATTTATCGCTGTCCATGATAACTAAGCTAAGATCATTTATCGCTGTCCATTATAGCTAGTCTAAGATCATTTATCGTTGTCCATGATACCGTCTGGGCCCAGCCCGAGCTGTAGGGGATAGAAGACCTCCAAGATAACACTAGCCAAACTCTAAGAACATTCAAGATCATAAGAACATTATCCAGTTGTCTTTTACTTATCAGGAAATACGTTTGTATGCAACTCTTAGCTGATAAGAGATGTTTGATCTCTTATCACCCAGAACTCACCACGAGGAGGTGGTTGCATGTCGAGTTCCATAATTTTTTCCCGTTTTAAATAAATATTTTAATTTCCTCTAAAATAAAGGCCTATTCCGTTTTAAGCTATGTAAAAATAATGATTTCTTCTAAAACAAAGTTCTTTCCCATTATATTACAAGTAAAATTTCCTCTAAAACAAAGTTGTTATTGTGAGGTAGATAGTTGAGGAAGGGCACCTCATTTCCTGCCCTTCCTCTGGTTCCGTTGGCCCCCTCCTCTGGTACGCCTCCGGCGGACTGACCTCATCACCTTCTTCAGCTCACCAATAATAAGTGGCAGAGCTGGTCTCTCTGAGGGGTCGCTGTGGGTCGCTGTTTGGTAAAGATCCTGGAGGCTTTCCCGCACACCCTGCTTCCTGACCAGGATGGACACGTGCCTCATTAGATGCCCAAAAGAGAAGACGTCACTGGCTGGGGAGACCGGCTTGCGCTCCCTGACCTCAGGGGCCAACCACAGGTCAGGAACATTGTACTCAACGCAGCTTCCCTTCTTAACGCTCAAGCCGAAGTCGATGATGTGAAACTCTGGCTTGTCACCCATCGTCACGGTCACATTCTCGACCTTGACGTCATTATGGACAATGTTTTTCTTATGGATTTCCATCAGCCGACGAGCGACCATGATGGCGGATTCGACCAGTTCCTCGTCCGACCGACATGTTCTCATGAACTTATCATAAGGCTGGCCAGTGTGGCTTAAGATGATCAGTGGGGGATTGCGGCACACTGCTCGAAGGAGAGGGGCTCCTCCAGCCCCAGCCAGTCTCCTGTGAATGTCGGCTTCATCCATAAGACTTTTCGAACTCACTCCGTCGAGAAGGGTTTTGATGACGCAACACGATCCACGGAACAACACCGTTTCAATCTTGGCGTTGCCTCCCCGACCCACCTCTCTCATGACCACCAGGTCATTTACATCCTTCTGGGTTAACTTTACAACTGGAACGCTCATTTTGATTCCGGCCTGAGGTGCACTTACCAAATTTTCTTCTTGCCGGAGAGTGTGAGGGGAGATGTTGTCGGTACGGAGTCCCATCCTCAAATGATTACACTTCTCTCTCCGCCGGCCTTATATACCCCTAGGTTATGTGACGTCACATAACCAGATCTATCCAGATTAAATCCCATACAAATCCGGATATGTAGACGGATTCATTTAGTTTTGTTGCGATCATTATTTGATGAAATCTAGAGGTGTCGAAGAAATATTCAAGATGGCCAATGGTGTTGAGAGTGTAGTGAAGATGGCTAGAGATGTTGAAGGATCTAAATAGTTTCGAAATACCAATACTTTCTGAATCAATAAATCATTATAAATACTAATAAGACAAAAAACACTTTGACGAAAATTTAGCCATTTTCAAGCATCGAAATAAAAGGATATGGGGTAAAGGGCTTTTGGGAAATCCTTGTTGAATAGTACACAGTTACTTTCTGAGAATACGCACACACACACACACACACACACACACGCACACACACACACAGACCTAGAGAACATAGCATAAAATTAGGACAATATTGTTCAAATATATTCAGAGAAGTAATTTTAAAGTTTATATAAGAGTGGTTGATGAATGGAATAAGAAGAATGAGGTCATGGTTAAGGCAGACACCATACATAAATCTTACAAGTTGTATAATAGTACGGAATGTTCTAGATATTTGGCCTCGCGAGTGTAGAACTCTCTCCTCACACAGTAAAAATAGGTCATTACACACTCACAGATTCAGAGGTTATCATGTTGAAGGAGAGGTGAAAACTGAGGATTCAAATCAAAGGACAATAAGAAACGTCATGATGAGATGGGAGAGGGAATTGGTGAATTGACAAATATAGTTTAATTTAAACATGAACGGTAAATCACTTCGAGTGAAGAAAGTCAAGTGGAAAACATAGAAAATGAAAGACCAAAGAGAAGAATTTTTGATATCTGGGATAACATTTAATGTGAGGAAACACGATTTCACCAAATGAGCTTTTGTTAACGCTTCTGGTACAGTGTAAATATACACACACACACACACACACACACACACACACACACATATATATATATATATATATATATATATATATATATATATATATATACTTATGTGTGTGTGTGTGTGTATCTGTGTACGGATAAACTTTAATGCTGGCCAGGGTGTACTGGTGATGCCTTTGACCTAAAATGTACGTTCAAGCCCTTAGGCTTATCATGATCTTCACTACAACCTCATCTTCATATGACCTTATCTTGACTAAGCTGGTTTCAAGGAAGGCTTTAGATTTTTCCCGCTCACACAAACAACGTACTTACACGGGGCCCCATGAGGGCAGATAGATGATTACACACACCTACACACACCACCACTACTGATAATACACAGAGAAATAACCTTTTCGGTTGGCTTTGGATCCGCCCTTGAACGTAGTTTGGAGGATTTGGGGGATCAGATCAATGAGGTTGAGTTCACTACAACCTCATATTCACTAAAGTGTATCTTCACTACTAACTTATTCTCACTAAATTATATCTTCGCTATACCCTCTTCTTCACTACACCGTTATTTTTACCATACCATCATCATCGTACTCCCTGATGTTCACTAAAAGTAGTTCTTATCTTCACTACATAATCATTTTGAATAAACTTTACTCTTTGATATCCCTTATCTCTACTACATTCGTATCTTCACTGCATTCGTATCTTCACTACAACCTATCTTGACAATATCTTTATCATCACTATACTCTTCCTCACTACACTCTCATCTTAACATCATCCTTCTGTTTACCGAACTTAGTTCAAAGTCTGACTTGAACGTAGCTTTGGAAAGTTTGTGTTCCTCATTGTGTTACCTCCTTATTATCATTGTAAAGGCAATTGTCACTACTCCCAAATAAACCCTCATCGTCACTACACTCTCATCATTATCATTACTTCTTGATGTTCAATACAAAATTTCAACATACATATTTGTCTTCACTACAGAATAATTTTCATTGCACCTTAATCTTCATTACTCCTTGTTTCAGCTACATCCGTATCTTCCATTCATTCTTATATCTTATATTAGTTACATCTTTACAATATCTTTATATCTTCTCTGTTCCGTCTTTTGGAAAATTGAAAATGAGAGGAAGGATTTCCAGGCCTCCCGCTCCCTCCCCTTTTAGTCGCCTTGTACGACACGCAGGGAATACGAGGCAAGTATTCTTTCTTCCCTATCCCCAGGGATAACAGCATCTGGTGTTCCCAGACGGTCACCCATCCAAGGACTAACCAGACCCAACGTTGCTTAACTTCCTGATCGGACGATATATATATATATATATATATATATATATATATATATATATATATATATATATATATATATATATATATATATATATATATATATATATATATAAGACTGAAAACAATGAATTTCCCAAATAACAAAAATGGAGGCGCCGGGGTTTGAACCCGGGTCCTCTCGCATGCCAAGCGAGCGCTCTACCACTGAGCTACGCCCCCAAGAACATATTTTGTGACTTAGTATTATATAAAGCACTGAGATTACCACGGCAAAATATTGTTTGACCGACCGTTGCCGACTAGCCGGCAAAATAACCACAGGGTAAATCTCCATGTTGCTGTCGTGTTTTCCTCTCAATTTTCCACGAAGAAATGAGTTTTACTTTTTTATTTTCGTTGCAATAGACTGGAACTAAGCAATAGACTGGAACTAAGCAATAGACTGGAACTAAGCAATAGGTTGGAACTAAACAATAGACTGGAACTAAGCAATAGACTGGAACTAAACAATAGACTGGAACTAAGCAATAGACTGGAACTAAGCAATAGACTGGAACTAAGCAATAGACTGGAACTAAGCTGACCTGGTATGAGGTCAGAGCCCTCATTATCATCCCTGCTAACTACCGGAAGCAGATTAAGTCGTTCCACAACCTCCGGCCCATGTTAACTCTGATGTGCCCAGCAGTTGGAGGAGGATCGCCAGAAGCTTCTGGAAGATTTCAAGGACGTCTTGGTGGACCTGACCCTTTCAGATAAGGTCGAAAACCCCAATTTATTGTGAAGATCTTCACTATAACGTTGGACGAACATACTGAATGTTGCACACATGTGATGCGGACAAAATGAAAAAAGAAAAAGACAAAAAATATGTCTGGTGTGGGTCTCGAACCCACGACCTTGAGTGTGTGAGACTCACGCTCTACCACTGAGCTAACCAGACAATAGAAAAATACGTCTGTTTCTTCAATTTGAATTAATGAAAATCTTTGCGAGGCAGCGTTTAGAAAAGAGAGATGTCTTTGACGAAATTTACTTGCTTGGCTCCTTCTTATGTCCCTCATTATCGAAAGTAAACATACTGAAGGATATATATATATATATATATATATATATATATATATATATATATATATATATATATATATATATATATATATATATATATAATATATATATATATATTGGAAAGGATCACAATTTTGCGCGTGATCAAGTATA
Organism: Panulirus ornatus; assembly: GCF_036320965.1. Classification (NCBI taxonomy): domain Eukaryota; kingdom Metazoa; phylum Arthropoda; class Malacostraca; order Decapoda; family Palinuridae; genus Panulirus; species Panulirus ornatus. The sequence goes on from NC_092265.1 coordinate 28,042,801, forward strand.
TTCCTATGAGTCCACGGGGAAAATGAAACATGACAAGTTCCCAAGTGCACTTTCATGTAATAACCACATCATCAGGGGAGACACAAGAGAGAAATATAACAGTCAGTTGATATACAACGAAGAGACGTAGCTAGTACGCCATTTGGTAAACATGTGATTGTCCGAGACAGACAACAAGCGTATCATAAACTAATTATGTGGACAAGATGAATTCCTTACAAATTTTATCAACACTAAATTTATGCAATTTGTATAGACAATCACTTATATCAAGATTATAATTCTTTGTGCATTTAATGATAGAAGATTCAATGATATTTCTCGTGGTACTGGAGTTAGAGATTATAATGCCATCTCAGTTATTAACTCTAACTCCAGTACCACGAGAAATATCACTGAATCTTCTATTATTAAATACACAAAGAATTATAAACCTTAAGGAAACATGCAACATGGCGGTCAAACTATGAGATGCACAAATGAAGTTTATGAATGGAATATCAGTGAGACGAACTAGTTGATGAATGATGAATGAAAGTGTAATAAAGTCATGATGAATGAATGAAAGTGTAATAAAGTCATGATGAATGAATGAAAGTGTAATAAAGTCATGATGAATGAACGAAAGTGCAATAAAGTCATGATGAATGATGAATGAAAGTGTAATAAAGTCATGATGAATGAATGAAAGTGTAATAAAGTCATGATGAATGAATGAAAGTGTAATAAAGTCATGATGAATGAATGAAAGTGTAATAAAGTCATGATGAATGAATGAAAGTGTAATAAAGTCATGATGAATGAATGAAAGTGTAATAAAGTCATGATGAATGAATGAAAGTGTAATAAAGTCATGATGAATGAATGAAAGTGTAATAAAGTCATGATGAATGAATGAAAGTGTAATAAAGTCATGATGAATGAATGAAAGTGTAATAAAGTCATGATGAATGAATGAAAGTGTAATAAAGTCATGATGAATAAATGAAAGTGTAATAAAGTCATGATGAATGAATGAAAGTGTAATAAAGTCATGATGAATGAATGAAAGTGTAATAAAGTCATGATGAATGAATGAAAGTGTAATAAAGTCATGATGAATGAATGAAAGTGTAATAAAGTCATGATGAATGAATGAAAGTGTAATAAAGTCATGATGAATGAATGAAAGTGTAATAAAGTCATGATGAATGAATGAAAGTGTAATAAAGTCATGATGAATGAATGAAAGTGTAATAAAGTCATGATGAATGAACGAAAGTGTAATAAAGTCATGATGAATGAATGAAAGTGTAATAAAGTCACAGTTTAAAAGGACAAAATATGAATGGCAGCCAGGGAAGAGTGGCCCAGGTAAATGGAAGGGTTGAAAAGTTCGCGTTATGTGACGAATTTTGATAGATTTTGCAAGTTTCCTTTCCTATGATGGAACGTAAAAGTTTGTGCTTAGTTCTAGAGACAGAGTTCATAGGTTTATGTTTTAATGATGAACATCAAAGGATACCATTAATTTAACTGACTTTAAAAATGTTCAATTAAATGAAGCATTACATACACAAGCTGCTTTTTGGCGGAGTTAAAAATTCGCATTTTTTTGCTAATTCTAAAGTAGGTGTTAAATTGACGGACTTAAAAGTTCGAGTTTCAGCTTTAAACCTTGTGTTTGTATGACGTATCTTAGAGTACTTGTTAATATAATGCAAGTGGAAGGTTTACGTTTAAAAGATGGTGTTTAAATGTTAATTAATGAATGACAGAGTTAAATGGATAGATTTTAAGTTCGCGTTTACGTAGGCCACTTTAAGGTTAAGGTTCGTACGTACCAGGTTGACCAGATGGCGGTAGTGTGTAGACACAGCCATACCAGGTCGTATTTATCATCATTAAAGTCACCTTCCTTACTTACTTATGGCGGCGATGAAATTCACTGGTTCTTGATTCTGCACCAATTAACCTATCAGATAATGGTACAATGTTTGCCTGGTGTTGCATATATCACGTCTGTTGTTGAAACACAAGAATGCCAGGTGACTTTGGGAGTGGATGATAATGTAAAGATCAATATAAATGTGGGAAATCTTGAACCGCCATCACCAGACACAACACATGTTTGGATCTGGCGGGGGGAGGGACTTGCCTGTGACGTCACGATGCCCCGCCTCCAGCCTGGCGCCGCTCTGTGTGTGTGTGTGTGTGTGTGTGTGTGTGTGTGTGTGTGTTTACTATTTGTGCATTATGGGAGAGAGTTATACACTCGTGTTGTCCCGTCTCTTAACCTTATAAGTATATACTATACATTTGCTCCTGGAATTTGTTCAGTTTAGTAAGTTAGAGAGAACTTCCAAATTTATTTTCTCCTGGCAGGATGGCCGGGTGGTTTAAGGCGCTGCTTTCAAATCATTGTCCGGTCTTCCGGGCCTGGGTTCGAGTCCCGCTCCTGATAAACATTTATCTTTCTTTTTTCCATAAAACATGACTAAACCAGAGACAGCAGGAACCAACAGAGCAAGGTTGGTTGGGACACAAGATATACACTAATCCGTGGGATCCTTCCATCCAATGGTAAATGAAAAACATACAATTGAAAAAACTTATTTTTTCCTGAAAACATGTTGACTTATATTCATGTAATGGTTACGAAAACTAAACAATATACACCAAGATGAGTATAGGTTCAAAATACTGTTACAAGGACAGATCAAGACAAAATCATGGTTCATGGAGTTTAATTCTTTTAACTCAGTGTAACACCGGTATGTGGTATATTTAGACCATATTGTCTTGTTATATTAGGAAGACGCAACTGGATTGAATGTTTTACCGCCATTATCATTATAGTACAGTAATATTGATCATAATTACATCATCATCATTACTATTATCATTATCATCATCATTATTATCATCATTATCATTATTATCATTATTATCATTATTATCATCATTATTATCATCATTATCATTATTATCATTATTATCATTATTATCATTATTATTATCATTATTGTCATTATTATTATTATCATTATTATTATTATTATTATCATTATTATTATTATTATCATTTTTATTATTATAATCATTATTATCATCACCATTATTGGCATTATCATTATCATTATGTATCATTATTATCATCATCATTATTATTATTATCATCAATATCATTATGATTAGTATCATTGTTATCATTATTATAATCATTATGATTATTATTATCATTAAGTATAATATATCTGCTACTGAAGGATACAATATGCTGGTTATCAAGTGGGAAGTTAGATATGGTATGGATTGTCATTTAAATTGTAGGTTAGTAGGGAGTGTGTTGTGTACCTAACGTGTGTTGTTGGGCATTATAATCGTCCGATAATGATAATGATTAAATCTTATTTCCTGATCTTATCAGTTTTAAAACCAGATATATGAAATATCTTTCGTTGACCATATTTTCATCTAGAGTTTAGTATGTACATGTGTGGTCTTAAGATTTAGGTGACTAAGTATTGGAATTCACTGGCAGGTGTGGTACACATTATCACCGAGCCTGAGTCTCAAAGATCAAGGTCATGGGTTCGAATCTCCAACATTCAGTATGTTCATCCAACGTTATAGTAAAGATCTTGACGATGAATTAGGATTTTGACATTATCTGATTTCAAGCGTTTAGTGAGTTAGTATTGAAGTGGAGAGTGTAGTGGCTGAGGTCAAGGACCAGAGGTGTCCAGAGAGTAGTGAAGATAATGATCATTGTCCTGCCCCATAAGGTCAGGTCAAATGGCACTTAACGAAGTAGCGAGTTAGAGTCAAGAACAGAGGCAACTATTTTGGGAGCAAGTGAGTGTGTGTGTCAGCAGTTATGATGTAAGAGACCAGGTATTAGTGATGGTGATTTAAATGCGAAGGTAAGTAATGTGGCAGTGGAGGGTATAACTGAGGCCCATGGAAATGGTGAACAACTTGTGTTGTGTGTGTGCAAAAGACTGGTGACCGGGAATACCTGGTTTGTAAAATGTGATATACACAAATATACGTATGTAAGTAGGAGAGATGGTCAGCGGGCATGACTGGATTACATGTTAATTGAAAGGCGTGTAAAAGAAAGACTTTTGGGTGTAAATATGCTGAAAGGGGCTGCTGGTGTGATGTTTGATCACCATCTTGTGGAGACGACAGTGAAGATCTGAAGAGGTTTTCGAAAAAGAGGAAACAATGTCGGGGAGAAGAGGTGGCGAGCTGAAGTGAACTTGGAAAAGAGATTTGTGTGAAGAAATACCAAGAGGAATTGAGTGCCACATACACTCTTACTGTGTAAATATCCCTTTCTATGAGATGACGTAAAGATGTTGATGAACAGAGGAGTTGGGATATGACATGAAAAAGTTGGAGAATAAATGAAGGAAAGATTGAGATATACAGATGACTGGCGGACCGCCATGATGGTTGTCAATCTAGCCAGCTGGGTTATTATTTATAAGTTGTGTTTAGTTGTAGGTCCAAGTTTGTTGTTAGGATATAATGTTGACTCCCAGTGAGTACCTGGCTGGCGCGGGTGCCACAAGGCTGGGTCAAGTGTAGTGTAAGTGTGGTCTAGGGATGGTGTGTGTACCACTTGTAGATGATGGGCCGCATCATGACCTGCCGGTTATAACATCTTGACCAAGATCTTCTCCACCTGCTGCTGCTACACTTGCAACTCTCCTTTTCTAAGACCGTTTTTATGCTTCATGTAACTTTGTCTTTTTTAAATCATTCTAAAGCTATAGTTACAAAATTATTTTTACTATGTAGTTTTTGTGAAGATATACTCTGAAAGCACATCGCTCTCGTCTTCTAGGCATTGCCCATCTGATACAAGAATTGGTGGCCAGTGACAGTTGATATAGAGTGATTGAGGCCAGCGTGACCACGTGAGGCTTGTGACTGCTTGTGGGCAGCATGACCACGTGGGGCTTGTAACTGGTTGAGACTAGCGTGGCCGCGTGGGGCTTGTGACTGGCTGTGGGCAGCATGACCACGTGGGGCTTGTGACTGGTTGTGGGCAGCATGACCACGTGGGGCTGTGACTGGTTGAGGCCAGCGTGACCACTGGGGGTTGTGACTGGTTGGGGGCAGCGTGACCGCGTGGGGTTGTGACTGGCTGAGGCCAGGGTGACCACGTGGAGCTTGTGACTGGTTGAGGCCAACGTGACCACGTGGAGCTTGTGACCGGTAGAGGCTAGCGTGACCACGTGGGGCTGTGACTGATTCAGGCCAGCGTGACCACGTGGGGTTTGTGACTGGTTGAGGACAGCATGACCACGTGGGGTTTTGAATAGTTGAAGCCAGGGTGACCACGTGGGGTTATGACTGGTTGAGGCTAGCGTGATCCCGTAGTGTTGTGACTGGTTGAGGCCAGCGTGACCACGTGGGGCTGTGACTGGTTGAAGCCAGCGTGACCACGTGGGGTTGTGACTGGTTAAGGCCAGCGTGACCACGTGGGGTTGTGATTGGTTGAGGCCAGCGTGACCACGTGGGGTTGTGACTGGTTGAAGCCAGCGTGACCACGTGGGGTTGTGACTGGTTAAGGCCAGCGTGACCACGTGGGGTTGTAACTGGTTAAGGCCAGCGTGACCACGTGGGGTTGTGATTGGTTGAGGACAGCGTGACCACTTGGGGTTGTGACTGGTTGAGGACAGCGTGACCACTTGGGGTTGTGATTGGTTGAGGACAGCGTGACCACTTGGGGTTGTGACTGGTTGAGGACAGCGTGACCACGTGGAGTTGTGACTGGGGTGTTGATGTGTTGTGGTCGGCGTCCACAAGGTCGTTATCTTAGTATTTCAGGAACGGAGGAAGATCCACAGTGGACGTTTTACAAACACAATGTTGAATCATCACAACTTTTACCGAATCTGATTGAAATCAATGAATGAAATATTTCAAATATGAAAAAATAAGACAAAAGAAAAAAAATGTTTATTAATTCTTTCATTTTTTTACGATTATCTGAAATAATTGCCAGATACTCCAACCTTAGTAACAGTTTCTCTTTGTCTCATGTAGTCATAAAATCCCTACCTGTCTTTACCATGAATGGAAATGATCAATGAATCATTACATTTACTTTAACTCCAATTGGCTCTTCCATTATCTATATACAATGAAATTTGTTCATAGAAATTAAAGGTCAGAGGAGGATAGATAGTTCTACTTTTTCATGACTAATGGTGTTGTTCTTTGACAATATGCTGTACTGACCTAAGTTTATACGTATTACAGTAACGATATGAGAAGTTGATGATATTCCAGGTAAAGGCACAGATTACATCAGTAAACATACCTCTTACATAACTAACCCTGCCTGCCACCTGTGAGAGAAAGAAGCTCTCATGATCTTAATGTGTTCATTTGGAAGGATTCTAATGCCTGGTATCAAGGAAATGATATGCATACTGTAATACAGTGATCAATATTGTAGGTCATAATGTAAGTGGTGTGTGACTAACTATAGCTGTAATATTACCTGTTCATTCTTGCTACTAACACATGACACCAAGTTGCCTGTTAGTCTTATTACGTACATTAAAACACTGTTGTCTTGGCTTTACATCTCTACTAATGATGACACCTAAATCCTTCTCCTGCCTTGATAGTTTAATTTCCACATCTTAAGATGATACTGTAGTTTGCCTGCTATGTGTACACAGTGTAAACATATGTCTACGGTGAATATCACTGGCCATTGTACACTGACGTTGTTCAGCAATGTAGACCCAAGAGTGAACCTTAGACAGCATTACGATATTTTGTGATGGACGAAATCTTAACTCAATAAAAGTAAAAATAATTACATCTTAACTGAGCCTGAGAACCTTTCATTGATTGTTATAAAATCCAGATGCAAAATATATATTCCTACCGGATTTCTATAGAAAGTACGTGGGACATTGTTTTAGTAAATTATTTTACAAGATAATGAATAAAATCCCATAACTTTTCTGTAGCACAGGGTACAGTAATGTATGTAACGTGAAACCGGTAGAATTAACATATCTAACATTAAGATTTCTATTTTGCAGATAACATAAATGTTTTACATGTAGAAATCATTAATATCTTCAACAACCTAAACATGATAACATGAAACTTTATATTACAAGCTTTTTATCTGGATTTTACGCATTAAAACGATATTGCCTACAGAAAAGTAATGTAGTTATTATCAGCACAAGGTTTAGAAGGTCTTAAAAAAATTATGAGTTTATATTCTTCAAAATTTTAGTAAGATCCATTAAGTACACATTGAAAATTAGACTTATTCATTTCACTCTGATGAACACTAATGAAAAAATCATCTACGTGTTACTTAGAAATATTCTTTATGAATTAAGCTAAAGTATTTTGAGAGAAAATGTTTATTGTTATCAGAAACAACAAACAACAATCAAGTTTGATAAACTAAAGTTCATTAAATGACAAATAAAGAATATGATATATGAATTTCAACAATTTTATTAACATCACAAAACCAAATACTTAACCCAAATAATATAAATCATCAAAAGTGAAAAAAAGAAGCCCTCTCATGACGTAAACACTTATAGGCGGAATCCGGTAACACCTCTTGTTTGGCATGTGGAAGACAGAGTAGAGTGGCTAGGCTCAGAAGCATGTTCTCCACTTCAACTGACTAATGATATGTAAAGACAACATAAACCACATACATCGATTGTGAGGATGGAATCAGTGATGAAACATCTATAACTAGAAAGGTTAAAGATACAAAGATGGTGAAATACCTTTACCCGGGATCAGTAGCACCTGTGGTAATGGACACAGCTTTGTAATGCTTGATCACTTACAACTGATCAACTTTAATACCAAAGTCTTAGGTATTGTCCCTCAAGGAAACTTTTTATAGATAATTATAAAACACATATATATGTTAGATATACACAATCTCTAGAATATATCTTTACCTGGGAGGTGTAACACTTGTGTGGATAGACACAACTTTGTAATGCATGATCCATTACACGAAATGAACTTCACTAACGAAGAATTATACAACGCGTCGTTGGAGAGCATTAATCAAATACCTATTCATAATTCTTATATTAGATAAAAGATATTTCTTGATAGTAAACATAAGAAATTATGATGAAAGATAAGGAAGGTAGAGGTAAATATTTCGTTAAAAGATGAAATACTCCTGCCTTAAACTAGCTCCTTGTATTGCATTTTCTCTTAGACACCCACATGAGAAGGCATTCTGTTCTTTATAATCATAAATTTTTATGTTTCTAACACTTTTTATTATTTCTTATATAATCTCAAGGATTCAGGCTTAAAGATCTTGGTTCTGAACAACCATTATAATGCAACGCAATACATATTCATCATAAACAGTGAATGTAGGTTTCCGGCAGGGGTGTGTGATGTCGCCATGGTTGTTTAATTTGGTTATGGATGGGTTGTTAGGGAGGTGAATGCAAGAGTTTTGGAAAGAGGGGCAAGTTTGCAGTCTGTTGTGGATGAGAGAGCTTGGGAAGTGAGTCAGTTGTTGTTCGCTGATGATACAGCGCTGGTGGCTGATTCATGTGAGAAACTGCAGAAGCTGGTGACTGAATTTGGTAAAGTGTGTGAAAGAAGAAAGTTAAGAGTAAATGTGAATAAGAGCAAGGTTATTCGGTACATTAGGGTTGAGGGTCAAGTCAATTGGGAGGTAAGTTTGAATGGAGAGAAACTGGAGGAAGTAAAGTGTTATAGATATCTGGGAGTGGATCTGGCAGCGGATGGAACTATGGAAGTGGAAGTGAATCATAGGGTGGGATAGGGGGCGAAAATCCTGGGAGCCTTGAAGAATGTTTGGAAGTCGAGAACATTATCTCGGAAAGCAAATATGGGTGTGTTTGAAGGAATAGTGGTTCCAACAATGTCTTATGGTTGCGAGGCGTGGGCTATGGATAGAGTTGTGCGCAGGCGGGTGGATGTGCTGGAAATGAGATGTTTGAGAACAATATGTGGTGTGAGGTGGTTTGATTGAGTAAGTAATGTAAAGGTAAGAGAGATGTGTGGAAATAAAAAGAGTGTGGTTGAGCAGAAGAAGGTGTTTTGAAATGGTTTGGTCACATGGAGAGAATGAGTGAGGAAAGATTGACCAAGAGGATATATGTGTCAGAGGTGGAGGGAACGAGAAGTGGGAGACCAAATTGGAGGTGGAAAGATGGAGTGAAAAGATTTTGAGTGATCGGGTCCTAAACATGCAGGAGAGTGAAAGGCGTGCAAGGAATAGAGTGAATTGGAATGATGTGATATACCGGGGTCGACGTGCTGTCAATGGATTGAACCAGGGCATGTGAAGCGTCTGGGGTAAACCATGAAAAGTTCTGTGGGGCCTGGATGTGGAAAGGGAGCTGTGGTTTCGGTGCATTATTACATGACAGCTAGAGACTGAGTGTGAACGAATGGGGCCTTTGTTGTCTTTTCCTAGCGCTACCTCGCACACATGAAGGGGGAGGGGGATGTTATTCCATGTGTGGCGAGGTGGCGATGGAAATAAATAAAGGCAGACAGTATGAATTATGTAGATGTGTATACATGTATATGTCTGTGTGTGTATATATATCTGTACTTTGAGATGTATAGGTATGTATATTTGCGTGTGTGGACGTGTATGTATATACATGTGTGTATGGGGGTGGGTTGGGCCATTCTTTCGTCTGTTTCCTTGCCCTACCTCGCTAACGCGGGAGACAGAGACATAGCAAAATAAATAAATAAAAAACAGATCATTTATCACAATAACCATTATGTTTGTACCAGATTCTTTAAGTCTTCAGTCACGTTTGTTAATATATAAGAGATTTTTCCGCCACTGACAAGTGGCTCCGTGGTGTAGTGGTTAGCACATCTGCTCCATAAACGGTTGGTCAGGGTTCGATTCCTGGCGGGGCCTTTATTCTCAGTATTTTTTTGTGATCGTAAATACTCGTAGATAGGCTCTCTCTCTCTCTCTCTCTCTCTCTCTCTCTCTCTCTCTCTCTCTCTCTCTCTCTCTCTCTCTCTCTCTCTCTCTCTCTCTCTCTCTCTCTCAGCCTAGAGGCAAGTTGATATGTGCTGGGTGGGTGGATGGGTAGGGTGCAGAGTGGCTCGCCGTCATAATGCAAGAACTTCATCACTCTCACTCAGTCACGCATTCATAGTGGCTGGCTGGGGGGAGAGAGAGAGAGAGAGAGAGAGAGAGAGAGAGAGAGAGAGAGAGAGAGAGAGAGAGAGAGAGAGAGAGAGAGAGAGAGAGAGAGAGAGAGAGAGAGTGTGTTCTGCCTTATGAGTTCATCTAAGGAGATTTTACGAAAAGGTAGGGCAAGCGAGTAACGCTCTCCGCAGAGAAATATATTGTCACGAAGAAAAAGATCAAAAAGGTGGGAGTAAGGTGTTGTGATGTGTTATGTCTGTGAAGGAGAGGTTGTATGTTTGTGGAGTGAGAGCCAGCAGACAACGTCTGGGTGAGACAGGAAGGTAAGAAAGCTGCCTGGGTCAGAGGAGTGGTAATTAACAGCCACTACAGTGCCTGGAAACTGTAGTGACGTAAGTGACATGGGGGCCTGCATGGGACTGGTGGTGGTGGTGGTGGTGGTGGTGGTGGGGCTGTCGTCAGAGACAAAATATAAATGTTGATGTTGCATGACATTAAGATGAGGCTGTTGTGTGGTGTGGCGGGAAAGGTAGTATGATATTGGAAGCTGGTAATGTGGTATCGTACTCAGGCATGAAGCTCTGAAAGATCTGTGTGGCTGGACACGACGGTGCGACCTTCAGGTATTATGATGGCCCGACCTTTGACCTCACCATTAAGGTTATACGTGCATATATATACTTATCCAAAAGCTATTTTCTTTATCACTATGCGTTTGCAGTATCCATTTGACCGGCTGGTGATCTCAATGGTGTCTGTGCTAAGGACCTGGCGTAAACATTTGGACCTACAAGCATAAAAGAAAGTTCTGTTGGCAAGTGTAGAGAAGGAAATTCTTGTGACTATTTCATGTGTGCTTCCATCATGCAGACCACAGTGTTGCTGGGTCAGGCTGGAGGTTTGGAGTGGCAAAGGAGAGACTGGACTTGATGACTTGTGTAAGGGAATGAGAGACTGATGTGGTACCATGTTTGAGATATTAGTATGTAATTACTTATCTTTCTCTTCCCTTGAAGAAATGTTTCTCGTTTGTAAGGCGCCAGTGTTTAGAATTTAGATTTTTGACTTGCCTGCCAGTTTGCATCTATATAGACTTCATACTTAAGTTCAAGATGGTGATCAATACACCTGCACCCTGAGCCACCGACTCTCGCTCCACTTACAAGAAGGTGGAATCAAACATCATCATGAACAAAAGCATGGAACGAGACTAACGAGGGAGATTATAATGAATAACATCAAAATCATTACTAGTTGTAGTGATCGCAGGAGACTACAGAGATTAGAAGCTATTCACATAAGAGAGGAAGCCCCTGTCATCAACATCCAGACAAACATGACCACAGCCTTATAGCTCTATGATGGCAGGTCAATAGGACGTAGACCTAATGCCTTGTCAGTTTCCCGATTGCTCAGATGTGATTAATTACTGTGTTGTTACAAACATTCCATTATACAAAGGAATGTAAAGGTATCCATACAGCAGTGGACCACTGGGTCACTTCGAGGCTGATGGTGATAGTGGAAGATATCAGGAACTCACACATTAGTGTAGTGGAAGATATCAGGAACTCACACATTAGTGTAGTGGCAGATATCAGGAACTCACACATTAGTGTAGTGGAAGATATCAGGAACTCACACATTAGTGTAGTGGAAGATATCAGGAACTCACACATTAGTGTAGTGGAAGATATCAGGAACTCACACATTAGTGTAGTGGAAGATATCAGGAACTCACACATTAGTGTAGTGGAAGATATCAGGAACTCACACATTAGTGTAGTGGAAGATATCAGGAACTCACACATTAGTGTAGTGGAAGACATACAGATAATCTAAAGATAAACCTGTATATTGTCAGTGTGACTAATGATGACACGCAAATAATGTCTTGAACTTGAAGGGAAATATTTATCAAGTTTATTGTGAAACGTATTTATAATGCTGCTTCCAACCACTCTAACTGGTACATTATTCCATGTTAACAATCATATTGAAGATAAAATACTTCACCTCATCTGAGGTCAAACGTTTGCCCACCAGTTTGTGTTCATTACTACGAGTGACATCAGATGTGACGTCATTAGTAGATAAATATCTATACCTCATAGTGATTTTTGTTGGTAATACAGACAGTTAGTTTCGCTCTATTTCCAATGAACGTAACTTTAAAGTAAAGTACTCACGGTAAAAAAAGTATCTTCCCGGATGTGTCCGATGAATTTAGAAATGATCAATACGACTCGTGTTGTCTGGGTAGGGTTGGTGAGTGTGAATGTGGACATGTTTCCTCATAATTATGGCAACTCATCTTTATCGTTAATTCCATCTAAATATGAATTCAATATACAATTCAATATTACAATTTGTCCCAGCATTGGCACGGGGTCATATCATACGATCAAGATGAAATTGGTTCATAGTTAGAACTGACAAGTCTCCTCAAATATGGAATGTTTCTAATTGTTGGATTCACCAGGTCTCCATATGACTGGTCTGTACCATGACAGGTCGCTAGGTCTATGCTTGGTACGGGCTCTCACCTCAACCCGGCTCTTTATCTGATCTTGACTAACAGGTAGTTTGTTTTTAGGGAGGCTGGCCACGTCCCTGCCTGGCTGGCACAGGGCTTTACAATATGACGGATCTCTTTGTACCAGGTAAACATACATGTGTATTATTGGAGTGATCAGAATATCTCCTTTATGACCAAACAATTTAATGGTAGTATTTCGTATAGGGCCAATGTAATGTTGGTATATTTGAAAACATATGAACAGTCATAAAGCCTGAATCCATAGTATATGTCAAACATTAAAGTTATATACATGTTGACTTTTATCATTACCAGTACAACATTGGTGAACTAATGGTCTTCAACCGGTATGCACAACCTCAACAATCAGGAGTTGTTCATTATTTCTGTTATAAAGACTCAGGTACGTCATCCAAGGTACCGATTAGTATTTTCTTTAGAAGGATCACTTAAACTTGGAGTTAAAAGATGATAAACTAAGAACCATATGTATATATCTAAAAATGTGGATATAGTTATATGCATCTACTTGAGTCAAACGAATTTGTTATATACTTAAGAATGTGACTGACAACTTATAGAATAAGGTACAAACATTATGGTTAATGTGATAAATGATTTATAATAAATATGTACAGTGTTGCATTTGAATTGTTCTTAAGAACCAAGGCCTTTTAGCCAGTAAAAATGATAAGAAATTGAAAAAGGTGTTGAAAGCATAAGAATCATAAGCCCCAGAATATATTATCCTCTGGATATGTAAAATAAAATCCAACGCAAAATAACTAGGTTAAAACAGTATTCATTCAGCATTTAAGAAAATATGTACTTTCCCTCTCCTTATCTCCTATCATTATTTCTTATGTTTACTTCCAACAAATGTCTCGTATATCATATAAAAATAACTCTCTGTTGTCAAAGTTCACCGGTGGAGTAGATCATATATTACAAAGCTGTGTCTATCCACACAGATGTTACACGTCCCAGGTTAAGATATTTCCTTGATATGGCGTTTATCTAACATAGATATGTCTTCTATAAAGATCTGTAAACACGTTCTCCTGCGGGTCGATACCTAACGCTTTCGTATTCATCATTTGTAAGTGACCAAGCATTACAAAGCTGTGTCACTTCCCACACTCGGTTTCATCAATTATCAAACTATATTTGTTTCATCATTGATTTGATCCTTACAATAGATATTTATGTTTGTAATTTTCTTTATCATATCATTAGTCAGTTGAAGTGCACAATACGCTTGTCAACCTGGCCAGTCTACTGTTTTGGTCATGAGATATTATTCACAAGGTGTAACAGGACTCCATCCGTCAGCTGTGTCACCACCAGTGACAAGTCATCCTTAGCAAGGCTGTGTTATCCACAAAGGACGGAGAGAAATAGTACAGTCTCGTCGGAAATGTTCTTGCTTAAAGATGTCTACCTTCCCCTGCTCCTGTGTAGAGTGCAGCAGCCACGAAGGTGTAGGAGCGCGTAGCTTATCCCACCTCGTTAGAGAGAAAACTTGCCTGCATTTGAATCAATGAACGGGAACAGAGAAGACAAAGTTTTATTATACATTTATTATACAACTATATAATTCATATTATATACATTACCACATTTCCTGCACTTTCCATCACAAATTTGCTGAGGTCATAACCTTGTAGTTACCATTACCTTACAACCTTAAGGATGGTGGTCTACAACACTTCTAGATTGATGGAGAAAACGAAAAGATTCGTTTTACTATTAAGACCACAGAAATGCGGTAATTCCACTTCACTACCACTGACTACTAGTTATTCTACTTGTTGATTTTCACGGCTAAGATTTTCATCCTCTGAGCGAAGCCATACAATAATCGTCCTTATCCACTCTGAGCATTGGATAGCCTCCTGATGATCAAGATTGCTGTTTTGGTTGTCCGTTTCCTTTGTTACTGCTGCGCCTCAATGCACACCTTACATGAGTGCCTTCCACAGTATTAGGGACAGCTGCTGGGCCTCACCGTAGCTACTTCTGGGACGGTTGCCAATCTTCCTCGTATTCTCTCATGACCACAGCGCCAAACCGACTCCCGCCATCAGGCCGAAACGCACAAACATTTCTGACAAAATTGAGACAACCACTTTCACGTCAGTTTTGACACCAAGTGAATTTCTACGACAATTACGTTCAAGATGCTTAGTTTTTCGTTCATGGATTGAACAGAAGCAACCAACGATGGTTGCTACTGCCCAATCCATGAAGTCCCCCCCACCACGGAAAGGTAACCAAGCTTCGGGGGGGATGGGTGTTTACCCTGACGCCAACGGAGAAACTCAATATTAGTGCAGAGATCTTTTCCTCGGTAAAGAAAGTGTAGCCGGATTCTGCCCTCATGAGGTTACTGCACGACAGCAAAGATCACCCTTTGGTAGGCTGTGCTATAGGCAGCATAGCTCCGCCAAAGATCTCACTTCATAAGTGAACTTATATAGATTCCTTTTTTAACATTTTGTCTTGTCTATAAGGAACTCATCAGTTCTTCTCCAGTAAAAGCAAAAAATCATCGAGAAATTCATTTGTCTTCTCAATATCAGGATCTTGTGGCTCTGTGTGGGGGACGGGGCTGGTGGGCTGTGTGTCTGGCTGTGTCTGGAGAGCGGGGCTGGTGGTCTCTGTGACTGGTTGTGTCTGGGGACCGGGGCTGGTGGTCTCTGTGACTTGCTGTGTCTGGGAAGCGGGGCTGGTGGTCTCTGTGGCTGGCTGTGTCTGGAGATCAGGGGAAGTCTTGGGCATAAATTTCAATATACTGTGAGCGATATCGTCTCTCAACCGATTCCTCTCGATCTTCTCTTGCACGGCCTTCATGATACGTTTGGGCGGCTTTCTCCATTTTCTTTGCATTTCAGTTGGTGATCCTGCGCCATCGAGCCACATGATACCAGAATAGTATCGTTCCTGTTTCCCAACGGGTCCAATCTTGGTGTCACACATGATGCCGAGTGAACCCAAATGGCGGCCGATGTTTACGTTGGAAGCCACGGGCTCGTTATGTATCTTGCAGTAACTTTCATACCGTTGCTGCAGCTCTTTCCTGCTGATAAGGTACCGCTTCATAGTAATAGTCTTTCCCTTCATTTGAACGAAGGTATTCATGAAACTAACAAAGGAAGCCTTTCCTTTGTAATCCCGTTTGTAGTAACAGAAAGCCATTGAAGACGTGGACTGGGTCAGGCGAAGTTACACAGACTAACAAGATAGTCCTCTAATCAATGATCCTGTATCAGCACTGAACTCGAAATACGTCAGAGCGACAATTTCAACCCAGGGCTGGAGGGCCAATTGATGATATTCTCACGTCTTGCTCAACCAAGTAACCTCGGTTAGACCTTGTTTATATTTAAATATAGTAAAGCTAATATAGTGAAGCTTGATGATTCTATTTATATGTAAGTTGCAATGTAGTTTGTATATATATATATATATATATATATATATATATATATATATATATATATATATATATATATATATATATATATATATATATATATATATATATATATATATATACACACATATATATATATATATATATATATATATATATATATATATATATATATATATATATATATTTTTTTTTTTCAATAATGGATGGAACTTGGCTCCTAAGGTGATTTTGTTGTTGGAGTGGGACCTCCAGCCATTCTGTCCACCTTTTCCCTTTCTAGACATGTGGTGGTGCAGTGGGTAGTGTGGCAACCTTCGTCTTCATCTTTTTGGGTGCAGGCTTGCAAACCTCGTGGAGTAGTTGTGGGGTTTGCTTCTTTGCTGCACCCGACATAGCCATCTGGGCGTAGCTAACTACCCGGGCTCGTGGGTCAGCCAGCATAGCTACACGCTCACTCGGTATCTGGGCTGGTGGACGAGCAGCCTTCCTTTCTTCCATGGCTACAGTCTGCCTAACGACCTGGGGTTGTGGAGCAGCCATCCTTACTACCACCTAGGTTGGTTGGGCAGCTTTCTTTCGTTTCTTTGCTACACCCTTCTGGTTGGGCTGGTTGGGCAACCTTCTTTTTCTTCTTCTTCGATACAACCTGCCAACCGAATTCGTCTGCTGGTGGGTCCGTTTCTTTCATGGATACAACCTCTGTAGCCACTTGGGCTGGCCGGTCAACCTTCGGTTGTAGGTAAAAGTATATATATAAAATAATGTGGTTATCATCAGCAGCCAGAGGCCATTCCTCCCTCCTTGCCTGCAGAGATCTTGATTTTCTGGAAAGTTCTACGAGATTCTGGTAAGATAAATACCATTGAGAGGACGTTGTTAGGGGACAGTCAGGTTCAGTTTAGAGTTTGTTGTGGGATGGTTCTTTTACTGTGTCGTATCAGCCAGATGGGTATTTCTTTTCACAGTTTTCGTTAGTTTTTTTTCTAGAGGTACAATCTAGAACACTATTTTCCATATGTTTATCATTTTTCTTGTTATAGTTTCATTATCATCATTAGTTTTGTTATTGTTGACTTTCAGATATTTGATGTAATGTTTGTGATTCCCGTGGAAGCGTCTGACATCTTGCTAGTAGACTTTCTGGTCACAATATTTCTGCACTGGGGAGTTGATCGTATTCTTTTATTGCAGGTTTTGTTATTATCTTGCTTTACATTAAGGTCTACTGGAGGTTTTCCCAATGTTGGTTGAACATATGTCCAGCAACAGGAGATGGCGTAAGATACAGTATTGATGAAACTTATCTATCTATATAACTATCTAAATATCGCTCTATCTATCTATCAATCTAACTATCTATCTACCTATTTATCTATCTATCTTTATCTGAAAGTCAACAATAATAGAATCATAGATATATGAAGTATAACAACGTCCACTCAATGGCAATTATCTCACCAGAATCTTCTAGAACCTTCCAGAAAACTATGAACTCTGCAGGCAAGGATGGAGGAATGGTCTCCGGCTATTGATAAAACCATATTATTCCATATATATGTTTATATATAAATATTTATGTATATATATGAATGTATATATAACGTACAGACTAATGTGGCCATCATCAGTATCGAAGAAAACTGAAAAGATGAGGTCCCACCGAGATTCGAACTCGGATTGCTGGATCCAAAGTCCAGAGTGCTAACCCTTACACAATGGGACCTGATAAGAAAAGATGTGATTTCATCTAAATGTTTTACATATAATCAACCAGAGGCCATTCCTCCCTCCCTGCCTGCAGGGTTCAAGGTTTTCTAGAAGGTTCTCGAAGATTCTGGGTAGGAACTGCCATTGAGAGGACGTAGTTATACGTATCATTAATGATATTGTTGTTGACTTTCTGATTTACATAGATAGATAGATAGATAGTAGATAGATAGATAGGTAAAAAACAGATATTGGATAGATCGATAGATACGTAAGGCTGTATATGACAATTTTCACAGAAATCAGTGATATCTGCGTTATTCTGCAAGAAATACATGTACATGGATGTAGTGATGATATGGGTTACGTATAAGACCAGTCGTCTTGAGGTTGTAGTGATTGTGACCATTGACTTCAACCTTAATGGTGTAGTGAAGATAAAGTTGTAGTGAAGATAAATCTTGAAGTGACTCATAAGGTTGTTGTGAGTACAAGGATGCATCGTAAATGAGTACTTCCTACCTGAAAGTCAACAATTACAAAATTGATCAAGTATAACAACATCCTCGGACAACCAACTACAAACACCAACCATAGAGTGAACCTGACTGTCACCTAACGACGACCTCTCAAAGGTAATGATCTTACCAGAATCTTCGAGAACCTTCTAGAAAACCTTGAACCCTACAGGCAGGGAGGGAGGAATGGCCTCTGGTTGATTATATGTAAAACATTTAGATGAAATCACATCTTTTCTTATCAGGTCCCGTGGTGTAAGGGTTAGCACTCTGGACTTTGGATCCAGCAATCCGAGTTCGAATCTCAGTGGGACCTCATCTTTTCAGTTTTCTTAGAAACTGATGATGGAACTGAGCCATATAGTTGACCTTCGATGGACATATATTTCTTACGGCCCACCATTTTATTTAAGTATGAAGATCTCACGGCAGAGAGGAAACGTGTGATATTCAAAATCAAAAGCCGCAATTGCCCTCAGTTAGACAAATATGGACCTTCGTGGTTGCTGTATAGCCTAGGTTTATTATCACTTGTAACGAAGGAGAAATGTTGCACATTATTCCACACCTTTTTATTTAGGGTAGGCTAGGCGGATGACTATGGTCCATAACGTAACAGAGCTGGGAAATGCATCATATCGGATCTGTATTTGTGCAAAATGGCGCAAGTTTGTGGAAGTGATTTACGCAATGCCGGAGAGAATCCACCTCCACCAGAAATAATGTCTCAGACCATACAATATCTGCTGTTGGACGAGCAGGGGACATTAGACCAATATATTCCTGTAGTTTACTGCTGTTCCCAAACACGCAGCAAGACATTCGTAAAAGCGTTAAACTGAACTTTTCCATCGGTTTTCATATCTTTAATTACTCTAACCAGTTCCAACAGATGGAAAAAATCATTTGAGAAATCAGAAATTATTTGCCTATAAAAAGCATTTTGATCGATTGTACCAAATATTCAATTATTTATGTACCCGACAAAATATTCAGTCACTCCTATATCCGACATTTTTCCTGCTGGCTGGTGCCGTTAAAGTCATATGGTAATTTACCGCAATTAGATCATAAATATATTCATCTATATGGAATGGCTCAGCGTGAAGAAACATATATATTTTCACTAAATCCTCCTCTTCACTACACTACCACCTCTACTACATAGTCCTAACACAACATCTTCACTACACCATTGTATGACCACATTATCATATCATTGTGTTCTTATCTTCACCACAGCCTCGGCAAAATTGATGTTTTCTTTACACATCAGGGTAGATAGCCATCTTTATTATGACAGAGAACACACATAACATATCAAACCACTTATCTTTAGTCACTTTAATCTAATTTTTGCTGATAAAAACGAATTATAATGACAATCCTTGTGTTCTGTGACGGGACTCATTGTACGGGTGAAGGAACTGTTGTGAGGCATATGTATTTAAACTATTCAGAAATAAACTTAACTGTATTAAAGTATTGACTTAACTATATTAGACTTCTCTATATTAAGCTATGCTAGGATATGATCAGTTCCCAGGTTATATAAGGGCGGGAGCCGGGACCGAGAGCATCATTTGAGCTGTGACCTCTGACGAGTGAACATCTCTGCTCCGCCTTGCAAGCTCCCTCAACCTTTCCTCGAACACTTCAATATAGTAATGTTCACCAAGGAGGTAGGACGATCCTCCTTTGTCCAGGAGATGGAATTTGAATATGTCCATGTATTTGATATGGGCTATGGCTGTGTGGACATGGAAGTGGAATACCCAGACGTGGAAGTGATGGATGGAGTGGAATTTGGCTGTGTGGATATGGAGGTGGAATACCCAGACGTTGAAGAGATGGATGGAGTGGAATTGGTGGAATACCCGGACGTGGAAGTCATGGATGGAGTGGAATTTGGCTGTGTGGATATGGAGGTTGAATACCCAGAAGTGGAATTGGAGGAAATGGGATATGGGTGAAGCTGGTATGAACGCCATATGGATTTGGTGAAGGTTGACCTCGTAATGTGTTGACGTAAAATAGGTCAACCACTGTGACCATGTGGCGGGAGGGCCACATCCACCAACCACGAAGCGAGCCCCACCACGGAGAAGTATCCTGGCTGCATCCACGTACGAGAACCACCGCGGGATTGCCGTCATCCAGTACCCCTGCTACGCCTCCTACAAGAAGGCACTTCTTGCCGACGTGACACCACTTTCCGTCAACGGTCGCTGTGCAAAAGTGAAACCTCACCGTCCCACTGATGCTGACCAAGTGACCTCGCCCACTCAAGTGGCACTGCAGCCCACACGCCCTACCAGACCCACCATCCATGAGGAAATGCAGCCCAGCCCACTTGTCAGGCCCACCTTTAGGGAGACATGGCAAGTCTCAAGACCTGTCAGGCCCACTATTCAAGACCGACTTGGTCCCCCAACACATGTCAGGCCCAGCGTTCTAGACCGACTGGAACCAATAACACATGACATGTCCTACGTTACAGACCCACTGCACTCCGCACCACGTACGGGCGTTAAAAGGCGTGTCGAGATGACACACGCTCCCCGTGCCAAAAGATTCATTTGGTGAGGAACCTGAGTTCTTTCTTCCTGCTGGTGCTGCAGGAGAACACGGACCTAGAGTGGACACTGGAGGTGTGTTTGTGTTTGTGTTTGGGATATCACTGAGGAACCAACACCAAGACAACTTTAGTTTCGCCTCGCCAAGGATAACGTTAATCTAGCGGAAGTCTGGCTTTCTCCCAGTAGTGGATGGCACATAATAGCTACATAGGGACGTTGAAAAACAAAGAAAGAAAAAAAATGGGAACATTATCCCGCCCAAAAAAAATACGTAAATTTAGGGGATAATTTCCTTCGTCTTCAAAGAAAAAATGAAACTCTTCCGACGCTACCGTGCCTTCCATAAAGGAACCCTCAAAGAAATCACTTTCTACACAATGCGCAAGGATTCGGTTAGCCAATCTTCATATGGCTGGGGCTATTCTTCCCTCTGATTGATTCATTTTTCAAGATTAAGGAAAGTTGTAATGAAAATATTGTATTGAGTTTCTCTGTTAGCGTCAGGGTAAACACCCATCCCCCCCGAAGCTTGGTTACCTTTCCGTGGTGGGGGGGACTTCATGGATTGGGCAGTAGCAACCATCGTTGGTTGCTTCTGTTCAATCCATGAACGAAAAACCAAGCATCTTGAACGTAATTGTCGTATAAATTCACTTGGTGTCAAAACTGACGCGAAAGCGGTTGTCTCAATTTTGTCAGAAATGTTTGTGCGTCTCGGCCTGATGGCGGGAGTCGGTTTGGCGCTGTGGTCATGAGGGAATACGAGGAAGATTGGCAACCGTCCCAGAAGTAGCTACAGTGAGGCCCAGCAGCTGTCCCTAATACTGTGGAAGGCACTCATGTAAGGTGTGCAGTGAGACGCAGCAGTAACAAGGGAAACGGACAACCAAAACAGCAATCTTGATCATCAGGAGGCTATCCAATGCTCAGAGTAGATAAGGACGATTATTGTATGGCTTCGCTCAGAGGATGAAAATCTTAGTATATGGAGTATAAACAAAAATCTATGAAATTATTTCTTACAATATAGTAACCTGTAATGAGGTTAGTGATTTTGTATATTTTATGCAACCTACTTTAACAAAGTGGATCAGGGAATTGGCCAGATATATATATATATATATATATATATATATATATATATATATATATATATATATATATATATATATATATATATATATATATATTTTTTTTTTTTTTTTCATACTATTCGCTATTTCCCGCGATAGCGAGGTAGCGTTAAGAACAGAGGACTGGGCCTTTGAGGGAATATCCTCACCTGGACCTCTTCTCTGTCCCTTCTTTTGGAAAATAAAAAAAAAA
This sequence comes from Panulirus ornatus, assembly GCF_036320965.1. Lineage (NCBI taxonomy): Eukaryota > Metazoa > Arthropoda > Malacostraca > Decapoda > Palinuridae > Panulirus > Panulirus ornatus. The sequence continues at coordinate 28,065,089 of NC_092265.1, forward strand.
AAAAAAAAAAACGAGAGGGGAGGATTTCCAGCCCCCCGCTCCCTTCCCTTTTAGTCGCCTTCTACGACACGCAGGGAATACGTGGGAAGTATTCTTTCTCCCCTATCCCCAGGGGATATATATATATATATATATATATATATATATATATATATATATATATATATATATATATATATATATATATCATCTTGGTGTATGGGAAGGCCATATGGGAGATGGAGAGAGAGGCAGGAGCAGGAGGGAAATGATCAAACTTTCCCGCTTGTTCATAGTTGCTGCCTGAAATTTGTCTTCTGATAGTTCTACAGTTTTTGTTTGTGTTTGTTATACTAATTATTAGCATAAGAAAATTGTGATATAATGATTAAAGAAAATTATAGTAATTATAATTTAGAATTGTTATAGGTCAAGATTTGTACGTGAAGCGGAAGACCAAAATATGGTACGGGTCAGCCATTCGTGAGTGTAAGCGACAGCTATTGATAGTTTTTTTTTTTTTTTTTTTTTTTTTTATACTTTGTCGCTGTCTCCCGCGTTTGCGAGGTAGCGCAAGGAAACAGACGAAAGAAATGGCCCAACCCCCCCCATACACATGTACATACACACGTCCACACACGCAAATATACATACCTACACAGCTTTCCATGGTTTACCCCAGACGCTTCACATGCCTTGATTCACTCCACTGACAGCACGTCAACCCCTGTATACCACATCGCTCCAATTCACTCTATTCCTTGCCCTCCTTACACCCTCCTGCATGTTCAGGCCCCGATCACACAAAATCTTTTTCACTCCATCTTTCCACCTCCAATTTGGTCTCCCTCTTCTCCTCGTTCCCTCCACCTCCGACACATATATCCTCTTGGTCAATCTTTCCTCACTCATTCTCTCCATGTGACCAAACCATTTCAAAACACCCTCTTCTGCTCTCTCAACCACGCTCTTTTTATTTCCACACATCTCTCTTACCCTTACGTTACTTACTCGATCAAACCACCTCACACCACACATTGTCCTCAAACATCTCATTTCCAGCACATCCATCCTCCTGCGCACAACTCTATCCATAGCCCACGCCTCGCAACCATACAACATTGTTGGAACCACTATTCCTTCAAACATACCCATTTTTGCTTTCCGAGATACTGTTCTCGACTTCCACACATTTTTCAAGGCTCCCAAAATTTTCGCCCCCTCCCCCACCCTATGATCCACTTCCGCTTCCATGGTTCCATCCGCTGACAGATCCACTCCCAGATATCTAAAACACTTCACTTCCTCCAGTTTTTCTCCATTCAAACTCACCTCCCAATTGACTTGACCCTCAACCCTACTGTACCTAATAACCTTGCTCTTATTCACATTTACTCTTAACTTTCTTCTTCCACGCACTTTACCAAACTCAGTCACCAGCTTCTGCAGTTTCTCACATGAATCAGCCACCAGCGCTGTATCATCAGCGAACAACAACTGACTCACTTCCCAAGCTCTCTCATCCCCAACAGACTTCATACTTGCCCCTCTTTCCAGGACTCTTGCATTTACCTCCCTAACAACTCCATCCATAAACAAATTAAACAACCATGGAGACATCACACACCCCTGCCGCAAACCTACATTCACTGAGAACCAATCACTTTCCTCTCTTCCTACACGTACACATGCCTTACATCCTCGATAAAAACTTTTCACTGATAGTTACTGGCTTTAATTTATGATCATTTATGATATCTTTTTTTTACTTTTGTGTTAGCTGTTTTAAGTATTTGTTTTGTTTGCAGACTAAAACTTCTCTTATATGTTATTGTTTCTTGGGAAATTCTAGTTAATCGAGAAGTTCATAAAGAATTATTTTTGGTCAGTTTGTTTTGTTTGAACAGACATGCATGGTGGTAAGGGACAGAATAAAAGTTACAGGTTTGTTTATATTTGTTATTATTAATTAGTACTTTTCTTTTCATTTCTAACATTAGCTGTTTAAAGTGTTTGTGTTGTATTTAGACAAAGTTCTTTTTCAAATCTTATTGATTACCACATGAAAGCTAGGCTCTCAAAGTGTCAAGTAAACAATATGTGATATTTTGAGTTAAGTCGAGATGCTATTTACCACTGGCGTTTAGATATCTGGGACCCTTGGGGATAGATTTGCCAAGATCATCACGGCCAAATTGACTGGATGGCAACCTAGGAGCTAGGCAGAATTGGATATCATAAAAACCCTAAACAGTCGGTGGTTCCTGGGGCCTACCCTCCATCCTCTTGTAACTACGCTGCTGATTACCATTTTGTTCTTTATATTTTTCAGAGGAACAAGACACTTCTGCATCTCTGTAAAGTTAAGGACTCATTGAAATTAATTCTTCAGATATTATCTGCAGTAAAAGGTAAAGTTGACAAGTTACTTTGCTCTTCTTCATAATGGGTCTCCCCTGATGTTTTCAATTAATGTTCAGCATACCTAAATTTTCCAGTCGTACTTATATATTTATGTGTTGTTTCCAAAACGTAATTTGAAAGGAATGACCTTATATATTTGGGTGTTGTTTCGAAAGTGTAATTTGAAAAGATTGGCTTCGCTGAGCCCCAAGATGACCCTGTTTAAGAGAATACTCTTATTGTGAAGTAACATTGTTGTACAAGACGTAAAACAATTCCAAAGCTTTTTTCTTTTCCTCATGTTGTCACGTTGTTTAAAGTATTTAGTTGAGCTAGTTTGTTTTTCCTTGAAACTGCATGAAGTATTTATTTTGGTGTAACTATCATTATTC
>NC_092265.1:28067962-28101272 GCF_036320965.1 Panulirus ornatus
CTGTCTGACCTCCCAAGCCTCTCTCTCCTGTTCCTGTCTGACTCTCGTCCCAAGCCTCTCTCTCCTGTCCTGCCTGACTCTCGTCCCAAGCCTCTCTCTCCTGTCCTGCCTGACTCTCGTCCCAAGCCTCTCTCTCCTGTCCTGCCTGACTCTCGTCCCAAGCCTCTCTCTCCTGTCCTGCCTGACTCTCGTCCCAAGCCTCTCTCTCCTGCCGCCTGACTCTCGTCCCAAGCCTCTCTCTCCTGTCCAGCCTGACTCTCGTCCCAAGCCTCTCTCTCCTGTCCTGCCTGACTCTCGTCCCAAGCCCTCTCTCCTGTCCTGCCTGACTCTCGTCCCAAGCCTCTCTCTCCTGCCCTGCCTGACTCTCGTCCCAAGCCTCTCTCTCCTGTCCAGCCTGACTCTCGTCCCAAGCCTCTCTCTCCTGTCCTGCCTGACTCTCGTCCCAAGCCTCTCTCTCTGTCCTGCCTGACTCTCGTCCCAAGCCTCTCTCTCCTGCCAGCCTGACTCTCGTCCCAAGCCTCTCTCTCCTGTCCAGCCTGACTCTCGTCCTAAGCCTCTCTCTCCTGTCCTGCCTGACTCTCGTCCCAAGCCTCTCTCTCCTGTCCAGCCTGACTCTCGTCCCAAGCCTCTCTCTCCTGCCCTGCCTGACTCTCGTCCCAAGCCTCTCTCTCCTGTCCTGCCTGACTCTCGTCCCAAGCCTCTCTCTCCTGTCCAGCCTGACTCTCGTCCCAAGCCTCTCTCTCCTGTCCTGCCTGACTCTCGTCCCAAGCCTCTCTCTCCTGTCCTGCCTGACTCTCGTCCCAAGCCTCCTCCGACTGTCCTTCCTTTTTCACATAAAGTCTCTCTCTCTTTCAGATCCTCATTCCTCACAAGCCTATCTCATGTTCAGACTCCCTCATCCCAAGCCTCTCTCTCTGGTACAACCCAACCCTCATCCCAAGCCTCTCTCTCTGGTACAACCCAACTCTCATCCCAAGCCTCTCTCTCTGGTACAACCCAACTCTCATCCCAAGCCTCTCTCTCTGGTACAACTCAACCCTCATCCCAAGCCTCTCTGGTACAGCCCAACCCTCATCCCAAGCCTCTCTCTCTGGTACAACCTAATCCTCATCCCAAGCCTCTCTCGCTGGTACAACCCAACCCTCATCCCAAGCCTCTCTCTCTGGTACAACCCAACCCTCATCCCAGGTCTCTCTCTCTGGTACAACCCAACCCTTACCCCAAGCCTCTCTTTCCTTCAAAGCCTCACTCTCCGGCCAAACATCTTGTGTTCAGCCTCTCTCATCCCGAGCCTTTCTCTCCTACAAAGCCTCACTCTCATCCCAGGCCTCCCTCTCCCTCCCTCTGCACCAGCAGTATTTAAACATTTTCAGCGTTGCAGGTCCACATGAATTTGGGGAAGAATTAGAGAAATTATGGAACTCTTTATAATGTGTTCCATTTTCTCAAAGTTGCTTGAAATCTTACAATTGCACGCGCCGGGCTACCACAATAACCGCCACCTGATTGCCACTCTCCTGGAGGAGGAGGAAGAAGACGATGTTGTGATAGTAAACATCACATGATGCATCACTAATGGTCATAAGATCAAACATTATGGCTACACATCCCGACAATCACCAGACTGTGTGTGGCACAGCACGAAGGACGGAGTCGCCCGCCAGTCTTGTACGAAGCACAATACAATATCTCACTACTTCCTGCCGCTTTCAATACTTTATATCGGTCAAGACACTCACACTACGTACGTACGTACGTACACCGTTCTATTATCCTTTGTACATCTTCATAACTGGCGTTTTGGACCTTATCTGAATGAGTCACATCAAATGGTTATCAAGGATACAGAATACATAACACCTTTCCACTGTCTTTGTCTTTCATACTCTATCATTCTTACTTGCTTGCCATTATTACACTTAAGTTCACTTGAGAACTTATCGTGTTTCATTTTCTTCGTGGACTCATAGTAATATATATATTTGTTTTTTTTTTTTCTTTTCTAATTTTCCAAAAGAAGGAACAGAGGGGGCCAGGTGAGGATATTCCAAAAAAGGCCCAGTCCTCTGTTCTTAACGCTACCTCGCTAATGCGGGAAATGGAGAATAGTTTGAAAAAAAACAAAAAAACAATATATACGTATGTATATATATATATATACATATATATACATATATTCGAACTAAGAGGATATGAACGCGCGCTTTCATAGAACATTCAAACCTCGAACAGCCAGGATTGAACCCGGGACCCCTGTGCAACAGGCGGGAGAGCTACCGCTAGGCTATGATCGCCACTGATAGGGAAATAACTATTCGAATACTATGTACTCGAATACCCTTCGTCTCACGTTGGTGAGCAACTGGGTCTACACCGGTCTTTTCCTGCCTGTTGCACAGGGGTCCCAGGTTCGATCCTGGCTGTTGGAAGCTTGTATGATATATATATATATATATATATATATATATATATATATATATATATATATATATATATATATATATATATATATATATATATATATATATATTTTTTTTTTTTTTTTTTTTATACTTTGTCGCTGTCTCCCGCATTTGCGAGGTAGCGCAAGGAAACAGACGAAAGAAATGGCCCAACCCCCCCCCATACACATGTACATACACACGTCCACACACGCAAATATACATACCTACACAGCTTTCCATGGTTTACCCCAGACGCTTCACATGCCTTGATTCAATCCACTGACAGCACGTCAACCCCTGTATACCACATCGCTCCAATTCACTCTATTCCTTGCCCTCCTTTCACCCTCCTGCATGTTCAGGCCCCGATCACACAAAATCTTTTTCACTCCATCTTTCCACCTCCAATTTGGTCTCCCTCTTCTCCTCGTTCCCTCCACCTCCGACACGTATATCCTCTTAGTCAATCTTTCCTCACTCATTCTCTCCATGTGCCCAAACCATTTCAAAACACCCTCTTCTGCTCTCTCAACCACGCTCTTTTTATTTCCACACATCTCTCTTACCCTTACGTTACTTACTCGATCAAACCACCTCACACCACACATTGTCCTCAAACATCTCATTTCCAGCACATCCATCCTCCTGCGCACAACTCTATCCATAGCCCACGCCTCGCAACCATACAGCATTGTTGGAACCACTATTCCTTCAAACATACCCATTTTTGCTTTCCGAGATAATGTTCTCGACTTCCACACATTCTTCAAGGCTCCCAAAATTTTCGCCCCCTCCCCCACCCTATGATCCACTTCCGCTTCCATGGTTCCATCCGCTGACAGATCCACTCCCAGATATCTAAAACACTTCACTTCCTCCAGTTTTTCTACATTCAAACTCACCTCCCAATTGACTTGACCCTCAACCCTACTGTACCTAATAACCTTGCTCTTATTTACATTTACTCTTAACTTTCTTCTTCCACACACTTTACCAAACTCAGTCACCAGCTTCTGCAGTTTCTCACATGAATCAGCCACCAGCGCTGTATCATCAGCGAACAACAACTGACTCACTTCCCAAGCTCTCTCATCCCCAACAGACTTCATACTTGCCCCTCTTTCCAGGACTCTTGCATTTACCTCCCTAACAACCCCATCCATAAACAAATTAAACAACCATGGAGACATCACACACCCCTGCCGCAAACCTACATTCACTGAGAACCAATCACTTTCCTCTCTTCCTACACGTACACATGCCTTACATCCTCGATAAAAACTTTTCACTGCTTCTAACAACTTGCCTCCCACACCATATATTCTTAATACCTTCCACAGAGCATCTCTATCAACTCTATCATATGCCTTCTCCAGATCCATAAATGCTACATACAAATCCATTTGCTTTTCTAAGTATTTCTCACATACGATATATATACGAATAAAGTGTATATGAACGCGCACCTTCATAGAACATACAAAGCTCCATCAGCCAGGATCGAACCTGGGACCCCTTGTGCAAGAGGCAGGCATGCTAACCGCTAGGCTAAGGGACTGTATAATAGGAAACAACTATTCGAAATACTAAGTACTCGAATACCCTTCGTCTCACTATGGTGAGCAACGGGGTCTATCGGTTGTTTCCGAACAGAACACATAGCCAGCTGAGAGCGTTTTACCGAACCTGACTGTACAACGCGGAGTTATATGAATACGAATAAAGTGTATATGAACGCGCACCTTCATAGAACATACAAAGCTCCATCAGCCAGGATCGAACCTGGGACCCCTGAGGGATAACAGCATCTGGTGTTCCCAGACGGTCACCCATCCAAGTACTAACCAGACCCAACGTTGCTTAACTTTCCTGATCGGACGATATTCATATATATATATATATATATATATATATATATATATATATATATATATATATATATATAAGACTGAAAACAATGAATTTCCCAGATAACAAAAATGGAGGCGCCGGGGTTTGAACCCGGGTCCTCTCGCATGCCAAGCGAGTGCTCTACCACTGAGCTACGCCCCCAAGAACATATTTTGTGTCATAGTATTATATGAAGCACTGAGATTACCACGGTAAAATACTGTTTGACCGACCGTTGCCGACTAGCCGGCAAAATAACCACAGGGTAAATCTCCATGTTGCTGTCGTGTTTTCCTCTCAATTTTCCACGAAGAAATGAGTTTTACTTTTTTATTGTCGTTGCAATAGACTGGAACTAAGCAATAGACTGGAACTAAGCAATAGACTGGAACTAAGCAATAGACTGGAACTAAGCTGACCTGGTATGAGGTCAGAGCCCTCATTATAATCCCTGCTAACTACTGGAAGCAGATTAAGTTGTTCCACAACCGATGTCCGGCCCATGTTAACTCTGATGTGCCCAGCAGTTGGAGGAGGATCGCCAGAAGCTTCTGGAAGATTTCAAGGACGTCTTGGTGGACCTGACCCTTTCAGATAAGGTCTAAAACCTCAATTTATTGTGAAGATCTTCACTATAACGTTGGACGAACATACTGAATGTTGCATACATGTGATGCGGACAAAATGAAAAAAGAAAAAGACAAAAATTATGTCTGGTGTGGGTCTCGAACCCACGACCTTGAGTGTGTCAGACTCACGCTCTACCACTGAGCTAACCAGACAATAGAAAAATACGTCTGTTTCTTCAATTTGAATTAATGAAAATCTTTGCGAGGCAGCGTTTAGAAAAGAGAGATGTCTTTGACGAAATTTACTTGTTTGGCTCTTTCTTCTGTTCCTCATTATCGAAAGTAAACATACTGAAGGATATATATATATATATATATATATATATATATATATATATATATATATATATATATATATATATATATATATATATATATATATATATATTGGAAAGGATCACAATTTTGCACGTGATCAAGTATATTCTTATGAGTCCACGGGTAAAATAAACACGATAAGTTCCCAAGTGCACTTTCGTCTAAAACTCACATCATCAGGGAAGACACAAGAGAGAAATATAATAGTCAGTTTATATACAACGAAGAGACGTAGCTAGGACGCCATATGGTAAACATGTGATTGTCCAAGACAGACAACAAGCGTATCATAAACTTATTATGTGGACAAGAAAGTGAATCGTTTACAAATTTTATCAACAAAAAAAAAGTTATCCAATTTGTGTAGACAATCACTAATATTGACTATAATTCTTTGTTTATTCAGTAATAGAAGATTCAATGATATTTCTGGTGGTACTGGAGTTAGAGTTGATAACTGAGATGGCATTATTAACTCTAATTCCAGTACCACGAGAAATATCATTGAATCTTCTATTATTAAATACACAAAGAAGTATAAACCTTAAGGAAAACAACATGGCGGTCAAAAATAAGCTGCAGGAATGAAGTTTATGAATGGAATATTAGTGAGACGATCCAAATGACGAATGAATGAGAGCGTAGTCAACATACAATATAAAAGGACATATTATGAATGGCAGCCAGGCAAGTAACGGCCCAACTGAATGGAAGGATTTAAAAGTTCGCGTTATATGACGAATTTTGATAGATTATCCAAATTTCCATTCCAGTTATGAAACTTAATGGTTGTGTTCAGTTCTAGAGACAAAGTTAAAAGGTTTGTGTTTCAGAGATGAACCACAAAGGATATCGTTAAATTAACTGACATTAAAATTTGTCAATTAAGTGAATCATTTTGTACAATAGCTGTAATTTGACAGAGTTAAAAGTTCGCAATTTCATTACAATTCTAATTTAAAAGTTTCAGATTCAATGATGGTTTGCACAAGTTTAACGTACATTTAAGGTTTCTGTTTATATGACGCATCTTAAAGGACTCTGTTAAAATAACGCAGCAGGAAGGTTTACGTTCAAATGACGGTGGTTAAATGTTTATTGATGAATGGTAGATTTAAATGGTAGATTTACTGTGTCTTCACCAACAATTGGAAAACAGTGACCGCCCCACGGTATCTTCACTACCACTGAGGTTACACTAACTGCATTACTATATCATTAAAATCATGATCAGAATATCTTCCTTACTGTATCTTCACCAACAATTGGAAAACAGTGACCACCTCACGGTATCTTCACTACCACTGGGATTACAATAACTTCACAACTATATCCTTAAAATTCTATTAGAGTTACTGTATCTTCATAAACAACAGGACAACAGTGACTGTCATACTGTATCTTCACTACCATTGAAATTACAATAAATGCATTACTATATCCATAAGACTGGATTAGAATAACTTTCTTAATATATCTTCACTAACCACTGGACAACAGCGACCGCTCAACTGTATCTTCACTACAACTGAGATTACAGTAACTGTATTACTATATCATTGAAACTGGATTAGAATACCTTACTGTACCTTCACCAACAATTGGAAAACAGTGACCACCACACGGTATCTTCACTACCACTGGGATTACAGTAACTTCACAACTATATCCTTAAAACTGGATTAGAGTAAGTTACTGTATCTTCACAAATAACTAGACAACAGTGACCGTCATACTGTATCTTCACTACCACTAAAATTACAGTAAATGCATTACTATATCCATAAGACTGGATTAGAATAACTTTCTTAATATATCTTTAATAACAACTGGACAACAGCGACCGCTCAACTGTATCTTCACTACTACGGAGATTACAGTAACAGCATTTCTATATCCTTGATACTCGATTCAAATAACTTCCTGATTATATCTTCACTACCAACTGGAGTATAGTCACTTTATTCATATACCTCCAATACAGTGTCTTACATTGCCAGTAGTGTACATATAACAAATATATATTAACATATTCCCAGTCTGGGTTGTCATACACACAGTACGTAAAGAAGAGGTTATTTCTTATATTTGCTCTCGTTCTCCCAGTCTCCCCAAAGATCCAATACCAAACGTCATTGACCAAAGAAAGTCTCAGTCTATCTTTCGTGATTTTTATTTGAAACATATAACTTCACTACTATGTGAGAGTTGAAATTCACCATATTTCCGTAAGTATCCAGGACATACTTTGTAATGACTGGCTTTCATTTGTTCAGGTTAAGAGTTGGAGATTATCGATAGTAATGACAGACACAATCGATCATATGGAAAGGCCAAGGGTTTTGGAAATGGAACCAAAGCCCCAAAGAGATTCCCGAAGAAGACGACGACGACCACGACGACCACGATCACACAACCAGCAGAGAGTGGACCATTCCACATATACCCAGGATTATGAAATAGGAGAACAATACACGACTATGGAGGTTCCAGAAGAAACTACAATGGTGCCTGACATGGGGCCATTCCCATCATACCCTGACATGGTACCATTCCAACCACACTCTGACATGGTAGTAGTCCCACAATCCCCTCACATGTTCCAGGGTCATACAGAAAGTCCAGGGGTTTTGGAAATGGAACCTACGCCCCAAAGAGATCCCCGAAGAAGACGACGACGACGACGACGACGACCACGCCACCAGCAGAGCGTGGACCATTCCACATGTCCCCAGGGTTATGAAATAGGAGAACAACACACGACCATGGAGGTTCCAGAAGAAACTCCAATGGTGCCCTTGGAGGTTCTCCCACCACCCCCTCCGGAAGAAGTAGTGCCACCACCCCGTCCCCGGGAACTTCCTACACCAACCTGTTCCCAGGAACTTCTCCCTCTACCCCGTTCCGTGGAAATTCTCCCTATACCCCGTCCCCTGGTTCTACTCCCACTACTCCGTTCTCGCCAACTTCCACCACCCCTTACCCGGGAACTTCTCCCACCACCCACTCCCTTGGTTATCATCCCACCATCCCGTCCCCTGGCTCTCCTCCCACCAACCAGAACCAGTCACCTGGATCTCCTCCCACTACCTTTTCCCCTGCTTCTCCCAGCACCCCGTCTCTTGGCTCTACTCCCACCACCCCGTCTATTGGCTATACTCCCAGCACCCCGTCGCCTGGCTCTACTCCCACCACCCAGTCGCTCGGAAATCCCAATACTCCTGTCCCCAGGGAATACTTCCACCACCCCGTCCCCTGGCACAACTACCACTACCCCTGTCTTCCGCCTCGACCTTGGAGTTTCCGGAGAAGCCTCCAGAGTTGACTGCTGCCATGGTCCTAGTGAGTGCAGAAAAAAGCCTCGCTCCACTTTCCGACGTACCTTATCCCGTTGTCTCAGGTGGCTCGGCAGGATCACTTGTCCCTGTTGTGTTAGACGTCCTCGGGTTTCTGGTCATTGAGAGCCAGGCAGGCACTGACACCTTTTAGTTATCCCCAACGCCATGACCTGGCAGCTAAAATGGATATTTCATTTCTAAAATGGCTGTAAATATATGCTGTAGCTGCAGTGAACAGAGAAACTCGACTGTGTCATATACACCTCAGCTGCAGTGAACAGAAAAAAAATGACAAGACATATGCATATGCAATCTTGCCACAGTCAACAGAGTAGGTCATACGTATCTATCTACCTATCTATCTATCTATCTATCTATCTATCTATATTTCTATCTTTCTATTTGTCCATAACTCTGATACCTATTCCCATCAGGAACTTCCATCAAGGGGGTGGCCTCAGCAAAAGTCTCCACTTAACTCTGTCCTTACTTGCCTCTCTCGCATATACCATTACACACGTTCTTCCACTATTTCTCTTCCACTCTATGGACTTCCTTTCACACCAACCCTTCTCTTTCATTCTCTTTCCTCATGTCACAGGTGGTCTTCCTCTCACATCAACCCCTTTAACTCTACTATCACACATTCTATGAACGCCACATCTTCCATTCCAACCACGAGCCCAAACCACCTCAAAGTATGTTTCACCTAGTCTACCACTCCACAATTTATTCCGTTTACATTCCCTGTCATACCAGATCTCTCATACACCCCCTCATTTCATATCTCACTCCATCTAGTCATACCACATGCTCCTATCATATCGTGTTTCATTTTCCCTGTGGACTCATATATATATATATATATATATATATATATATATATATATATATATATATATATATATATATATTTTTTTTTTTTGCTTTGTCGCTGTCTCCCGCGTTTGCGAGGTAGCGCAAGGAAACAGACGAAAGAAATGGCCCAACCCACCCCCATACACATGTATATACATACGTCCACACACGCAAATATACATACCTACACAGCTTTCCATGGTTTACCCCAGACGCTTCACATGCCCTGATTCAATCCACTGACAGCACGTCAACCCCGGTATACCACATCGATCCAATTCACTCTATTCCTTGCCCTCCTTTCACCCTCCTGCATGTTCAGGCCCCGATCACACAAAATCTTTTTCACTCCATCTTTCCACCTCCAATTTGGTCTCCCACTTCTCCTCGTTCTCTCCACCTCCGACACATATATCCTCTTGGTCAATCTTTCCTCACTCATTCTCTCCATGTGACCAAACCATTTCAAAACACCCTCTTCTGCTCTCTCAACCACGCTCTTTTTATTTCAACACATCTCTCTTACCCTTACGTTACTTACTCGATCAAACCACCTCACACCACACATTGTCCTCAAACATCTCATTTCCAGCACATCCACCACCCTCCTGCGCACAACTCTATCCATAGCCCACGCCTCGCAACCATACAACATTGTTGGAACCACTATTCTTTCAAACATACCCATTTTTGCTTTCCGAGATAATGTTCTCGACTTCCACACATTCTTCAAGGCTCCCAGGATTTTCGCCTCCTCCCCCACCCTATGATCCACTTCCGCTTCCATGGTTCCATCCGCTGCCAGATCCACTCCCAGATGGATATCTATCTAAAACACTTTACTTTACTATCTAAAACACTTTACTTCCTCCAGTTTTTCTCCATTCAAACTTACCTCCCAATTGACTTGACCCTCAACCCTACTGTACCTAATTACCTTGCTCTTACTCACATTTACTCTTAACTTTCTTCTTTCACACACTTTACCAAACTCAGTCACCAGCTTCTGCAGTTTCTCACATGAATCAGCCACCAGCGCTGTATCATCAGCGAACAACAACTGACTCACTTCCCAAGCTCTCTCATCCCCAACAGACTTCATACTTGCCGCTCTTTCTAAAACTCTTGCATTCACCTCCCTAACAACCCCATCCATAAACAAATTAAACAACCATGGAGACATCACACACCCCTGCCGCAAACCTACATTCACTGAGAACCAATCACTTTCCTCTCTTCCTACACGTACACATGCCTTACATCCTCGATAAAAACTTTTCACTGCTTCTAACAACTTGCCTCCCACACCATATATTCTTAATACCTTTCACAGAGCATCTCTATCAACTCTATCATATGCCTTCTCCAGATCCATAAATGCTACATACAAATCCATTTGCTTTTCTAAGTATTTCTCACATACATTCTTCAAAGCAAACACCTGATCCACACATCCTCTACCACTTCTGAAACCACACTGCTCTTTTATATATATATAAAATTGTATAGCTACATAATAGTGGGATAAACATCAGCTAACGCGGGAGACAGCGACAAAGCAAAATAAATGAATAAATAAATAAAATAAACTAAATATATATATATATATATATATATATATATATATATATATATATATATATATATATATATATATATATATATTTTTTTTTTGTCGCTGTCTCCCGCGTTTGCGAGGTAGCGCAAGGAAACAGACGAAAGAAATGGCCCAACCCCCCCCATACACATGTATATACATACGTCCACACACGCAAATATACATACCTACACAGCTTTCCATGGTTTACCCCAGACGCTTCACATGCCTTGATTGAATCCATTGACAGCACGTCAACCCCGGTAAACCACATCGCTCCAATTCACTCTATTCCTTGCCCTCCTTTCACCCTCCTGCATGTTCAGGCCCCGATCACACAAAATCTTTTTCACTCCATCTTTCCACCTCCAATTTGGTCTCCCTCTTCTCCTCGTTCCCTCCACCTCCGACACATATATCCTCTTGGTCAATCTTTCCTCACTCATTCTCTCCATGTGCCCAAACCACTTCAAAACACCCTCTTCTGCTCTCTCAACCACGCTCTTTTTATTTCCACACATCTCTCTTACCCTTACGTTACTCACTCGATCAAACCACCTCACACCACACATTGTCCTCAAACATCTCATTTCCAGCACATCCATCCTCCTGCGCACAACTCTATCCATAGCCCACGCCTCGCAACCATACAACATTGTTGGAACCACTATTCCTTCAAACATACCCATTTTTGCTTTCCGAGATAATGTTCTCGACTTCCACACATTCTTCAAGACCCCCAGAATTTTCGCCCCCTCCCCCACCCTATGATCCACTTCCGCTTCCATGGTTCCATCCGCTGCCAGATCCACTCCCAGATATCTAAAACACTTCACTTCCTCCAGTTTTTCTCCATTCAAACTCACCTCCCAATTGACTTGACCCTCAACCCTACTGTACCTAATAACCTTGCTCTTATTCACATTTACTCTTAACTTTCTTCTTCCACACACTTTACCAAACCCAGTCACCAGCTTCTGCAGTTTCTCACATGAATCAGCCACCAGCGCTGTATATATATATATATATATATATATATATATATATATATATATATATATATATATATATATATATATATATATATATATATATATATATATATATATATATATACTTTTACGAACTCAATACTTATCCAGGCAAGGTCGCCAGTAACATATACGTTACAAATACTATGCTGATACGTGTCTTGCAAGGACGTTATAGATTTGTTGTTGCACAACTAAGGATAACACAATCATAAAGTTATGGTATTGAATTAAAGACCAGCATTACATTAAATCTACTTATAATGAAAGAATTCAAGTGTACAAAGATAAACACATAAATCAGGCATGAATCATTTACGTTAACACTGAACATGAGTTTAACATTGAACATGAGTTAACATTGAACGTGAGTTAACATTGAACATGAGTTAACATTCCAGATAACATTTTAAGCCAGGAGATCTCTCTCCTTTATGACACTTTTTTCGATAACATTACACTTAGTTAGACCTGACGTGACACAGTAAACATCATCGTTACACTTAGCTACCTGACGTGACACAGTAGTAACGGCTTACAGCACAGCAGGGCTTACAGGCTTACAGCAGGGGACACCACTTACCTCGCTGGGCTAGAGAGAGAGGAATCAAATCTCAGCGGGTGTAGTGGGTACAAGTAAAGACAAGCGTTCACCCTTGCTGCTATACAACGCTACCCTTGATTGGCTATGGAACTAAGAGCAATTCTTATTGGTTGGAGGGTCCCAGAGTCTCGGCGTAGTCACACTCTCGTCTTCTTGCGAAAGTCAGCAGCGATGACATACGGGATGACTTACCCCGCAGCTGACCCCACGCCTGGACCTGGCGCCTCTGATTCATACGAACATGTGGGCACACACACCATGTTCTTAACACCCCCCTCCTTAAAGGAGAAAATTCCTAGAAGAGGAATTTTCTCACGTTAAGAGCGGGATAAACAATCAGCTAACACATTATGTGCGCCAGCAATATGGTGAATATCTGAATTATACTCTTGAAGGAACAAGGCCCACCTAGTTAATCTTTGATTCTTATCTCGGAACTTATTAACATATTTCAATGGGTGGTGATCAGTATACACCTTGATGACATTGCCTGAAGGACACAAATAAACATGAAAGTGATGCAATGCTAATATTAAAGACAAAAGTCCCTTCTCCATGGTGGGGCTATCTGTTTGGGCTCAACCTTCTCTCTGTCCTCCTGCATTAGGACCTCACCGGCTCCCACATACTGCTGGCATCAACAGCTAACTTGAAAGGTTGATCAAAATCAGTGGCCTGCAAAATATAACAGTTAAGAGTAGGGTTCCTAACTGATGAGAGAGACTGTCTCACACTGCTCATTCCAAACATCTGATATCAGTCTTCTGTAAATCTGTAAGAGGGGTTGCGAGTGTTGCAAAATTTACAATGTACATCCTATAGTACCCAACCATATCCAAGTAACACTTCAGTTCTCTCACGCCTTCGCCCGGGTCCCAAGTCTCCGAGGTACACGCAGCTACGTCGTCGACTTCGTCACACACGGCTACTGCTGGACGTAAGATGATGCAGACTGGCACCGTCGGTTCCAAGGGGGGAGGTTCACGACTGAAATATGGCTTAGGCATGTTGACGTGGCATAATCTCTGACCTCTGCGCCTATCGGGGGTAGAGACAAGGTAATTTGAGTCTCCTACACTCCAGATAATGGTGTAGGGACCCTGAGAACGGACAGCCAAGGGTTGACCCGGCAGCTGTAGTAGAAGCAACACCTCGTCGCCCGCCTCAAACCTTCTCAAACGAGATCGTTTTGTCAGGCCATATTGTCCTCCGTTCCTGAGACTCTCTTGAATGGGCGCGAGACAAATCCTCAGTCTCACCCACTGATTCTCGTACGGACTCGAAACTAGCACAGGAGGTATCACACAGCTTCTCCTCACTGATTTCATCCTCAGAAGACGTCCTCAAATCCTGAGTCTTTCTTGAATGGGCTCGAGACAAATCCTCAGTCTCACCCACTGACTCTCGTACGGACTCGAAACTAGCACAGGAGGTAACACACAGCTTCTCTTCGCTAATCTCATCCACGGAAGACGTCCTCAAACGGCTATGTCCTCAGGCACACTGCCTGCTATGCCAGCTGTCATAGACCTGGCATCATCGTGGTTGGGGACTAACTCTGGTACTTCTTCATCAAGCTGCACTGCCTCCGTGGACTCCACCGGGCCCGTAAGCGACACCGGCACTGGGTTCATCTTCCCACCCGCTAGGTCATTGCCTAACACAAAGTCCACACCTGAGACAGGTAATCTATTCACAACCTCTATGAGAGCATGGCCCGTGAAGAGATCTGTTTCTACCCTCACATCGACTAGTGGAGCTTCCTTGGGACCCGACAGTCCATCTAGCAAGACTCGGTCTCCAAACTCTCCTCGCGGCACCAAGCCATCCAACACCAGGGACTGCAGCGCACCAGAATCCCGTAATACGGTCACTTTTCGTCGTACACCACATCTTCTAACATAGCCCTCAGATAGGAACGCATTGTAGTTCCCACAGAACGGATCCTTAACTACAGATTGATTAACACTCTCGCAACCCCTCACTTTCCTAAGAGCAGGGACAGCCTCACCTACTTTACTAAGTGGCCCTAAAGTTGAGACGAGATTCACCGATCTACTCTTGGTAGAATCTCTGGATTCCTTCTCTCGAGCCCAGCAATCCTTCACCTGGTGCCCATCCTTACCACAATGAGAACAAAAACTTTTAACTCTGTTGGAGTATTTCCCTTGAGTTTCATGAGTTACCGGCAAGGTAGCAGATTCAGGTGGGATTACATAACCATTGGTCCTCCCTCTGCCGTCAAAGCCCTTTGAACGTCTCTTCGCGTCAAATTCGAGTTATTATTACTAAGATCTCCAACTCCTCTTTACTAGTTCTCCTGACATAAATCAATTTTAACCTACTTGCAATAAGCTTCAACTCATGCTTTGTTAAAGATTTGATGTCCACGTGAGAGGGCTCAGATCGACAGAACTGGTCAACGTCAGCGTCGCTGGTCAACGGCATGATTAACGAAAAGGAAAGAGATTCCGTTAAGGCAAGAAATATCCTGGCAAGGTCGCCACTTTATATGTTACGAACTCAATACTTGTTGGGGCAAGGTCGCCAGTAACATACATGTGTTACAAATACTATATTAATCCTTGTCTTTGCAAGGACGTTAGATTTGTTAAGTCGCACAACTCAGGATAACTCTATCTAAACGTTATGGGATTAAATTAAAGACCAGTATTACATTAAATCTACTATAATGAAAAAGAATTGAAGTGCACAAAGATAAGCACATAAATCAGGCATGAATCATTGACGTTAACAATGAACATGAGTTTAACATTGAAGATGAGTTAACACTGAATATGAGTTAACACTGAACATGGGTTAACATTGAACATGAGTTAACATTTGTACATGAGTTAACATTCCAGATAAGATTTCAAGCCAGGAGATCTCTTTCCTTTATGATAATTCTTCGATAACATTACACTGATAATTACAACGGGCTTACAGGCTTACAGCACAGTACTCGGGTAACGGGCTTACAGGCTTACATCACAGTAACCGCTTACAGCACAACAGGGCTTACAGCAGGGGGACCACTTACCTCGCTGGGCTAGAGAGAGAGGACTCTCAGCGGGTGTCATGGGTATATATTACAGTAAAGACAAGCGTTCGCCCTGCTAGCTATAACGCTACCCTTGATTGGCTATGGGACTAAGAGCAATTCTGATTGGTTGGAGGATCCGTCGCACAATCTGCGTAGATCACCCTCCCTCTTGTTTAAGCCTACAACGATGACATGTCCCGTACGGTGGTGAAATATTCCGCAGTTGATTGACAACTTAATCTCCCGCCTCGGAGAAGGGTCGAGGTGCTCAAGGGCAAATGACCATCTGGCTTCAAAATTGAATTATTAAGCCTAATGCTTGGTGGGAACACGTTATATACACGAACATGTGGGCACACGCGCGCACGTTCGTAACAATACCTAGACATATACATATATACACATGTACATATTCATTCTTCCTGCCTTCATCCATCCCGTCGCCAACCCGCCACACATGAAATAGCACCCCCCCCCCCCCTTCTGCGAGGTAGCGCTAGGAAAAGACAGAAAAGGCCACATTCGTTCACAATCAGTCTCTACTTGTCATGTGTATTGCACCAAAACCACAGCTCCCTTTCCACATCCAGGCCCCTCTCAAAATTTCCATGGTTTACCCGAGACGCTTCACATGCCCTGGATCAATCCACAGACAGCACGTCGACCCCGGTATACGACCCCCGGTCGTTCCCATTCACTCTATTCCTTGCACGTTGTATGTTCAGGCCCCGATGGCTCAAAATATTATCCACTCCATCCTTCCACCTCCAATTTGGTCTCCCAATTCTCCTCTTTCCCTCCACCTCTGACGTATATATCCTCTTTGTCAATCTCTCCTCACCCATTCTCTCCATGTGACCAAACCGATTCAATACACCCTCTTCTGCTCTCTCAGCCACATTCTTTTTATTACCACACATCTCTCTTACCATTTCATTGCTCGGTCAAACCATCTCACACCACATATTGTCCTCAAACATCTCATTTCCAACACATCCACCCTCCTCCGCACAACCCTATATATAGACCATGCCTCGCAACCATATAACATTGTTAGAACCATAATTCCTTCAAACACACCCATTTTTTGCTTTCCGAGATAACGTTCTCGCCTTCCACACATTCTTCAACGCTCCCAGAACCTTCACCACCTCCCCCACCCTGTGACTCACTTCCGCTTCCATGGTTCCATCTGCTGCTAAATCCACTCTCAGTTATCTAAAACATTTCACTTCCTCCAGTTTTTCTCCATTCAAACTTACCTCCCAATTAACTTGTCCCTCAACTCATTTCATCCTAATAACCTTGCTCTTATTCATATTTAACTTCAGCTTCTTTCACACACTTTACCAAACTCAGTCACTAACTTCTACAGATTCTCACCCGAATCAGCTACCAGGGTTGTATCATCAGCAAACAACAAATAACTCACTTCCCAAGCCCTCTCATCCACAACAGACTGCACACTTAACCCTCTCTCCAAAACTCTTGAATTCACCTCCTTAACAACCCCATCCATAAACAAATTAAACAACCATGGAGACATCACGCACTCCTGCTGCAAACCGACATTCACTGAGAACCAATCACTTTTCTCTCTTCCTTCTGGTACACATGCCTTACATCCTCGATAAAAAACTTTTCACTGTTTCTAGCAACTTACCTCCCACACCATATACTCGTATTACCTTCCACAGAGCATCTCTATCAACTCTATCATATGCCTTCTCCAGATCCATAAATACTACATACAAATTCATCTGTTTTCTAAGTAATTCTCACATACATTTTTTAAAGCGACCATCTGATCCACAAATCCTCTACGACTTCTGAAACCACACTGCTCTTCCCAATCTGATGCTCTGTACATGCCTTGACCCTCTCAGTCAATACCCTCATCAGGCACTTCACCATGAGCCATGCATACATTAAATATCCTTACCAACCAGTCAACAGCACAGTCACCCCCTTTTTTGATAAATTCCACTGCAATACCATCCAAACGTGCTGCCTTGCCGGCTTTCGTCTTCCGCAAAGCTTTCACTACTTCTTCTCTGTTTACCAAATCATTTTCCCTGACCCTCTCACTTCGAAAACTACCTCGACCAAAACACCCTATATCTGTCACTATATCATCTAACACATTCAACAAACCTTCAAAATAATCTTTCCATCTCCTCTCATCATCACTACTTTGTATTATCATCTCCATTAGCCCCCTTCACCGATGTTCCCTTCTGTTCTCATGTCTTATGCACTTTAATTACCTTCTTCCAAAACATCTTTTTATTCTCACTAAGATTTAATGATACTATCTCACCCCAACACTCATTTGCCCTCTTGTTCACCTCTTGCACCTTTCTCTTGACCTTCTGCCTCTTTCTTTTGTACATCTCCCAGTCATATGCACTATTTCCTTGCAAAAATCGTCCAAATGCCTCTCTCTTCTCTTTCACTAATAATGTTGCTTCTTCATCCCACCACTCACTACCCTTTCTAATCTGCCCACCTCCCACGCTTCTCATGCCACAAGCATCTTTTGCGCAAGCCATCACTGCTTCCCTAAATACATCCCATTCCTCCCCCACTCCCCTTACGTCCTTTGCTCTCACCTTTTTCCATAATGCACTCAGTCTTCCTTGGCACTTTTTAAATTCCTCGCACAAGTCTCCTTTCCAAGCTCACTTACTCTCATCATTCTCTTTACCCCAACATTCTCTCTTCTTTTCTGGAAACCTCTAAAAATCGTCACCGCCTCCATGCAGTTGTACCTCTCAGCACATTAACATCGAAAAGTCTCTCTTTCAAGCGCCTATCAATTAACACGTAATCCAATAATGTTCTCTGGCCGTCTCTCCTACTTATATATGTATACTTATGTATATCTCTTTGTGACCAGGTTTTTCCCAATCACTAATCCTTTCTCAGCATACGAATCTTCAAGCTCTTCACCATTTCTATTTACAAAACTGAACACCACAGGTACACCAATTATTCCCTCAACTGCCACATTACTTACATTTGCATTGAAATCACCCATCACTATAACCCGGTCTCGTGCATCAAAACTATAAGGACACTCACTCAGCTGCTCCCAAAACACTTGCCTCTCATGACCTTTCTTATAATACCCAGGTGCATAGGCACCAATAATCACCCATCTCTCTCCATCCACTTTCAGTTTTACCCATATCAATTTACTTTCTTATACTCTATCACATACTCCCACAACTCCTGGTTCAGCAGTAGTCCTACTCCTTCTTTTGCTCTTGTCCTCTCACAAACCCCTTACTTTACTCCCAAAACATTCCCAAACCACTCTTCCCCTTTACCCTTGAGCTTCGTTTCACTCAAACCCAAAACATCCAGGTTCCTTTCCTCAAACGTACCACTTATCCCTCCTTTTTTCTCATCTTGGTTACATCCACACACCCCAGTCTGAGCCCAATTCAGACACCCTAATCTGAGCCTTGGAGGATGATGAGCACTCCCCGCATGACTCCTTCTTCTGCTTCCCCTTTTAGAAAGTTAGATTACAATGAGGGGAGGGTTTCTAGCTCCCGGCTCCCATCTCTTTAGTTGCCCTCTACGACACTCAGAAAATGCATGGGAAGTATTCTTTCTCCTCTATCCCCAGGGATATATATATATATATATATATATATATATATATATATATATATATATATATATATATATATATATATATATATATATATATATATATATATATATATATATATATATATATATATATATATATATATATATATATATATATATATATATATATATATATATATATATATATATATATATATTATATTTATTTTGCTTTGTCGCTGTCTCCGCGTTTGCGAGGTAGCGCAAGGAAACAGACGAAAGAAATGGCCCAACCCACCCCCATACACAATGTATATACATACACGTCCACACACGCAAATATACATACCTATACATCTCAATGTACACATATATATACACACACAGACACATACATATATATCCATGCACACAATTCACACTGTCTGCCTTTATTCATTCCCATCGCCACCTCGCCACACATGGAATACCATCCCCCTCCCCCCTCATGTGTGCGAGGTAGCACTAGGAAAAGACAACAAAGGCCCCATTCGTTCACACTCAGTCTCTAGCTGTCATGCAATAATGCCCGAAACCACAGCCCCCTTTCCACATCCAGGCCCCACAGAACTTTCCATGGTTTACCCCAGACGCTTCACATGCCCTGATTCAATCCGCTGACAGCACGTCAACCCCGGTATACCACATCGATCCAATTCACTCTATTCCTTGCCCTCCTTTCACCCTCCTGCATGTTCAGGCCCCGATCACACAAAATCTTTTTCACTCCATCTTTCCACCTCCAATTTGGTCTCACACTTCTCCTCGTTCCCTCCACCTCCGACACATATATCCTCTTGGTCAATCTTTCCTCACTCATTCTCTCCATGTGCCCAAACCATTTCAAAACACCCTCTTCTGCTCTCTCAACCACGCTCTTTTTATTTCCACACATCTCTCTTACCCTTACATTACTTACTCGATCAAACCACCTCACACCACACATTGTCCTCAAACATCTCATTTCCAGCACATCCATCCTCCTGCGCACAACTCTATCCATAGCCCACGCCTCGCAACCATACAACATTGTTGGAACCACTATTCCTTCAAACATACCCATTTTTGCTTTCCGAGATAATGTTCTCGACTTCCACACATTCTTCAAGGCTCCCAGGATTTTCGCCCCCTCCCCCACCCTATGATTCACTTCCGCTTCCATGGTTCCATCCGCTGCCAGATCCACTCCCAGATATCTAAAACACTTTACTTCCTCCAGTTTTTCTCCATTCAAACTTACCTCCCAATTGACTTGACCCTCAACCCTACTATACCTAATAACCTTGCTCTTATTCACATTTACTCTTAACTTTCTTCTTTCACACACTTTACCAAACTCAGTCACCAGCTTCTGCAGTTTCTCACATGAATCAGCCACCAGCGCTGTATCATCAGCGAACAACAACTGACTCACTTCCCAAGCTCTCTCATCCCCAACAGACTTCATACTTGCCCCTCTTTCCAAAACTCTTGCATTCACCTCCCTATATATATATATATATATATATATATATATATATATATATATATATATATATATATATATATATATATATATATAATGATATATATATATATATATATATATATATATATATATATATATATATATATATATATATATATATATATATATATATATATATATATATATATATATATATATATATATATATATATATATATATATATATATATATATATATATATATATATATATATATATATATATATATATATATATATATATATATATATATATATATATATATATATATATATATATATATATATATATATATATATATATATATATATATATATATATATATATATATATATATATATATATATATATATATATATATATATATATATATATATATATATATATATATATATATATATATATATATATATATATATATATATATATATATATATATATATATATATATATATATATATATATATATATATATATATATATATATATATATGTATATATATATATATATATATATATATATATATATATATATATATATATATATATATATATATATATATATATATATATATATATATATAAATGAATATATATATACATTAATTTACTATACTTTGTTGCTGTCTCCCGCGCTAGCGAGGTAGCGCTAGGAAACAGACGAAAGAATGGCCCAACCCACCCACATACACATGTATATGCATACACGTCCACACTCTCACATATACATACCTATACATCTTAACGTATACATATATATATATACACACACAGACATATACATATATATACAAGTACATAATTCATACTGTCTGCCCTTATTCATTTCCGTCGCCACCCCGCCACACTTGAAATGAAAACCCCCTCCCCCGCATGTGCGCGAGGTAGCGCTAGGAAAGTTGTAGGAACAGTGAAAGTAAAGGAATACTGAAGATGGGCAATGACGATGGCCTTATACCTGACCTTCAAAATGATCGAAGATGGGATTATGGCTGGCCGTAGACACTGGTAACAACAACAATAATGATAATGATAATAATAATAATAATAATAATAATAATAATAATAATAATAATAATAATAATAATGATAATAATAATGATAATAGTAATGATAATAATGTATACATTATCATCATTACTATTATCATTATCATTATTATCATTATTATTATTACTATCATTATCATTATTATCATTATTATTATTATTGTTATTATTATTATTATTATCATTATTATTATTATTATTATTTTTTTTTTTCTTTTTGCTTTGTCGCTGTCTCCCGCGTTTGCGAGGTAGCGCAAGGAAACAGACGAAAGAAATGGCCCAACCCACCCCCATACACATGTATATACATACGTCCACACACGCAAAATATACATACCTACACAGCTTTCCATGGTTTACCCCAGACGCTTCACATGCCCCGATTCAATCCACTGACAGCACGTCAACCCCGGTATACCACATCGCTCCAATTCACTCTATTCCTTGCCCTCCTTTCACCCTCCTGCATGTTCAGGCCCCGATCACACAAAATCTTTTTCACTCCATCTTTCCACCTCCAATTTGGTCTCCCTCTTCTCCTCGTTCCCTCCACCTCCGACACATATATCCTCTTGGTCAATCTTTCCTCACTCATTCTCTCCATGTGCCCAAACCATTTCAAAACACCCTCTTCTGCTCTCTCAACCACGCTCTTTTTATTTCCACACATCTCTCTTACCCTTACGTTACTTACTCGATCAAACCACCTCACACCACACATTGTCCTCAAACATCTCATTTCCAGCACATCCATCCTCCTGCGCACAACTCTATCCATAGCCCACGCCTCGCAACCATACAACATTGTTGGAACCACTATTTCTTCAAACATACCCATTTTTGCTTTCCGAGATAATGTTCTCGACTTCCACACATTCTTCAAGGCTCCCAGAATTTTCGCCCCCTCCCCCACCCTATGATCCACTTCCGCTTCCATGGTTCCATCCGCTGCCAGATCCACTCCCAGATATCTAAAACACTTCACTTCCTCCAGTTTTTCTCCATTCAAACTCACCTCCCAATTGACTTGACCCTCAACCCTACTGTACCTAATAACCTTGCTCTTATTCACATTTACTCTTAACTTTCTTCTTTCACACACTTTACCAAACTCAGTCACCAGCTTCTGCAGTTTCTCACATGAATCAGCCACCAGCGCTGTATCATCAGCGAACAACAACTGACTCACTTCCCAAGCTCTCTCATCCCCAACAGACTTCATACTTGCCCCTCTTTCCAAAACTCTTGCATTCACCTCCCTAACAACCCCATCCATAAACAAATTAAACAACCATGGAGACATCACACACCCCTGCCGCAAATCTACATTCACTGAGAACCAATCACTTTCCTCTCTTCCTACACGTACACATGCCTTACATCCTCGATAAAAACTTTTCACTGCTTCTAACAACTTTCCTCCCACACCATATATTCTTAATACCTTTCACAGAGCATCTCTATCAACTCTATCATATGCCTTCTCCAGATCCATAAATGCTACATACAAATCCATTTGCTTTTCTAAGTATTTCTCACATACATTCTTCAAAGCAAACACCTGATCCACACATCCTCTACCACTTCTGAAACCACACTGCTCTTCCCCAATCTGATGCTCTGTACATGCCTTCTCCCTCTCAATCAATACCCTCCCATATAATTTACCAGGAATACTCAACAAACTTATACCTCTGTAATTTGAGCACTCACTCTTATCCCCTTTGCCTTTGTACAATGGCACTATGCACGCATTCCGCCAATCCTCAGGCACCTCACCGTGAGTCATACATACATTAAATAACCTTACCAACCAGTCAACAATACAGTCACCCCCTTTTTTAATAAATTCCACTGCAATACCATCCAAACCTGCTGCCTTGCCGGCTTTCATCTTATTATTATTATTATTATTATTATCATTATCAATGTTATCATTCTCATTATTATTATTATCATTATCATTATTATCATAATTATAATCATTATTATTACTGTCATTATTATTATCATTAATATCATTATTATCATTATCATTATTATCATCATTATTATAATCATTATCATTATTATTATTATCATTATTATTATTATTATTATTATTATCATTATTATTATTATTATCATTATCAGTATCATTATCATTATTATTATCACCGTTATTATTACTGTTTTTGTTGTTATCATTAACATAATAAACTGACTTCCAATAAATCATTTTCAAATTAATATGTATAAATTAAGGAAGTAAAGTATGATAAGTAAAACGAAAATATCCATACCAGTGTCAGTTTTGGGCTTTCTTACTTCTATAATTTTGTCAAATGATATTCATGAAATCATGTAACTTTTCTTAACAAATATATTCATTCTGATGGGTAATGCTGCTTCACGGTCAAATGATGTTTTATAACGAAGAGAAAATTTCTTACGTTGTAGACCTGACGGAGGTAAATGTACTTCAATCTGCTATGTGTTGCTGGAGCTGACATCTGTGGAGAGACTATATAGAGTCGATATAGTACTATTGTGTTATCAAACATTGTTATAATATCCACTCGTATGTAAAGAGTTTCCACGAGGTTGCACTGAATCAAAATAAAATCACAAATACAGACATACATTTAATCGGACTAATATATCTAGCGTTAATTTGGATATAAAATTATTTGAAGAAAGATATTTAATTCCTTAGTTTAATGCTCAATATTCTAACTGCAATATATCAGTCACAACAATGAGTGATCACCACAATAATGGTGCCAGATGGAAACAACCACATGACACTACATCTGTAATCCCAAGCAGGATGTATCTTAATGGAGTTATTTTTCTTGTGCAATATCTCCTACTAACTGAGATCTTTATGGGCACTGTTAACATTATTGAAGTGCATCACCTGACCCACATTTTCCTGAAGTGTATAGCCTTGACTACTGCCTTATTGGAATATCTTCCACGAAATATAATGTTCCAAATCATGCTGCACAAAAGATATCTAATTTTCGTGACATGGCATTTGAAGTGCAGAAGAAAATCATCCAATACGTAAACCTAATAACGATGTGGATCTATGATAAATTACCCTGCAAGCAGTCAATAAGGATGGCTTAAAGTCACGAGTTAGAGCGAGTTAGGCTACTGTTTTCCCACAACCTCTACAGGGAGAACAGGTCACTCTAAGGTTGCCTATTGAAGCCTCTTTCTTCCCTGGAACACCTAAGTTGTGGAATTCTTTTCCTTTTCTGTTCCCTTCTTCATATAACCTGTATTACTGCAAGAGCCAGTTAGACAAACACCTACGGAAATCAATATCTACTTTGTCTATATTTATTTGACCTACGATGGCCTTTACTGGCCTTTAGTATCATTTTTAACGGCTAATTCATTCACGGACAAAAGTGAACATCAAGGTCGGGTCTTAATTAAGATATGGGAATGTGAACGGAAGAGATAATAGACTGGAAAGTATTGACAAACTTTTGGAGGAAGTGAAAAACCTGCCAGGTCATAGTTATTGGGAAAGACAAGAGGGTAGAGAGTTCCGAAAGCTTCGAGGTGAAGGGAAAGAAACAAGTTATCCAAACGGCCTACCCTTGACTTGCCAATGGCCAGACGGTAATCATGTGACACAGCAGCTTGCCGGATATTGCGTGGTCTAGCAAGTGGTGGGGGGCACACAAGCAGCCAGCTCTTGGGAGAAAAAGCCAAGGTAATTTCTCTCGAAGAGGGAAAATGAACTAACATTACGGCGTAGGGCAAGTGCCATGTATGCACTATTAAAAAAAAGATTGTAATAAATCCCTCTGAAGACAAATGTTAAATATTAACTGTGTTCTGTAACATCGTCTTATTTTAATGACCCATTTTCCTAACTCATGAGCCATTCAATCATTATCAAAAAAACATTATTAAGCCTAAATTTCATTTTAGGAAATTCTAGAGGCCAACGATTTGAGCAAAATAAACCTAACCTAACCTAACCTAATCTTCACCAAATGAAATAAATATAATCTTCATCAAAGCTAATACTGTGTATTGGTATTATTTCCATACACAGCAAAGCACAACATAATTTTAATGTTTGCAAGTCTCGAGTGAGAAGTGATATCTTTATTGCGAAATTCTAATATTTTGGGAGAATATGAAGTATGTGGCATCATGCGTAAATAAGAGAAAATCATCTTAACATAAACTCTTTTTTTTATATAAATTAGTCAAAGAATTTTGGCTTTATAGTTTAGAAATGATAAAAAGGAATAGAGAAGCTGATGCACTTATTTGGATACAAATGTCTGGAATATAAGAAGATAAGATGATATCAATTCCTAGGTATGGGAGAACAACAGATGTAGAAATACTTTAGAATAGTGTTGGTGTGATACAGAAATAAGAACAATATCGTGATCATATATATATATATATATATATATATATATATATATATATATATATATATATATATATATATATATATATATATATATATATATATATATATATATATATATATATATATATATATATATATATATATATATATATGTATATATTGAATCGATGAAGTTATGGCTCAGCAAACCCTACGACCCACTTTACAAGACAAACACGAAATTCAGAATTATTTATCTTTGTCTATTATGGCTAGGCTAAGATCATTTATCGCTGTCCATGATGGTCAGGCTATCATTTATCGCTGTCCATGATAACTAAGCTAAGATCATTTATCGCTGTCCATTATAGCTAGTCTAAGATCATTTATCGTTGTCCATGATACCGTCTGGGCCCAGCCCG
The DNA here is from genome assembly GCF_036320965.1 of Panulirus ornatus. Taxonomy (NCBI): domain Eukaryota; kingdom Metazoa; phylum Arthropoda; class Malacostraca; order Decapoda; family Palinuridae; genus Panulirus; species Panulirus ornatus. The sequence continues at coordinate 28,094,710 of NC_092265.1, forward strand.
AGCTGTAGGGGATAGACCTCCAAGATAACACTAGCCAGACTCTAAGAACATTTAACATCATAAGAACATTATCCAGTTGTCTTTTACTTATCAGGAAATACGTTTGTATGCAACTCTTAGCTGATAAGAGATGTTTGATCTCTTATCACCCAGAACTCACCACGAGGAGGTGGTTGCATGTCGAGTTCCATAATTTTTTCCCGTTTTAAATAAATATTTTAATTTCCTCTAAAATAAAGGTCTATCCCGCTTTAAGCTATGTAAAGATAATAATTTCCTCTAAAACAAAGTTCTTTCCCATTATATTACAAGTAAAATTTCCTCTAAAACAAAGTTGTTATTGTGAGGTAGATAGTTGAGGAAGGGCACCTCATTTCCTGCCCTTCCTCTGGTTCCGTTGGCCCCTTCCTCTGGTACGCCTCCGGCGGACTGACCTCATCACCTTCTTCAGCTCACCAATAATAAGTGGCAGAGCTGGTCTCTCTGAGGGGTCGCTGTGGGTCGCTGTTTGGTAAAGATCCTGGAGGCTTTCCCGCACACCCTGCTTCCTGACCAGGATGGACACGTGCCTCATTAGATGCCCAAAAGAGAAGACGTCACTGGCTGGGGAGACCGGCTTGCGCTCCCTGACCTCAGGGGCCAACCACAGGTCAGGAACATTGTACTCAACGCAGCTTCCCTTCTTAACGCTCAAGCCGAAGTCGATGATGTGAAACTCTGGCTTGTCACCCATCGTCACGGTCACATTCTCGACCTTGACGTCATTATGGACAATGTTTTTCTTATGGATTTCCATCAGCCGACGAGCGACCATGATGGCGGACTCGACCAGTTCCTCGTCCGACCGACATGTTCTCATGTACTTATCATAAGGCTGGCCAGTGTGGCTTAAGATGATCAGTGGGGGATTGCGGCACACTGCTCGAAGGAGAGGGGCTCCTCCAGCCCCAGCCAGTCTCCTGTGAATGTCGGCTTCATCCATAAGACTTTTCGAACTCACTCCGTCGAGAAGGGTTTTGATGACGCAACACGATCCACGGAACAACACCGTTTCAATCTTGGCGTTGCCTCCCCGACCCACCTCTCTCATGACCACCAGGTCATTTACATCCTTCTGGGTTAACTTTACAACTGGAACGCTCATTTTGATTCCGGCCTGAGGTGCACTTACCAAATTTTCTTCTTGCCGGAGAGTGTGAGGGGAGATGTTGTCGGTACGGAGTCCCATCCTCAAATGATTACACTTCTCTCTCCGCCGGCCTTATATACCCCTAGGTTATGTGACGTCACATAACCAGATCTATCCAGATTAAATCCCATACAAATCCGGATATGTAGACGGATTCATTTAGTTTTGTTGCGATCATTATTTGATGAAATCTAGAGGTGTCGAAGAAATATTCAAGATGGCCAATGGTGTTGAGAGTGTAGTGAAGATGGCTAGAGATGCTGAAGGATCTAAATAGTTTCGAAATACCAATACTTTTTGAATCAATAAATCATTATAAATACTAATAAGACAAAAAACACTTTGACGAAAATTTAGCCATTTTCAAGCATCGAAATAAAAGGATATGAGGTAAAGGGCTTTTGGGAAATCCTTGTTGAATAGTACACAGCTACTTTCTGAGAATACGCACACACACACACACACACACACACACACACACACACACACACACACACACAGACCTAGAGAACATAGCATAAAATTAGGACAATATTGTTCAAATATATTCAGAGAAGTAATTTTAAAGTTTATATAAGAGTGGTTGATGAATGGAATAAGAAGAATGAGGTCATGGTTAAGGCAGATACCATATATAAATCTTACAAGTTGTATAATAGTACGGAATGTTCTAGATATTTGGCCTCGCGAGTGTAGAACTCTCTCCTCACACAGTAAAAATAGGTCATTACACACTCACAGATTCAGAGGTTATCATGTTGAAGGAGAGGTGAAAACTGAGGATTCAAATCAAAGAACAATAAGAAGCGTCATGATGAGATGGGAGAGGGAATTGGTAAATTGACAAATATAGTTTAATCTAAAACATGAACGGTAAATCACTTCGCTGAAGAAAGACAAGTGGAAAACATAGAAAATGAAAGACCAAAGAGAAGAATTTAGGAAATCTGGGATAACATCTAATGTGAGGAAACACGATTTCACCAAATGAGCTTTAGTTAACGCTTCTGGCACAGTGTAAGTATATATATATATATATATATATATATATATATATATATATATATATATATATATATATATATATATATATATATATATATATATATATATATACTTATGTGTGTGTGTGTGTGTGTCTGTGTACGGATAAACTTTAATGCTGGCCAGGGTGTACTGGTGATGCCTTTGACCTAAAATGTACGTTCAAGCCCTTAGGCTTATCATGATCTTCACTACAACCTCATCTTCATATGACCTTATCTTGACTAAGCTCGTTTCAAGGAAGGCTTTAGATTTTACCCGCTCACACAAACAACTTACTTACACGGGGCACCACGAGGGCAAATAGATGATTACACACACCTACACACACCACCACTAATAATAATACACAGAGAAATAGCCTTTTCGGTTGGCTTTGGATCCGCCCTTGAACGTAGTTTGGAGGATTTGGGGGATCAGATCAATGGGGTTAAGTTCACTACAACCTCATATTCACTAAAGTGTATCTTCAAGTGTATCTTCACTACTAGCTTATTCTCACTAAATTATATCTTCGCTATACCCTCTTTTTCACTACACCGTTATTTTTACCATACCATCATCATCTTACTTCCTGATGTTCACTAAAAGTAGTTCTTATCTTCACTACATAATCATTTTGAATAAACTTTACTCTTTGATATCCCTTATCTCTACTACATTCGTATCTTCACTGCATTCGTATCTTCACTACAACCTATCTTGACAATATCTTTATCATCACTATACTCTTCCTCACTACACTCTCATCTTAACATCATCCTTCTGTTTACCGAACTTAGTTCAAAGTCTGACTTGAACGTAGCTTTGGAAAGTTTGTGTTCCTCATTGTGTTACCTCCTTATTAGCATTGTAAAGGCAATTGTCACCACTCCCTAACTAAACACTCATCGTTACTACACTCTCATCATTATCATTACTTGTTGATGTTCAATACAAAAATTCTACATACATATTTGTCTTCACTACAGAATTATTTTCATTGCACCTTAGTCTTCATTACTCCTTGTTTCAGCTACATCCGTATCTTCCATTCATTCTTATATCTTATATTAGTTACATCTTTACAATATCTTTATATCTTCTCTGTTCCGTCTTTTGGAAAATTGAAAATAAGAGGGAAGGATTTCCAGCCTCCCGCTCCCTCCCCTTTTAGTCGCCTTGTACGACACGCAGGGAATACGAGGCAAGTATTCTTTCTTCCCTATCCCCAGGGATAACAGCACCTGGTGTTCCCAGACGGTCACCCATCCAAGTACTAACCATACCCAACGTTGCTTAACTTCCCTGATCGAACGATATATGCATATATATGTATATATATATATATATATATATATATATATATATATATATATATATACAAGACTAAAAACAATGAATTTCCCAAATAAAAAATGGAGGCGCCGGGGTTTGAACCCGGGTCCTCTCGCATGCCAAGCGAGCGCTCTACCACTGAGCTACGCCCCCAAGAACATATTTTGTGACATAGTATTATATAAAACACTGACATTACCACGGCAAAATACTGTTTGACCGACCGTTGCCAACTAGCCGGCAAAATAACCGCAGGGTAAATCTCCATGTTGCTGTCGTGTTTTCCTCTCAATTTTCCACGAAGAATTGAGTTTTACTTTTTTATTGTCGTTGCAATAGACTGGAACTAAGCAATAGACTGGAACTAAGCTGACCTGGTATGAGGTCAGAGCCCTCATTATCATCCCTGCTAACTACCGGAAGCAGATTAAGTCGTTCCACAACCGATGTCCGGCCCATGTTAACTCTGATGTGCCCAGCAGTTGGAGGAGGATCGCCAGAAGCTTCTGGAAGATTTCAAGGACGTCTTGGTGGACCTGACCCTTTCAGATAAGGTCGAAAACCCCAATTTATTGTGAAGATCTTCACTATAACGTTGGACGAACATACTGAATGTTGCACACATGTGATGCGGACAAAATGAAAAAAGAAAAAGACAAAAAATATGTCTGGTGTGGGTCTCGAACCCACGACCTTGAGTGTGTGAGACTCACGCTCTACCACTGAGCTAACCAGACAATAGAAAAATACGTCTGTTTCTTCAATTTGAATTAATGAAAATCTTTGCGAGGCAGCGTTTAGAAAAGAGAGATGTCTTTGACGAAATTTACTTGCTTGGCTCCTTCTTATGTTCCTCATTATCGAAAGTAAACATACTGAAGGATATATATATATATATATATATATATATATATATATATATATATATATATATATTGGAAAGGATCACAATTTTGCGCGTGATCAAGTATATTCCTATGAGTCCACGGGGAAAATAAACACGATAAGTTCCCAAGTGCACTTTCATGTAATAACCACATCATCAGGGGAGACACAAGAGAGAAATATAACAGTCAGTTGACATACAACGAAGAGACGTAGCTAGTACGCCATTTGGTAAACATGTGATTGTCCGAGACAGACAACAAGCGTATCATAAACTAATTATGTGGACAAGATGAATTCCTTACAAATTTTATCAACACTAAATTTATGCAATTTGTATAGACAATCACTTATATCAAGATTATAATTCTTTGTGCATTTAATGATAGAAGATTCAATGATATTTCTCGTGGTACTGGAGTTAGAGATTATAATGCCATCTCAGTTATTAACTCTAACTCCAGTACCACGAGAAATATCACTGAATCTTCTATTATTAAATACACAAAGAATTATAAACCTTAAGGAAACATGCAACATGGCGGTCAAACTATGAGATGCACAAATGAAGTTTATGAATGGAATATCAGTGAGACGAACTAGTTGATGAATGATGAATGAAAGTGTAATAAAGTCATGATGAATGAATGAAAGTGTAATAAAGTCATGATGAATGAATGAAAGTGTAATAAAGTCATGATGAATGAATGAAAGTGTAATAAAGTCATAGTTTAAAAGGACAAAATATGAATGGCAGCCAGGGAAGAGTGGCCCAGGTAAATGGAAGGGTTGAAAAGTTCGCGTTATGTGACGAATTTTGATAGATTTTGCAAGTTTCCTTTCCTATGATGGAACGTAAAAGTTTGTGCTTAGTTCTAGAGACAGAGTTCATAGGTTTATGTTTTAATGATGAACATCAAAGGATACCATTAATTTAACTGACTTTAAAAATGTTCAATTAAATGAAGCATTACATACACAAGCTGCTTTTTGGCGGAGTTAAAAATTCGCATTTTTTGCTAATTCTAAAGTAGGTGTTAAATTGACGGACTTAAAAGTTCGAGTTTCAGCTTTAAACCTTGTGTTTGTATGACGTATCTTAGAGTACTTGTTAATATAATGCAAGTGGAAGGTTTACGTTTAAAAGATGGTGTTTAAATGTTAATTAATGAATGACAGTTAAATGGATAGATTTTAAGTTCGCGTTTACGTGGGCCACTTTAAGGTTAAGGTTCGTACGTACCAGGTTGACCAGATGGCGGTAGTGTGTAGACACAGCCATACCAGGTCGTATTTATCATCATTAAAGTCACCTTCCTTACTTACTTATGGCGGCGATGAAATTCACTGGTTCTTGATTCTGCACCAATTAACCTATCAGATAATGGTACAATGTTTGCCTGGTGTTGCATATATCACGTCTGTTGTTGAAACACAAGAATGCCAGGTGACTTTGGGAGTGGATGATAATGTAAAGATCAATATAAATGTGGGAAATCTTGAACCGCCATCACCAGACACAACACATGTTTGGATCTGGCGGGGGGAGGGACTTGCCTGTGACGTCACGATGCCCCGCCTCCAGCCTGGCGCCGCTCTGTGTGTGTGTGTGTGTGTGTGTGTGTGTGTTACTATTTGTGCATTATGGGAGAGAGTTATACACTCGTGTTGTCCCGTCTCTTAACCTTATAAGTATATACTATACATTTGCTCCTGGAATTTGTTCAGTTTAGTAAGTTAGAGAGAACTTCCAAATTTATTTTCTCCTGGCAGGATGGCCGGGTGGTTTAAGGCGCTGCTTTCAAATCATTGTCCGGTCTTCCGGGCCTGGGTTCGAGTCTCGCTCCTGATAAACATTTATCTTTCTTTTTTCCATAAAACAAGACTAACCCAGAGACAGCAAGGAACCAACAGAGCAAGGTTGGTTGGGACACAAGATATACACTAATCCCTGGGATCCTTCCATCCAATGGTAAATGAAAAACATACAATTGGAAAAACTTATTTTTTCCTGAAAACATGTTGACTTATATTCATGTAATGGTTACGAAAACTAAACAATATACACCAAGATGAGTATAGGTTCAAAATACTGTTACAAGGACAGATCAAGACAAAATCATGTTCG
>NC_092265.1:28101372-28162585 GCF_036320965.1 Panulirus ornatus
AGGTGGCTTAAGATGATCAGTGGGGGATTGCGGCACACTGCTCGAAGGAGAGGGGCTCCTCCAGCCCCAGCCAGTCTCCTGTGAATGTCGGCTTCATCCATAAGACTTTTCGAACTCACTCCGTCGAGAAGGGTTTTGATGACGCAACACGATCCACGGAACAACACCGTTTCAATTTTGGGCGTTGCCTCCCCGACCCACCTCTCTCATGACCACCCAGGTCATTTACATCCTTCTGGTCAACTTTACAACTGGAACACTCATTTTGATTCCGGCCTGAGGTGCACTTACCAAATTTTATCTTCCCGGAGAGTGTGAGAGGAGATGTTGTCGGTACGGAGTCCCATCCTCAAATGATACACTTCTCTCGCCGCCGGCCTTATATACCCCTGGGTTATGTGACGTCACTTAACCAGATCTATCCAGATTAAATCCCATACAAATCCGGATATGTAGACGGATTCATTTAGTTTTGTTGCGATCATCATTTGATGAAATCTAGAGGTGTCGAAGAAATATTCAAGAAGGCCAATGGTGTTGAGAGTGTAGTGAAGATGGCTAGAGATGTTGAAGGATCTAAATAGTTTCGAAATACCAATACTTTATGAATCAAGAAATCATTATAAATACTAATAAGACAAAAAACACTTTGACGAAAATTTAGCCATTTTCAAGCATCGAAATAAAAGGATATGAGGCAAATGGCTTTTGGGAAATCATTGTTGAATAGTACAGTTACTTTCTAAGAACACGCACACACACAAACACACACACACACACACACACACACACACACACACACGCACACACACACACAAACCTAGAGAACATAGCATAAAATTAGGGCAATATTGTTCAAATTTATTCAGAGAAGTAATTTTGAAGTTTATATAAGAGTGGTTGATGAATAGATTAAGAAGAATGAGGTCATGGATAAGGCAGACACCATACATAAATCTTACAAGTTGTATGATAGTGCGGAATGTTCTACAGATTTGGCCTCTCGAGTGTAGAATTCTCTCCTCACACAGTAAAAATAGGTCATTACACACTCACAGATTCAGAGGTTATCACATTGAAGGAGAGGTGAAAACTGAGGATTCAAATCAAAGAACAATAAGAAGCGTCATGATGAGATGGGAGAGGGAATTGGTAAATTGACAAATATAGTTTAATCTAAAACATGAACGGTAAATCACTTCGGCTGAAGAAAGACAAGTGGAAAACATAGAAAATGAAAGACCAAAGAGAAGAATTTAGGAAATCTGGGATAACATCTAATGTGAGGAAACACGATTTCACCAAATGAGCTTTAGTTAACGCTTCTGGCACAGTGTAAGTATATATATATATATAAATATATATATATATATATATATATATATATATATATATATATATATATATATATATATATATATATATATATATATATATATATATATATATATATATATATATATATATATATATATATATATATATATATATACTTATATGTGTGTGTGTGTGTCTGTGTACGGATAAACTTTAATGCTGGCTAGGGTGTACTGGTGATGCCTTTGACCTAAAATGTACGTTCAAGCCCTTAGGCTTATCATGATTTTCACTACAATCTCATCTTCATATGACCTTATCTTGACTAAACTGGTTTCAAGGAAGGCTTTAGATTTTTCCCGCTCACACAAACAACATACTTACACGGGGCCCCACGAGGGCAAATATATGATTACACATACCTACACACACCACCACCACTAATAATACACAGAGAAATAGCCTTTTCGGTCGGCTTTGGATCCGCCCTTGAACGTAGTTTGGAGGATTTGGGGGATCAGATCAATGAGGTTAACTTCATTACTACCTGATATTCACTAAAGTGTATCTTCACTACTAGCTTATTCTCACTAAATTATATCTTCGCTATACCCTCTTCTTCACTACACCGTTATTTTTACCATACCATCATCATCGTACTCCCTGATGTTCACTAAAAGTAGTTCTTATCTTCACTACATAATCATTTTGAATAAACTTTACTCTTTGATATCCCTTATCTCTACTACATTCGTATCTTCACTACATTCGTATCTTCACTACAACCTATCTTGACAATATCCTTATCATCACTATACTCTTCTTCACTACACTCTCATCTTAACATCATCCTTCTGTTTACCGAACTTAGTTCAAAGTCTGACTTGAACGTAGCTTTGGAAAGTTTGTGTTCCTCACTGTGTTACCTCCTTATTATCATTGTAAAGGCAATTGTCACCACTCCCTAACTAAACCGTCATCGTCACTACACTCTCATCATTATCATTACTTCTTGATGTTGAATACAAAATTTTAACATATACATTTATCTTCACTACAGAATAATTTTCATTGTACCTTAATCTTCATTGCTCCTTGTTTCAGCTACATCCGTATCTTCCATTCATTCTTATATCTTATATTAGTTACATCTTTACAATATCTTTATATCTTCTCTGTTCCGTCTTTCGAAAAATTGAAAATGAGAGTAAAGGATTTCCGGCCTTCTGCTCCCTACCCTTTTAGTCGCCTTGTACGACACACAGGGAATACGTGGCAAGTATACTTTATTCCCTATCCCCAGGGATAACAGCATCTGGTGTTCCCAGACGGTCACCCATCCAAGTACTAACCAGACCCAACGTTGCTTAACTTCCCTGATCGGACGATATATATATATATATATATATATATATATATATATATATATATATATATATATTTTTTTTTCTTTCTTTCAAACTATTCGCCATTTCCCGCATTAGCGAGGTAGCGTTAAGAACAGAGGCCTCGGCCTTTGAGGGAATACCCTCACCTGGCCCAATTCTCTGTTCCCTCTTTTGGAAAATTAAAAAAAATGAGAGGGAAGGATTTCCAGCCCCCCGCTCCCTCCCCTTTTAGTCGCCTTCTACGACACGCAGGGAATACGTGGGAAGTATTCTTTCTCCCCTATCCCCAGGGAATATATATATATATATATATATATATATATATATATATATATATATATATATATATATATATATATATAAAATGAGTGGAAAGGCCATCCCTCGTCTGTTTCCTCGCGCTACCTCAGTGAAGAGGGAAACCGACCAAGTATAATAAATAAATAATAAAGCAGGGGATAACAATGATGTTTTCCTGTAGATCTGGGTAGCGACAAGAATGGATGAAGGCAAGCATGAATATGTACATGTGTATGTATGTAATGTCTGTATATGTGCGTTTGTGGACATTTATGTATATATATATATATATATATATATATATATATATATATATATATATACAAATGTATATGTATATACACGACTGAAAATGAATTTCCCAAATAACAAAAATGGAAGCGCCGGGGTTTGAACCCGGGTCCTCTCGCATGCCAAGCGAGTGCTCTACCACTGAGCTACGCCCCCAAGAACATATTTTGTGACATAGTATTATATGAAGCACTGAGATTACCACGGCAAAATAGTGTTTGACCGACTGTTGCCGACTAGCCGGCAAAATAACCACAGGGTAAATCTCCATGTTGCTGTCGTGTTTTCCTCTCAATTTTCCACGAAGAAATGAGTTTTACTTTTTTATTGTCGTTGCAATAGACTGGAACTAAGCAATAGACTGGAACTAAGCAATAGACTAGAACTAAGCAATAGACTAGAACTAAGCGGACCTGGTATGAGGTCAGAGCCCTCATTATCATCCCTGCTAACTACCGGAAGCAGATTAAGTCGTTCCACAACCGATGTCCGGCCCATGTTAACTCTGATGTGCCCAGCAGTTGGAGGAGGATCGCCAGAAGCTTCTGGAAGATTTCAAGGACGTCTTGGTGGACCTGACCCTTTCAAATAAAGTCGAAAACCCCAATTTATTGTGAAGATCTTCACTATAACGTTGGAGGAACATACTGAATGTTGCACACATGTGATGCGGACAAAATGAAAAAAGAAAAAGACAAAAATTATGTCTGGTGTGGGTCTCGAACCCACGACCTTGAGTGTGTCAGACTCACGCTCTACCACTGAGCTAACCAGACAATAGAAAAATACGTCTGTTTCTTCAATTTGAATTAATGAAAATCTTTGCGAGGCAGCGTTTAGAAAAGAGAGATGTCTTTGACGAAATTTACTTGCTTGGCTTATTCTTCTGTCCCTCATTATCGAAAGTAAACATACTGAAGGATACATATATGTATATATATATATATATATATATATATATATATATATATATATATATATATATAAATATATATATATATATATATATATATATATATATATATATATATATATATATATATATATATATATATATATATATATATATATATATATATATATATATATATATATATACATATATATATATATATATATATAAATATATACATATATACATATATATATATTGGAAAGGATTACAATTTTGCGCGTGATCAACTATATTCCTATGAGTCCACGGGGAAAATGAAACATGACAAGTTTCCAAGTGCACTTTCATGTAATAACCACATCATCAGGGGAGACACAAGAGAGAAATACAACAGTCAGTTGATATACAACGAAGAGACGTAGCTAGTACGCCATTTGGTAAACATGTGATTGTCCGAGACAGACAACAAGCGTATCATAAACTAATTATGTGGACAAGATGAATTCCTTACAAATTTTATCAACACTAAATTTATGCAATTTGTATAGACAATCACTTATATCAAGATTATAATTCTTTGTGCATTTAATGATAGAAGATTCAATGATATTTCTCGTGGTACTGGAGTTAGAGATTATAATGCCATCTCAGTTATTAACTCTAACTCCAGTACCACGAGAAATATCACTGAATTTTCTATTATTAAATACACAAAGAATTATAAACCTTAAGGAAACATGCAACATGGCGGTCAAACTATGAGATGCACAAATGAAGTTTATGAATGGAATATCAGTGAGACGAACTAGTTGATGAATGATGAATGAAAGTGTAATAAAGTCATGATGAATGAATGAAAGTGTAATAAAGTCATGATGAATGAATGAAAGTGTAATAAAGTCATGATGAATGAACGAAAGTGTAATAAAGTCATGATGAATGAATGAAAGTGTAATAAAGTCATGATGAATGAACGAAAGTGTAATAAAGTCATGATGAATGAATGAAAGTGTAATAAAGTCATGATGAATGAATGAAAGTGTAATAAAGTCATGATGAATGAACGAAAGTGTAATAAAGTCATGATGAATGAATGAAAGTGTAATAAAGTCATGATGAATGAATGAAAGTGTAATAAAGTCATGATGAATGAATGAAAGTGTAATAAAGTCATGATGAATGAATGAAAGTGTAATAAAGTCATGATGAATGAATGAAAGTGTAATAAAGTCATGATGAATGAATGAAAGTGTAATAAAGTCATGATGAATGAATGAAAGTGTAATAAAGTCATGATGAATGAATGAAAGTGTAATAAAGTCATGATGAATGAATGAAAGTGTAATAAAGTCATAGTTTAAAAGGACAAAATATGAATGGCAGCCAGGGAAGAGTGGCCCAGGTAAATGGAAGGGTTGAAAAGTTCGCGTTATGTGACGAATTTTGATAGATTTTGCAAGTTTCCTTTCCTATGATGGAACGTAAAAGTTTGTGCTTAGTTCTAGAGACAGAGTTCATAGGTTTATGTTTTAATGATGATCATCAAAGGATACCATTAATTTAACTGACTTTAAAAATGTTCAATTAAATAAGCATTACATACACAAGCTGCTTTTTGGCGGAGTTAAAAATTCGCATTTTTTTGCTAATTCTAAAGTAGGTGTTAAATTGACGGACTTAAAAGTTCGAGTTTCAGCTTTAAACCTTGTGTTTGTATGACGTATCTTAGAGTACTTGTTAATATAATGCAAGTGGAAGGTTTACGTTTAAAAGATTGTGTTTAAATGTTAATTAATGAATGACAGAATTAAATGGATAGATTTTAAGTTCGCGTTTACGTGGGCCACTTTAAGGTTAAGGTTCGTACGTACCAGGTTGACCAGATGGCGGTAGTGTGTAGACACAGCCATACCAGGTCGTATTTATCATCATTAAAGTCACCTTCCTTACTTACTTATGGCGGCGATGAAATTCACTGGTTCTTGATTCTGCACCAATTAACCTATCAGATAATGGTACAATGTTTGCCTGGTGTTGCATATATCACGTCTGTTGTTGAAACACAAGAATGCCAGGTGACTTTGGGAGTGGATGATAATGTAAAGATCAATATAAATGTGGGAAATCTTGAACCGCCATCACCAGACACAACACATGTTTGGATCTGGCGGGGGGAGGGACTTGCCTGTGACGTCACGATGCCCCGCCTCCAGCCTGGCGCCGCTCTGTGTGTGTGTGTGTGTGTGTGTGTGTGTGTGTGTGTGTGTGTGTTTACTATTTGTGCATTATGGGAGAGAGTTGGAAAAACTTATTTTTTCCTGAAAACATGTTGACTTATATTTATGTAATGGTTACGAAAACTAAACAATATACACCAAGATGAGTATATGTTCAAAATACTGTTACAAGGACAGATCAAGACAAAATCATGGTTCGTGGAGTTTAATTCTTTTAACTCAGTGTAACACCGGTATGTGGTATATTTAGACCATATTGTCTTGTTATATTAGGAAGACGCAACTGTATTGAATGTTTTACCGCCATTAGTATTATAGTACCGTAATATTATTTTTATTTTTATTATACTTTGTCGCTGTCTCCCGCGTTTGCGAGGTAGCGCAAGGAAACAGACGAAAGAAATGGCCCAACCCCCCCCCATACACATGTATATACATACGTCCACACACTCAAATATACATACCTACACAGCTTTCCATGGCTTACCCCAGACGCTTCACATGCCTTGATTCAATCCACTGACAGCACGTCAACCCCGGTATACCACATCGCTCCAATTCACTCTATTCCTTGCCCTCCTTTCACCCTCCTGCATGTTCAGGCCCCGATCACACAAAATCTTTTTCACTCCATCTTTCCACCTCCAATTTGGTCTCCCTCTTCTCCTTGTTCCCTCCACCTCCGTACCGTAATATTTATCATAATTACAGTATTACTATTACTATTATCACTATCATCATCATTATTATCATCATTATCATTATTATCATTATTATCATTATTATTATCATTTTTGTCATTATTATTATTATTATCATTATCATTATTATTATTATTATTATTATTATTATTATTATTATTATTATTATAATCATTATTATCATCACCATTATTGGCATTATCACTATCATTATGTATCATTATTATCATCATCATTATTATTATTATTATCAATATTATTATCATTAGTATCATTGTTATCATTATTATAATCATTATGATTATTATTATCATTAAGTATAATATATCTGCTACTGAAGGATACAATATGCTGGTTATCAAGTGGGAAGTTAGATATGGTATGGATTGTCATTTAACTTGTAGGTTAGTAGGGAGTGTGTTGTGTACCTAACGTGTGTTGTTGGGCATTATAATCGTCCGATAAAGATAATGATTAAATCTTATTTCCTGATCTTATCAGTTTTAAAACCAGATATATCAAATATCTTTCGTTGACCATATTTTCATCTAGAGTTTAGTATGTACATGTGTGGTCTTAAGATTTAGTTGACTAAGTATTGGAGCTCACTGGCAGGTGTGGTACACATTATCACCGAGCCTGAGTCTCAAAGATCAAGGTCATGGGTTCGAATCTCCAACACTCAGTATGTTCGTCCAACGTTATAGTAAAGATCTTGACGATGAATTAGGATTTTGACATTATCTGATTTCAAGCGTTTAGTGAGATAGTATTGAAGTGGAGAGTGTAGTGGCTGAGGTCAAGGACCAGAGGTGTCCAGAGAGTAGTGAAGATAATGACCATTGTCCTGCCCCATTAGGTCGGGTCAAATGGCACTTAGCGAGGTAGCGAGTTAGAGTCGAGAACAGAGGAAGTATTTTGGGAGCAAGCGAGTGTGTGTGTCAGCAGTTATGATGTAAGAGACCAGGTATTAGTGATGGTGATTTAAATGCGAAGGTAAGTAATGTGGCAGTGGAGGGTATAACTGAGACGCATGGAAATGGTGAACAACTTGTGTTGTGTGTGTGTGTAAAGGACTGGTGATTGGGAATACCTGGTTTGTAAAATGTGATATACACAAATATGCGTATGTAAGTAGGAGAGATGGTCAGCGGGCATGACTGGATTACATGTTAATTGAAAGGCGTGTAAAAGAAAGACTTTTGGGTGTAAATATGCTGAAAGGGGCTGCTGGTAGGATGTCTGATCACCATCTTGTGGAGACGACAGAGAAGATCTGAAGAGGTTTTCGAAAAAGAGGAAACAATGTCGGGGAGAAGAGGTGGTGAGAGGAAGTGAACTTGGAAAAGAGACTTGTGTGAAGAAATACCAAGAGAGATTGAGTGCCACATACACTCTTACTGTGTAAATATCCCTTTCTATGAGATGACATAAAGATGTTGATGAACAGAGGAGTTGGGATATGACATGAAAAAGTTAAGAGAATAAATGAAGGAAAGATTGAGATATACAGATGACTGGCGGACCGCCATGATGGTTGTCAATCTAGCCGGCTGGGTTATTATTTATAAGTTGTGTTTAGTTGTAGGTCCAAGTTTGTTGTCAGGATATAATGTTGACTCCCAGTGAGTACCTGGCTGGCGCGGGTGCCACAAGGCTGGGTCAAGTGTAGTGTAAGTGTGGTCTAGGGATGGTGTGTGTACCACTTGTAGATGATGGGCCGCATCATGACCTGCCGGTTATAACATCTTGACCAAGATCTTCTCCACCTGCTGCTGCTACACTTGCAACTCTCCTTTTCTAAGACCGTTTTTATGCTTCATGTAACTTTGTCTTTTTTGAATTATTCTAAAGCTATAGCTACAAAATCATCCTTACTATGTAGTTTCTGTGAAAATGTATTCTGAAAGCACATCGGCTGTTGTCTTCCAGGCATTGCCCATCTGATACAATAACTGGTAGTAATCCAATTTCAGATGAGGAGATATAGTTTTACTTCCCATAACTAATGGTGTTGTTCTTTAACAATATGCTGTACTGACCTAAGTTTATACGTATTACAGTTGAGAAGTTGATGATATTCCAGGTAAAGGTACAGATTACATCAGTAAACATACCTCTTACATAACTAACCCTGCCTGCCACCTGTGAGAGAAAGAAACTCTCATGATCTTAATGTGTTCATTTGGAAGGATTCTAATGCCTGGTATCAAGGAAATGATATGCATACTGTAATACAGTGATCAATATTGTAGGTCATAATGTAAGTGGTGTGTGACTAACTATAGCTGTAATATTACCTGTTCATTCTTGCTACTAACACATGACACCAAGTTGCCTGTTAGTCTTATTACGTACATTAAAACACTGTTGTCTTGGCTTTACATCTCTACTAATGATGACACCTAAATCCTTCTCCTGCCTTGATTGTTTTATTTCCACATCTTAAGATGATACTGTAGTTTGCCTGCTATGTGTACACAGTGTAAACATATGTCTACGGTGAATATCACTGGCCATTGGACACTGACGTTGTTCAGCAATGTAGACCCAAGAGTGAACCTTAGACAGCATTACGGTATTTTGTGATGGACGAAAACTTGACTCAATACAAGAAAAATAATTACACCTTTACTGAGTCTGAGAACCTATCATTGATTGTCATAAAATCCAGATGTAAAATGTATATTGCTACCGGATTTCTATAGAAAGTACGTGGGACATTGTATTTAAGCAAATTATCTAATACGATAATGAATAAAATCCCATAACTTTTCTGGAGCACAGGGTATAGAAATGTATGTAACGTGAAACCGATAAAATTAACATATCTAACATAAAGATTTCTATTTTGCAGATAACATAAATGTTTTACATGTAGAAATCAGTAATATCTTCAACAACCAAAAATAATACCATCAAATTTTATATTACAAGGTTTTCATCCGGCTTTTACTCATTAAAACGATATTGCCTACAGAAAAGTAATGTAGTTATTATCAGCACAAGGTTTACAGAAGTTATGAGTTTATATTCTTCAAAACTTTAGCACGATCCTTTATGTATACTTTGAAAAATAGAACTGTTTATTTTACTGTGATGAACACTAATGAAAAAACTATCCGCGGGTTACTTAGAAATAATATTTATGAATTAAACTAAAGTATTTTTCAGTGAAAATGTATACTGATATAAAAAAAACAAACAATCAAGTTTGATAAACTAGAGTTCATTAAATGACAAATAAAGAATATGATATGTGAATTTCAACAATTTTATTAACACCATAAAACCAAATACATAACCCAAACAATATAAATCATCAAAAGTTATAAAAAAGAAGCCCTCTCATGACGTAAGCACTTACAGTATCGGCGGAATCCGGTAACACCTCTTGAATATCATGTGGAGTAGAGTGGCTAGGCTCAGAAGCATGTTCTCCACTTCAACTGACTAATGATATGTTAAGACAACACAAACCACATACATCGATTGTGAGGATGGAATCATGGTGTAAACATCTATAACTAGAAAGGTTAAAGATACAAAGATGGTGAAATACCTTTACCCGGGATCAGTAGCACCTGTGGCAATGGACACACCTTTGTAATGCTTGATCACTTACAACTGATCAACTAAATACGAAAGTCTTAGGTATTATCCTTCAGGAAAACTTTTTAAGAATATTCATAAAACACATATATATGTTAGATATACACTATCTCTAGAATATATCTTTACCTGGGGCGTGTGACACCTGTGTGGATAGACACAACTTTGTAATACATGATCTATACCACGAATTGAACTTCAGTAACGAAGAGTTATACAACGCGTCGTTGGGGAACATTAATCAAATACCTATACAGAATTCTTATGTTAGATAAAAGACATTTCTTGATAGTAAACATAAGAAATGATGATGAAAGATCAGGGACGTAGATGTAGATATTTTGTTCAAAGATAGAATACTCCTGCCTTAAACTAACTCCTTGTATTGCATTTTCACTTAGATACCCACATGACAATGTGTTCTGTTCTTTGAAATCAAATTCTTATGTTTCTAACATGTTTTTATTATATCTTATATAATCTTAAGGATTCAGGCTTAAAGTTCTTGGTTATGAACAACCATTATAATGCAACACAATACATATTTATCATAAACTAATAATCTATCACAATAACCATTATGTTTGTACCAGATTCTTTAAGTCCTCAGTCACGTTTGTTAATATATAAGAGATTTTTCCGCCACTGACAAGTGGCTCCGTGGTGTAGTGGTTAGCACATCTGCCTCATAAACAGTTGGTCCGGGTTCGATTCCCGGCGGGGCCTTTGTTTTCAGTATTTTTTTGTGATCGTAAATACTCGTAGGTAGGCTCTCTCTCTCTCTCTCTCTCTCTCTCTCTCTCTCTCTCTCTCTCTCTCTCTCTCTCTCTCTCTCTCTCTCTCTCTCTCTCTCTATCAGCCGACAGGTAAGTTGAAGAAATCTGGAATTCATTCTTTAGAAATCTGGTATACGAAGAGAGGCCATAATGATTGGATCTCTTCTTCCTTAAGACACGTTGAGTTCGCAGCGACTTAATCCAAGTGTTCAAAATTCTGAATAAGTTCAATAAAGTAAACCTCGAGCATCTTTTCGAAATACAAGAAAATGCGGTTACCAGGACAAATGGAATAAAACTCAAAGCTAAATGATGTAGTACGGACGTGGGATAAAGTTTCTTTTCTTATAGGTGTGGTTTAACACTTGAATAAGTTACCGTCAGACGTAGTGAATGCTAAAACCATAAATACTTCCAAAATTCGTTTAGAAAAATGTCTTATAAAGTCAGGTATACTTTGAGGAAAATGCCAGAAATAAACGGATAAACGACAGCGATAACGGGGTTAATAGAAGGCTAATGTGCAGAATAAAGTTATCTAATTTGTATAGACCATCACTAATGATAGGATTATAATTCTTTGTGTATCTAATGATAGAAGATCCAATGATATTTCTAGTGGTAATAGAGCTGAAGTAATCTATTATTAAATACACAAAGAATTATAATCTCAGTATCAGTGATGGTCTGTACAAATTAGATAACTTTAGTGTTGATAAAATTTGTAAAATGATAAGTTTATGATACGCTCGTTCTCTGTCTTGGTCAATCACATGTTTACCAAATGGCGTCCTAGCTACGTCTCTTCGTTGTATATCAACTGACTGTTATATTTCTCTCTTTTGTCTCCCCTGATGGTGTGAGTTTTACACGAAAGTGCACTCGGGAACTTATCGTGTTTCATTTTCCCCGTGGACTTATAGGAATATCTTGATGACGCGCAAAATTGTGATCCTTTCCAATATATATATATATATATATATATATATATATATATATATATATATATATATATATATATATATATATATATATATATATTGGGGAAGAGCAGTGTGGTTTCAGAAGTGGTAGAGGATGTGTGGATCAGGTGTTTGCTTTGAAGAATGTATGTGAGAAATACTTAGAAAAGCAAATGGATTTGTATGTAGCATTTATGGATCTGGAGAAGGCATATGATAGAGTTGATAGAGATGCTCTGTGGAAGGTATTAAGAATATATGGTGTGGGAGGAAAGTTGTTAGAAGCAGTGAAAAGTTTTTATCGAGGATGTAAGGCATGTGTACGTGTAGGAAGAGAGGAAAGTGATTGGTTCTCAGTGAATGTAAGTTTGCGGCAGGGGTGTGTGATGTCTCCATGGTTGTTTAATTTGTTTATGGATGGGGTTGTTAGGGAGGTAAATGCAAGAGTTTTGGAAAGAGGGGCAAGTATGAAGTCTGTTGGGGATGAGAGAGCTTGGGAAGTGAGTCAGTTGTTGTTCGCTGATGATACAGCGCTGGTGGTTGATTCATGTGAGAAACTGCAAACTGCAGAAGCTGGTGACTGAGTTTGGAAAAGTGTGTGGAAGAAGAAAGTTAAGAGTAAATGTGAATAAGAGCAAGGTTATTAGGTACAGTAGGGTTGAGGGTCAAGTCAATTGGGAGGTGAGTTTGAATGGAGAAAAACTGGAGGAAGTGAAGTGTTTTAGATATCTGGGAGTGGATCTGGCAGCGGATGGAACCATGGAAGCGGAAGTGGATCATAGGGTGGGGGAGGGGGCGAAAATCCTGGGGGCCTTGAAGAATGTGTGGAAGTCGAGAACATTATCTCGGAAAGCAAAAATGGGTATGTTTGAAGGAATAGTGGTTCCAACAATGTTGTATGGTTGCGAAGCGTGGGCTATGGATAGAGTTGTGCGCAGGAGGATGGATGTGCTGGAAATGAGATGTTTGAGGACAATGTGTGATGTGAGGTGGTTTGATCCAGTGAGTAACGTAAGGGTAAGGTAATATAAAGAGCGTGGTTGAGAGAGCAGAAGAGGGTGTTTTGAAGTGGTTTGGGCACATGGAGAGGATGAGTGAGGAAAGATTGACCAAGAGGATATATGTGTCGGAGGTGGAGGGAACAAGGAGAAGAGGGAGACCAAATTGGAGGTGGAAAGATGGAGTGAAAAAGATTTTTAGTGATCGGGGCCTGAACATGCAGAAGGGTGAAAGGAGGGCAAGGAATAGAGTGAGTTGGAGCGATGTGGTATACCGGGGTTGACGTGCTGTCAGTGGATTGAAGCAGGGCATGTGAAGCGTCTGGGGTAAACCGTGGAAGGCTGTGTAGGTATGTATATTTGCGTGTGTGGACGTATGTATATACATGTGTATGGGGGGGGGGGTTGGGCCATTTCTTTCGTCTGTTTCCTTGCGCTACCTCGCAAACGCGGGAGACAGCGATAAAGTATAATAAAAATAAAAAAAAAAAAAATATATATATATATATATATATATATATATATATATATATATATATATATATATATATATATATATATATATATATATATATATATATATATATATATATATATATATATTCCTACGAGTCCACGGGGAAAATGAATCATGGAAAGTTCCCAAGTGCACTTTCGTGTAATAATCACATCATCATAGGAGACACAAGAGAGGAATATAACAGTCAGTTGATATACATTGAAGAGAAGTTAGGACGCTATTTGGTAAACATACACACACATATATATATATATATATATATATATATATATATATATATATATATATATATATATAGATATATATATATATATATATATATATATATATATATATATATATATACATTTATTTTTTTCATACTATTCGCCATTTCCCGCGACAGCGAGGTAGCGTTAAGAACAGAGGACTGGGCCTTTGAGGGAATATCCTCATCTGGCCCCCCTCTCTGTTCCCTCTCTTGGGAAATTAAGAAAGAAAGAAAAAAAACGAGATGGGAGGATTTCCAGCCCCCCGCTCCCTTCCCTTTTAGTCGCCTTCTACGATACGCAGGGAATACGTTGGAAGTATTCTTTCTCCCCTATCCCCAGGGATAATATATGTACATATATATATATATATATATATATATATATATATATATATATATATATATATATATATATATATATATATATATATATATATATATATATATATATATATATATATATATATATATATATATATATATATATATATATATATGTATATAAACATATATATATATGTATATATTGAAATGATGATAATTTAACTGTCATGTTGAGATGAGTAATAATGGATATATGAGCAGACATTGGTAGGTTTTCTGTATATGCTAAACTTAAACTTGTTTCCTTGTCTATGGATCATGGAATCGAAAAATGGTAACATACCATTATTTTCATTTTCTACAGCAGATTTGATGGAAGGTACTAAATTGTTAAGTAAGGGGAGAAATATTTGTAAATTTTCATTTGTTGGCCAAACACAAAGAACATCATCTACAAATCTAAACCAAATTGCATTAGAAGGTAAAATATCCTTTAGTAATTTGTTTCAAAAAATTCCATATAAAGAGTACTTAGTGCAGGTGAAAGAGGGTTACCCATTGCCATACCAAATTTTTGAGCAAAATAATCTCTTTTGAATTGAAATACACAATCTTTTATACATAATTTTATCAGATCAATGAAAACAATCTTTGAAACAGGTAAGTGAATATCATCCAAGACATCAAATAAGTATTCTAAAAGGTCATCAACTGGAACTTTTGTGAAAAGTGAGGAAACATCGAAGCTGACTAGTTTGGAATCAAAATTAGCATTGATATTGTTTAGCTTGTTGACTAAATGTATATTGTTCCTGATATTAGAATTTGACACCTTACCCACTAAATGGTTCGATAAAGAAACTAACCATTTTGACAATCTATATGTGATGGAGCCTACTGAACTCACTATAGGTCTTGCTGGAAAATTCTGTTTATGTGTTTTGATAAGTCCATACATATATGGGCATGAAGGGGACAAACTTTGATAAGAAAACCATTAACTTTCAACAGCACCTTCATTTCTTTGTTGAAATGGGAATTAACTGCTTCTAAGGGATTTTTTTTACTGAGTTTAGAATATGTTGTGTCATCATTTAAAAGAAAATTCAATTTAGATGAATAGTTACTTTGCCTAAAATCGTAACAGTGTTAGCCTTATCTGCTTTAGTAATATCTATATCCTTGCCTTCTTTTAAGGTGTTAATAGCTCTTATAAATCTTTTAGGGCAACTAGATTTCACTGGTTTTGTCAAACCGGTATACACTAGATCTTACAGTTATTAATTTCATCACTACTTGAATTACTGTATTTCTCTAA
Organism: Panulirus ornatus; assembly: GCF_036320965.1. Classification (NCBI taxonomy): domain Eukaryota; kingdom Metazoa; phylum Arthropoda; class Malacostraca; order Decapoda; family Palinuridae; genus Panulirus; species Panulirus ornatus. The sequence goes on from NC_092265.1 coordinate 28,117,262, forward strand.
ATTACAAAAAGACTATGTGACATCTACACAGATGGCTTCCCTGTTTGAGCACACAAAACTTAATCCATAGCCTAATGCACACAAGGAATCTTTATCTAGTTGTTTATCAGACAGGTTTATCACAAAAGAAGGGTTTGTGTTCTTAGTCCAGTCGCTGTTATTGATAAGATGGTCCAACTTACAATTTAGTGTCATTTTGTAGCCTATTGCTTTCATTCCTTAATCTATCATAGCAATAGTCCAACATCCGGTTCTTCCAATATGTCGGTATTGCCATTTGAAAGGCAAGTTTCTTCTCTCTTGTAATGCGAAAAGTCTCCTCCATTGCAAGTTTCTTTAATTCAATGTGTTTCTTTAAAATGACGTTTTGGAATTGGTGAAATGGTCGACCAGACAGCTGCAACAATCGTTGAGGTAGGACACATCTTGGCATCACTTATTCATCAAGGCATTTCCTTTCCAATATATATATATATATATATATATATATATATATATATATATATATATATATATATATATATATATATATATATATATATATATATATATATATATATATATATATATATATATATATATATATATTCTTTCATACTATTTGCCATTTCCCGCGTTAGCGAGGTAGCGTTAAGAACAGAGAACTGGGCCTTATAGGGATTATCCTCACCTGACCCCCTTCTCTGTTCCTTCTTTTGGAAAATTAAAAAAAAACAAGAGAGGGAGGATTTCCAGCCACCCGCTCCCTCCCCTTTTAGTCGCCTTCTACGACACGCAGGGAACACGTGGGAAGTATTCTTTCTCCCCTATCCCCAGGGATAATATATATATATATATATATATATATATATATATATATATATATATATATATATATATATATATATATATATATATATATATATAAATATATATATATATATATATATATATATATATATATATATATATATATATATATATATGTATATATATATATATATATATATTTATCCCTGGGGATAGGGGATTAAGAATACTTCCAACGTATTCCCTGCGTGTCGTGGAAGGCGACTAAAAGGAGAGGGAGCGGGGGGCTGGAAATCCTCCCCTCGTTTTTTTTTTCTTTTTAATTTTCTAAAAGAAGGAACAGAGGGGGCCAGGTGAGGATATTCCCTCAGAGGCCCAGTCCTCTGTTCTTAACGCTACCTTGCTAACGCAGGAAATGGCGAATAGTTTGAAAAAAAAATAAATATATATATATATATATATATATATATATATATATATATATATATATATATATATATATATATATATATATATATATATATATGTATATATGTATATATATATATATATATATATATATATATATATATATATATATATATATATATATATATATATATATATATATATATATATATATATATATATATATATATATATATATATATATATATATATATATATATATATATATATATATATATATATATATATATATATATATATATATATATATATATATGGGATGTATTTAGGGAATCAGTGATGGATTGCGCAAAAGATGCTTGTGGCATGAGAAGAGTGGGAGGTGTGTTGATTAGAAAGGGTAGTGAGTGGTGGGATGAAGAAGTAAGAGTATTAGTGAAAGAGAAGAGAGAGGCATTTGGACGATTTTTGCAGGGAAAAAATGCAATTGAGTGCGAGATGTATAAAAGAAAGAGACAGGAGGTCAAGAGAAAGGTGCAAGAGGTGAAAAAAAGGGCAAATGAGAGTTGGGGTGAGAGAGTATCATTAAATTTTAGGGAGAATAAAAAGATGTTCTGGAAGGAGGTAAATAAAGTGCGTAAGACAAGGGAGCAAATGGGAACTTAGTGAAGGGCGCAAATGGGGAGGTGATAACAAGTAGTGGTGATGTGAGAAGGAGATGGAGTGAGTATTTTGAAGGTTTGTTGAATGTGTTTGATGATAGAGTGGCAGATATAGGGTGTTTTGGTCGAGGTGGTGTGCAAAGTGAGAGGGTTAGGGAAAATGATTTGGTAAACAGAGAAGAGGTAGTGAAAGCTTTGCGGAAGATGAAAGCCGGCAAGGCAGCAGGTTTGGATGGTATTGCAGTGGAATTTATTAAAAAAGGGGGTGACTGTATTGTTGACTGGTTGGTAAGGTTATTTAATGTATGTATGACTCATGGTGAAGTGCCTGAGGATTGGCGGAATGCGTGCATAGTGCCATTGTACAAAGGCAAAGGGGATAAGAGTGAGTGCTCAAATTACAGAGGTATAAGTTTGTTGAGTATTCCTGGTAAATTATATGGGAGGGTATTGATTGAGAGGGTGAAGGCTTGTACAGAGCATCAGATTGGGGAAGAGCAGTGTGGTTTCAGAAGTGGTAGAGGATGTGTGGATCAGGTGTTTGCTTTGAAGAATGTATTTGAGAAATACTTAGAAAAGCAAATGGATTTGTATGTAGCATTTATGGATCTGGAGAAGGCATATGATAGAGTTGATAGAGATGCTCTGTGGAAGGTATTAAGAATATATGGTGTGGGAGGCAAGTTGTTAGAAGCAGTGAAAAGTTTTTATCGAGGATGTAAGGCATGTGTACGTGTAGGAAGAGAGGAGAGTGATTGGTTCTCAGTGAATGTAGGTTTGCGGCAGGGGTGTGTGATGTCTCCATGGTTGTTTAATTTGTTTATGGATGGGGTTGTTAGGGAGGTAAATGCAAGAGTTTTGGAAAGAGGGGCAAGTATGAAGTCTGTTGGGGATGAGAGAGCTTGGGAAGTGACTCAGTTGTTGTTCGCTGATGATACAGCGCTGGTGGCTGATTCATGTGAGAAACTGCAGAAGCTGGTGACTGAGTTTGGTAAAGTGTGTGGAAGAAGAAAGTTAAGAGTAAATGTGAGTAAGAGTAAGGTTATTAGGTACAGTAGGGTTGAGGGTCAAGTCAATTGGGAGGTGAGTTTGAATGGAGAAAAACTGGAGGAAGTGAAGTGTTTTAGATATCTGGGAGTGGATCTGGCAGCGGATGGAACCATGGAAGCGGAAGTGGATCATAGGGTGGGGGAGGGGGCGAAAATTCTGGGGGCCTTGAAGAATGTGTGGAAGTCGAGAACATTATCTCGGAAAGCAAAAATGGGTATGTTTGAAGGAATAGTGGTTCCAACAATGTTGTATGGTTGCGAGGCGTGGGCTATGGATAGAGTTGTGCGCAGGAGGATGGATGTGCTGGAAATGAGATGTTTGAGGACAATGTGTGGTGTGAGGTGGTTTGATCGAGTGAGTAACGTAAGGGTAAGAGAGATGTGTGGAAATAAAAAGAGCGTGGTTGAGAGAGCAGAAGAGGGTGTTTTGAAGTGGTTTGGACACTTGGAGAGAATGAGTGAGGAAAGATTGACCAAGAGGATATATGTGTCGGAGGTGGAGGGAACGAGGAGAAGAGGGAGACCAAATTGGAGGTGGAAAGATGAAGTGAAAAAGATTTTGTGTGATCGGGGCCTGAACATGCAGGAGGGTGAAAGGAGGGCAAGGAATAGAGTGAATTGGAGCGAGGTGGTATACCGAGGTTGACGTGCTGTCAGTGGATTGAATCAAGGCATGTGAAGCGTCTGGGGTAAACCATGGAAAGCTGTGTAGGTATGTATATTTGCGTGTGTGGACGTATGTATATACATGTGTATGGGGGGGGGGTTGGGCCATTTCTTTCGTCTGTTTCCATGCGCTACCTCGCAAACGCGGGAGACAGCGACAAAGTATAATAAATAATAAATAATAATATATATACATATATATATATATATATATATATATATATATATATATATATATATATATATATATATATATATATATATATATATATATATATATATATGTATATATATATATATATATATATATATATATATATATATATATATATATATATATATATATATATATATATATATATATATATATATATATATATATATATGTGTGTGTGTGTGTGTGTGTTTGTGTGCACAGATAAACTTTAAGGCTAGCCGGGGTGTACTGGTGATGCCTTTGACCTAAAATATAAGTTCAATTGAGCCCGTAGGCCGATCTTGCACGTAGCTTGAATCCTTTTGTGTTCACTATAATCCTCTTTACTATATCTCCTCTCCTTAATCCCTTTATCTTCACTATGCAAGGCTTATTATAATCTTCACTACAACCTCATCTTCATATGACCTTATCTTAGCTAAGCTGGTTTCAAGGAAGGCTTTAGATTTTTCCGTTCACACAAACAACGTACTTACACGGGACCCCACGAGTGTAAAACTGCCTCCTAATACAGTGCAAATAGATGATTACACACACCTACACACTACTACCACCACTAACAATACACAGAGAAATAGCCTCTTCGGTTGCCTTTGGATCCGCCCTTGAACGTAGTTTGGAGGATTTGGGGGATCAGGTCAACAAGGTTAAGTTCACAACTACCTCATATTCACCAACGTGTATCTTCACTATTGGCTTATTTTCACTTAATGATATCTTCGCTATACCCTCTTCTTCACTACACCGTTATTTCTACCATATCATCATCATTGCACTCCCTGATGTTCACTAAAAGTAGTTCTTATCTTCACTACATAATCATTTTGAATAAACTTTACTCTTTGATATCCCTTATCTCTACTACATTCGTATCTTCACTACATTCGTATCTTCATTACAACCTATCTTGACAATATCCTTATAATCACTATACTCTTCTTCACTACACTCTCATCTTAACATCATCCTTCTGTTTACCGAACTTAGTTCAAAGTCTGACTTGAACGTAGCTTTGGAAAGTTTGTGTTCCTCATTGTGTTACCTCCTTATCATCATTGTAAAGGCAATTGTCACCTCTCCCTAACTAAACCCTCATCGTAACTACACTCTCATCATTATCATTACTTCTTGATGTTCAATACAAAATTTTAACATATACATTCATCTTCACCACAGAATAATTTTCATTGCACCTTAATCTTCATTACTCCTTGTTTCAGCTACATCCGTATCTTCCATTCATTCTTATACCTTATATTAATTACATCATTACAATATCTCTATATCTTCTCTGTTCCGTCTTTTGAAAAATTGAAAATGAGAGTAAAGGATTTCCGGCCTTTTGCTCCCTCCCCTTTTAGTTGCCTTGTACGACACGCAGGGAATACGTGGCAAGTATTCTTTCTTTCCTGTCCTCAGGGATAACAGCATCTGGTGTTGCCAGACGTTGCTTAACTTCTCTGATCGGACGATATTCATATATATATATATATATATATATATATATATATATATATATATATATATATATAAGACTGAAAGCAATGAATTTCCCAAATAACAAAAATGGAGGCGCCGGGGTTTGAACCCGGGTCCTCTCGCATGCCAAGCGAGTGCTCTACCACTGAGCTACGCCCCCAAGAACATATTTTGTGACATAGTATTATATGAAGCACTGAGATTACCACGGCAAAATAGTGTTTGACCGACTGTTGCCGACTAGCCGGCAAAATAACCACAGGGTAAATCTCCATGTTGCTGTCGTGTTTTCCTCTCAATTTTCCACGAAGAAATGAGTTTTACTTTTTTATTGTCGTTGCAATAGACTGGAACTAAGTAATAGAGTGGAAGTAAGTACTAGACTGGAACAGAGCAATAGACTGGAACTAAGTAATAGACTGGAAGTAAGCACTAGACTGGAACAGAGCAATAGACTGGAAGTAAGCAATAGACTGGAACTAAGCAATAGACTGGAACTAAGCAATAGACTGGAACTAAGCAATAGACTGGAACTAAGCTGACCTGGTATGAGGTCAGAGCCATCATTATCATCCCCGCTAACTACTGGAAGCAGATTAAGTCGTTCCACAACCGATGTCCGGCCCATGTTAACTCTGATGTGCCCAGCAGTTGGAGGAGGATCGCCAGAAGCTTCTGGAAGATTTCAAGGACGTCTTGATGGACCTGACCCTTTCAGATAAGGTCGAAAACCCCAATTTATTGTGAAGATCTTCACTATAACGTTGGACGAACATACTGAATGTTGCACACATGTGATGCGGACAAAATGAAAAAAGAAAAAGACAAAAATTATGTCTGGTGTGGGTCTCGAACCCACGACCTTGAGTGTGTCAGACTCACGCTCTACCACTGAGCTAACCAGACAATAGAAAAATACGTCTGTTTCTTCAATTTGAATTAATGAAAATCTTTGCGAGGCAGCGTTTAGAAAAGAGAGATGTCTTTGACGAAATTTACTTGTTTGGCTTATTCTTCTGTTCCTCATTATCGAAAGTAAACATACTGAAGGATATATATATATATATATATATATATATATATATATATATATATATATATATATATATATATATATATATATATATATATATATATATATTGGAAAGGATCACAATTTTGCACGTGATCAAGTATATTCTTATGAGTCCACGGGTAAAATAAACACGATAAGTTCCCAAGTGCACTTTCGTCTAAAACTCACATCATCAGGGAAGACACAAGAGAGAAATATAACAGTCAGTTTATATACAACGAAGAGACGTAGCTAGTACGCCATACGGTAAATATGTGATTGTCCAAGACAGACAACAAGCGTATCATAAACTTATTATGTGGACAAGAAGGTGAATTGTTTACAAATTTTATCAAGATTAAAGTTATCAAATTTGTATAGACCATCACTAATATTAAGATTATAATTCTTTGTGTATTCAGTAATAGAAGATTCAATTATATTTTTCGTGGTACTTGAGTTAGAGTTAAAAACTGAGATGGCATTATTGACTCTAATTCCAGTATCACGAGAAATATCATTGAATCTTCTATTATTAAATACACAAAGAAGTATAAACCTTAAGGAAAACAACATGGCGGTCAAAAATAAGCTGCAGGAATGAAGTTTATGAATGGAATATTAGTGAGACGATCCAAATGACGAATGAATGAGAGCGTAGTCAACATACAATATAAAATGACATATTATGAATGGCAGCCAGGCAAGTAACGTCCCAACTGAATGGATGGATTTAAAAGTTCGCGTTATATGACGAATTTTGATAGATTATCCAAATTTCCATTCCAGTTATGAAACTTAATGGTTGTGTTCAGTTCTAGAGACAAAGTTAAAGGGTTTGTGTTTCAGAGATGAACCACAAAGGATATCGTTAAATTAACTGACATTAAAATTTGTCAATTAAGTGAACCATTTTGTACAATAGCTGTAATTTGACAGAGTTAAAAGTTCGCAATTTCATTACAATTCTAATTTAAAAGTTTCAGATTCAATGATGGTTTGCACAAGTTTAACGTACATTTAAGGTTTCTGTTTATATGACGCATCTTAAAGGACTCTGTTAAAATAACGCAGCAGGAAGGTTTACGTTCAAATGACGGTGGTTAAATGTTTATTGATGAATGGTAGATTTAGATGGTAGATTTACTGTGTCTTCACCAACAATTGGAAAACAGCGACTGCGCCACGGTATCTTCACTACCACTGAGGTTACACTAACTGCATTACTATATCATTAAAATCATGATCAGAATATCTTCCTTACTGTATCTTCACCAACAATTGGAAAACAGTGACCACCTCACGGTATCTTCACTACCACTGGGATTACAATAACTTCACAACTATATCCTTAAAATTCTATTAGAGTCACTGTATCTTCATAAACAACAGGACAACAGTGACTGTCATACTGTATCTTCACTACCATTGAAATTACAATAAATGCATTACTATATCCATAAGACTGGATTAGAATAACTTTCTTAATATATCTTCACTAACCACTGGACAACAGCGACCGCACAACTGTATCTTCACTACAACTGAGATTACAGTAACTGTATTACTATATCATTGAAACTGGATTAGAATACCTTACTGTACCTTCACCAACAATTGGAAAACAGTGACCACCACACGGTATCTTCACTACCACTGGGATTACAGTAACTTCACAACTATATCCTTAAAACTGGATTAGAGTAAGTTACTGTATCTTCACAAATAACTAGACAACAGTGACCGTCATACTGTATCTTCACTACCACTAAAATTACAGTAAATGCATTACTATATCCATAAGACTGGATTAGAATAACTTTCTTAATATATCTTTAATAACAACTGGACAACAGCGACCGCTCAACTGTATCTTCACTACTACGGAGATTACAGTAACAGCATTTCTATATCCTTGATAATCGATTCAAATAACTTCCTGATTATATCTTCACTACCAACTGGAGTATAGTCACTTTATTCATATACCTCCAATACAGTGTCTTACATTGCCAGTAGTGTACATATAACAAATATATATTAACATATTCCCAGTCTTGGTTGTCATACACACAGTACGTAAAGAAGAGGTTATTTCTTATATTTGCTCTCGTTCTCCCAGTCTCCCCAAAGATCCAATACCAAACGTCATTGACCAAAGAAAGTCTCAGTCTATCTTTCGTGATTTTTATTTGAAACATATAACTTCACTACTATGTGAGAGTTGAAATTCACCATATTTCCGTAAGTATCCAGGATATACTTTGTAATGACTGGCTTTCATTTTGTTCAGGTTAAGAGTTGGAGATTATCGATAGTAATGACAGACACAATCGATCATATGGAAAGGCCAAGAGTTTTGGAAATGGAACCAAAGCCCCAAAGAGATTCCCGAAGAAGACGACGACGACCACGACGACCACGATCACACAACCAGCAGAGAGTGGACCATTCCACATATACCCAGGATTATGAAATAGGAGAACAATACACGACCATGGAAGTTCCAGAAGAAACTACAATGGTGCCTGACATGGGGCCATTCCCATCATACCCTGACATGGTACCATTCCAACCACACTCTGACATGGTAGTAGTCCCACAATCCCCTCACATGTTCCAGGGTCATACAGAAAGTCCAGGGGTTTTGGAAATGGAACCTACGCCCCAAAGAGATCCCCGAAGAAGACGACGACGACGACGACGACGACCACGCCACCAGCAGAGCGAGGACCATTCCACATGTCCCCAGGGTTATGAAATAGGAGAACAACACACGACCATGGAGGTTCCAGAAGAAACTCCAATGGTGCCCTTGGAGGTTCTCCCACCACCCCCTCCGGAAGAAGTAGTGCCACCACCCCGTCCCCGGGAACTTCCTACACCAACCTGTTCCCAGGAACTTCTCCCTCTACCCCGTTCCGTGGAAATTCTCCCTATACCCCGTCCCCTGGTTCTACTCCCACTACTCCGTTCTCGCCAACTTCCACCACCCCTTACCCGGGAACTTCTCCCACCACCCACTCCCTTGGTTATCATCCCACCATCCCGTCCCCTGGCTCTCCTCCCACCAACCAGAACCAGTCACCTGGATCTCCTCCCACTACCTTTTCCCCTGCTTCTCCCAGCACCCCGTCTCTTTGCTCTACTCCCACCACCCCGTCTATTGGCTATACTCCCAGCACCCCGTCGCCTGGCTCTACTCCCACCACCCAGTCGCTCGGAAATCCCAATACTCCTGTCCCCAGGGAATACTTCCACCACCCCGTCCCCTGGCACAACTACCACTACCCCTGTCTTCCGCCTCGACCTTGGAGTTTCCGGAGAAGCCTCCAGAGTTGACTGCTGCCATGGTCCTAGTGAGTGCAGAAAAAAGCCTCGCTCCACTTTCCGACGTACCTTATCCCGTTGTCTCAGGTGGCTCGGCAGGATCACTTGTCCCTGTTGTGTTAGACGTCCTCGGGTTTCTGGTCATTGAGAGCCAGGCAGGCACTGACACCTTTTAGTTATCCCCAACGCCATGACCTGGCAGCTAAAATGGATATTTCATTTCTAAAATGGCTGTAAATATATGCTGTAGCTGCAGTGAACAGAGAAACTCGACTGTGTCATATACACCTCAGCTGCAGTGAACAGAAAAAAAATGACAAGACATATGCATATGCAATCTTGCCACAGTCAACAGAGTAGGTCATACGTATCTATCTACCTATCTATCTATCTATCTATCTATCTATCTATCTATCTATATTTCTATCTTTCTTTTTGTCCATAACTCTGATACCTATTCCCATCAGGAACTTCCATCAAGGGGGTGGCCTCAGCAAAAGTCTCCACTTAACTCTGTCCTTACTTGCCTCTCTCGCATATACCATTACACACGTTCTTCCACTATTTCTCTTCCACTCTATGGACTTCCTTTCACACCAACCATTCTCTTTCATTCTCTTTCCTCTCACATCAACCCCTTTAACTCTACTATCACACATTCTATGAACGCCACATCTTCCATTCCAACCACGAGCCCAAACCACCTCAAAGTATGTTTCACCTAGTCTACCACTCCACAATTTATTCCGTTTACATTCCCTGTCATACCAGATCTCTCATACACCCCCTCATTTCATATCTCACTCCATCTAGTCATACCACATGCTCCTATCATATCGTGTTTCATTTTCCCTGTGGACTCATATATATATATATATATATATATATATATATATATATATATATATATATATATATATATATATATATATATATATATATATATATATATATATATATATATATATTTTTTTTTTTTTTTTTTTTTGCTTTGTCGCTGTCTCCCGCGTTTGCGAGGTAGCGCAAGGAAACAGACGAAAGAAATGGCCCAACCCACCCCATACACATGTATATACATACGTCCACACACGCAAATATACATACCTACACAGCTTTCCATGGTTTACCCCAGACGCTTCACATGCCCTGATTCAATCCACTGACAGCACGTCAACCCCGGTATACCACATCGATCCAATTCACTCTATTCCTTGCCCTCCTTTCACCCTCCTGCATGTTCAGGCCCCGATCACACAAAATCTTTTTCACTCCATCTTTCCACCTCCAATTTGGTCTCCCACTTCTCCTCGTTCTCTCCACCTCCGACACATATATCCTCTTGGTCAATCTTTCCTCACTCATTCTCTCCATGTGACCAAACCATTTCAAAACACCCTCTTCTGCTCTTCAACCACGCTCTTTTTATTTCAACACATCTCTCTTACCCTTACGTTACTTACTCGATCAAACCACCTCACACCACACATTGTCCTCAAACATCTCATTTCCAGCACATCCACCACCCTCCTGCGCACAACTCTATCCATAGCCCACGCCTCGCAACCATACAACATTGTTGGAACCACTATTCTTTCAAACATACCCATTTTTGCTTTCCGAGATAATGTTCTCGACTTCCACACATTCTTGAAGGCTCCCAGGATTTTCGCCTCCTCCCCCACCCTATGATCCACTTCCGCTTCCATGGTTCCATCCGCTGCCAGATCCACTCCCAGATGGATATCTATCTAAAACACTTTACTTTACTATCTAAAACACTTTACTTACTCCAGTTTTTCTCCATTCAAACTTACCTCCCAATTGACTTGACCCTCAACCCTACTGTACCTAATTACCTTGCTCTTACTCACATTTACTCTTAACTTTCTTCTTTCACACACTTTACCAAACCCAGTCACCACTTTCTGCAGTTTCTCACATGAATCAGCCACCAGCGCTGTATCATCAGCGAACAACAACTGACTCACTTCCCAAGCTCTCTCATCCCCAACAGACTTCATACTTGCCCCTCTTTCCAAAACTCTTGCATTCACCTCCCTAACAACCCCATCCATAAACAAATTAAACAACCATGGAGACATCACACACCCCTGCCGCAAACCTACATTCACTGAGAACCAATCACTTTCCTCTCTTCCTACACGTACACATGCCTTACATCCTCGATAAAAACTTTTCACTGCTTCTAACAACTTGCCTCCCACACCATATATTCTTAATACCTTTCACAGAGCATCTCTATCAACTCTATCATATGCCTTCTCCAGATCCATAAATGCTACATTGTAACAAATCCATTTGCTTTTCTAAGTATTTCTCACATACATTCTTCAAAGCAAACACCTGATCCACACATCCTCTACCACTTCTGAAACCACACTGCTCTTTTATATATATATAAAATTGTATAGCTACATAATAGTGGGATAAACATCAGCTAACGCGGGAGACAGCGACAAAGCAAAATATCTAAAACATATATCTAAAACACTTCACTTCCTCCAGTTTTTCTCCATTCAAACTCACCTCCCAATTGACTTGACCCTCAACCCTACTGTACCTAATAACCTTGCTCTTATTCACATTTATATATATATATATATATATATATATATATATATATATATATATATATATATATATATATATATATATATATATAAATATATATATATATATATATATATATATATATATATATTTATATATATATATATATATATATATATTTATATATATATATATATATATATATATATATATATATATATATATATATATATATATATATATTTATATATATATGTATATATTTATATATATATATATATATATATATATATATATATATATATATATATATATAAATCCTCCCCTCTCGTTTTTTTTTTTTTTTTTTTAATTTTCCAAAAGAAGGAACAGAGAAGAGGGCCAGGTGAGGATATTCCCTCAAAGGCCCAGTCCTCTGTTCTTAACGCTACCTCGCTATCGCGGGAAATGGCGAATAGTATAAAAAAAAAAAAACATATATATATATATATATATATATATATATATATATATATATATATATATATATATATATATATATATATATATATATATATATATATATATACTGTTACGAACTCAATACTTATCCAGGCAAGGTCGCCAGTAACATATACGTTACAAATACTATGCTGATACGTGTCTTGCAAGGACGTTATAGATTTGTTGTTGCACAACTAAGGATAACACAATCATAAAGTTATGGTATTGAATTAAAGACCAGCATTACATTAAATCTACTTATAATGAAAGAATTCAAGTGTACAAAGATAAACACATAAATCAGGCATGAATCATTTACGTTGACACTGAACATGAGTTTAACATTGAACATGAGTTAACATTGAACGTGAGTTAACATTGAACATGAGTTAACATTCCAGATAACATTTTAAGCCAGGAGATCTCTCTCCTTTATGACACTTTTTTCGATAACATTACACTTAGTTAGACCTGACGTGACACAGTAAACATCATCGTTACACTTAGCTACCTGACGTGACACAGTAGTAACGGCTTACAGCACAGCAGGGCTTACAGGCTTACAGCAGGGGACACCACTTACCTCGCTGGGCTAGAGAGAGAGGAATCAAATCTCAGCGGGTGTAGTGGGTACAAGTAAAGACAAGCGTTCACCCTTGCTGCTATACAACGCTACCCTTGATTGGCTATGGAACTAAGAGCAATTCTTATTGGTTGGAGGGTCCCAGAGTCTCGGCGTAGTCACACTCTCGTCTTCTTGCGAAAGTCAGCAGCGATGACATACGGGATGACATACCCCGCAGCTGACCCCACGCCTGGACCTGGCGCCTCTGATTCATACGAACATGTGGGCACACACACCATGTTCTTAACACCCCCCTCCTTAAAGGAGAAAATTCCTAGAAGAGGAATTTTCTCACGTTAAGAGCGGGATAAACAATCAGCTAACACATTATGTGCGCCAGCAATATGGTGAATATCTGAATTATACTCTTGAAGGAACAAGGCCCACCTAGTTAATCTTTGATTCTTATCTCGGAACTTATTAACATATTTCAATGGGTGGTGATCAGTGTACATCCTGATGACTGCCTGAAGGACACAAATTAACATGAAAGTGATGCAATGCTAATATTAAAGACAAAAGTCCCTTCTCCATGGTGGGGCTATCTGTTTGGGCTCAACCTTCTCTCTGTCCTCCTGCATGAGGACCTCACCGGCTCCCACATACTGCTGGCATCAACAGCTAACTTGAAAGGTTGATCAAAATCAGTGGCCTGCAAAATATAACAGTTAAGAGTAGGGTTCCTAACTGATGAGAGAAAGGTTGATCAAAATCAGTGGCCTGCAAAATATAACAGTTAAGAGTAGGGTTCCTAACTGATGAGAGAGACTGTCTCACACTACTCATTCCAAACATTTGATATCAGTCTTCAATAAATCTGTCAGAGGGGTTGCGAGTGTTGCAAAATTCACAATGTACATCCTATAGTACCCAACCATATCCAAGTAACACTTCAGTTCTCTCACGCCTCCGCCCGGGTCCTAGGTCTCCGAGGCACTCGCAGCTACGTCGTCGACTTCGTCACACACGGCTACTGCTGGACGTAAGATGATGCAGACTGGCACCGTCGGTTCTAAGGGGGGAGGATCACGACTGAAATATGGCTTAGGCATGTTGACGTGGCATAATCTCTGACCTCTGCGCCTATCGGGGGTAGAGACAAGGTAATCTGAGTCTCCTACACTCCAGATAATGGTGTAGGGACCCTGAGAACGGACAGCCAAGGGTTGACCCGGCAGCTGTAGTAGAAGCAACACCTCGTCGCCCGCCTCAAACCTTCTCAAACGAGATCGTTTTGTCAGGCCATATTGTCCTCCGTTCCTGAGACTCTCTTGAATGGGCGCGAGACAAATCCTCAGTCTCACCCACTGACTCTCGTAAGGACTCGAAACTAGCACAGGAGGTATCACAGAGCTTCTCCTCACTGATTTCATCCTCAGAAGACGTCCTCAAATCCTGAGTCTTTCTTGAATGGGCTCGAGACAAATCCTCAGTCTCACCCACTGACTCTCGTACGGACTCGAAACTAGCACAGGAGGTAACACACAGCTTCGCTTCGCTAATCTCATCCACGGAAGACGTCCTCAAACGGCTATGTCCTCAGGCACACTGCCTGCTATGCCAGCTGTCATAGACCTGGCATCATCGTGGTTGGGGACTAACTCTGGTACTTCTTCATCAAGCTGCACTGCCTCCGTGGACTCCACCGGGCCCGTAAGCGACACCGGCACTGGGTTCATCTTCCCACCCGCTAGGTCATTGCCTAACACAAAGTCCACACCTGAGACAGGTAATCTATTCACAACCTCTATGAGAGCATGGCCCGTGAGGAGATCTGTTTCTACCCTCACATCGACTAGTGGAGCTTCCTTGGGACCCGACAGTCCATCTAGCAAGACTCGGTCTCCAAACTCTCCTCGCGGCACCAAGCCATCCAACACCAGGGACTGCAGCGCACCAGAATCCCGTAATACGGTCACTTTTCGTCGTACACCACATCTTCTAACATAGCCCTCAGACAGGAACGCATTGTAGTTCCCACAGAACGGATCCTTAACTACAGATTGATTAACACTCTCGCAACCCCTCACTTTCCTAAGAGCAGGGACAGCCTCACCTAATTTACTAAGTGGCCCTAAAGTTGAGAGGAGATTCACCGATCTACTCTTGGTAGAATCTCTGGATTCCTTCCCTCGAGCCCAGCAATCCTTCACCTGGTGCCCATCCTTACCACAATGAGAACAAAAACTTTTAACTCTGTTGGAGTATTTCCCTTGAGTTTCATGAGTTACCGGCAAGGTAGCAGATTCAGGTGGGATTACATAACCATTGGTCCTCCCTCTGCCGTCAAAGCCCTTTGAACGTCTCTTCTCGTCAAATTCGAGATTTATTATTACTAAGATCTCCAACTCCTCTTTATTAGTTCTCCTGACATAAATCAATTTTAACCTACTTGCAATAAGCTTCAACTCATGCTTTGTTAAAGATTTAACGTCCTCGGGAGAGAGGTCTGATCGACAGAACTGGTCAACGTCAACGTCGCTGATCAACGGCATGATTAACGAAAAGGAAAGAGATTCCGTTAAGGCAAGAAATATCCTGGCAAGGTCGCCAGTAACATATATATGTTACAAATACTATATCAATCCCTGTCTTTGCAAGGACATTAGATTTATTAAGTTGCACAACTAAGGATAACTCTATCTAAACGTTATGGGATTAAATTAAAGACCAGTATTACATTAAATCTACTATAATGAAAAAGAATTGAAGTGCACAAAGATAAGCACATAAATCAGGCATGAATCATTGACGTTAACAATGAACATGAGTTCAACATTGAAGATGAGTTAACACTGAATATGAGTTAACACTGAACATGGGTTAACATTGAACATGAGTTAACATTTGTACATGAGTTAACATTCCAGATAAGATTTCAAGCCAGGAGATCTCTTTCCTTTATGATAATTCTTCGATAACATTACACTGATAATTACAAGGGGCTTACAGGCTTACAGCACAGTACTCGGGTAACGGGCTTACAGGCTTATAGCACAGTACTCGGGTAACGGGCTTACATGCTTATAGCACAGTACTCGGGTAACGAGCTTACAGGCTTACATCACAGTAACCGCTTACAGCACAACAGGGCTTACAGCAGGGGGACCACTTACCTCGCTGGGCTAGAGAGAGAGGACTCTCAGCGGGTGTCATGGGTATATATTACAGTAAAGACAAGCGTTCGCCCTGCTAGCTATAACGCTACCCTTGATTGGCTATGGGACTAAGAGCAATTCTGATTGGTTGGAGGATCCGTCGCACAATCTGCGTAGATCACCCTCCCTCTTGTTTAAGCCTACAACGATGACATGTCCCGTACGGTGGTGAAATACTCCGCAGTTGATTGACAACTTAATCTCCCGCCTCGGAGAAGGGTCGAGGTGCTCAAGGGCAAATGACCATCTGGCTTCAAAATTAAATTATTAAGCCTAATGCTTGGTGGGAACACGTTATATACACGAACATGTGGGCACACGCGCGCACGTTCGTAACAATACCTAGACATATACATATATACACATGTACATATTCTTCCTGCCTTCATCCATCCCGTCGCCAACCCGCCACACATGAAATAGCAACACCCCCCCCCCCCCCCCCCCCCCCCCCCCGCGCGAGGTAGCGCTAGGAAAAGACAGAAAAGGCCACATTCGTTCTTCACACTCAGTCTCTACTTGCCATGTGTATTGGACCAAAACCACAGCTCCCTTTCCACATCCAGGCCCCTCTCAAAATTTCCATGGTTTACCCGAGACGCTTCACATGCCCAGGATCAATCCACAGACAGCACGTCGACCCCGGTATACGACCCCCGGTCGTTCCCATTCACTCTATTCCTTGCACGCCTTTCACCATCCTGTATGTTCAGGCCCCGATGGCTCAAAATATTATCCACTCCATCCTTCCACCTCCAATTTGGTCTCCCAATTCTCCTCGTTCCCTCCACCTCTGACATATATATCCTCTTTGTCAATCTCTCCTCACCCATTCTCTCCATGTGACCAAACCGATTCAATACACCCTCTTCTGCTCTCTCAGCCACATCCTTCTTATTACCACACATCTCTCTTACCATTTCATTGCTCGATCAAACCATCTCACACCACATATTGTCATCAAACATCTCATTTCCAAAACATCCACCCTCCTCCGCACAACCCTATATATAGACCATGCCTCGCAACCATATAACATTGCTAGAACCATAGTTCCTTCAAACACACCCATTTTTGCTTTCCGCGATAACGTTCTCGCCTTCCACACATTCTTCAACGCTCCCAGAACCTTCATCACCTCCCCCACCGTGTGACTCACTTCCGCTTCCATGGTTCCATCCGCTGCTAAATCCACTCCCAGATATCTAAAACATTTCACTTCCTCCAGTTTTTCTCCATTCAAACTTACCTCCCAATTAACTTGTCCCTCAACTCATTTCATCCTAATAACCTTGCTCTTATTCATATTTACCTTCAACTTCTTGCACACACTTTACCAAACTCAGTCACTAACGTCTACAGATTCTCACCCGAATCAGCTACCAGGGTTGTATCATCAGCAAACAACAAATAACTCACTTCCCAAGCCCTCTCATCCACAACAGACTGCACACTTACCCCTCTCTCCAAAACTCTTGAATTCACCTCCTTAACAACCCCATCCATAAACAAATTAAACAACCATGGAGACATCACGCACTCCTGCTGCAAACCGACATTCACTGAGAACCAATCACTTTTCTGTCTTCCTTCTGGTACACATGCCTTACATCCTCGATAAAAAACTTTTCACTGTTTCTAGCAACTTACCTCCCACACCATATACTCGTATTACCTTCCACAGAGGATCTCTATCAACTCTATCATATGCCTTCTCCAGATCCATAAATACTACATACAAATCCATTTGTTTTCAAAATAATTCTCACATACATTCTTTAAAGTGACCATCTCATCCACAAATCCTCTACGACTTCTGAAACCACACTGCTCTTCCCAATCTGATACTCTGTACATTCCTTGACCCTCTCAGTCAATACCCTCATCAGGCACTTCACCATGAGCCATGCATACATTAAATATCCTCACCAACCAGCCAACAGCATAGTCACCCACTTTTTTGATAAATTCCACTGCAATACCATCCAAACCTGCTGCCTTGCCGGTTTTCATCTTCCGCAAAGCTTTCACTACTTCTTCTCTGTTTACCAAATCATTTTCCCTGACCCTCTCACTTCAAAAACCACCTCGACCAAAACACCGTATATCTGCCACTATATCATCTAATACATTCAACAAACCTTCAAAATAATCTTTCCATCTCCTCTCATCATCACTACTTTTTATTATCTTCCCCATTAACCCCCTTCACCGATGTTCCCTTTTGTTCTCATGTCTTCTGCACTTTGATTACCTTCTTCCAAAACATCTTTTTATTCTCACTAAGATTTAATGATACTATCTCACCCCAACACTCATTTGCCCTCTTGTTCACCTCTTGCACCTTTCTTTTGACCTCCTGTCTCTTTCTTTTGTACATCTCCCAGTCATATGCACTATTTCCTTGCAAAATTCGTCCAAATGCCTCTCTCTTCTCTTTCACTAATAATCTTCCTTCTTCATCCCACCACTCACTACCCTTTCTAATCTACCCACCTCCCACGCTTCTCATGCCAAAAGCATCTGTTGCGCAAGCCATCACTGCTTCCCTAAATACAACCCATTCCTCCCTCACTCCCCTTACGTCCTTTGCTCTCACCCTTTTCCATAATGCACTCAGTCTTCCTTGGTACTTTCTAACTTCCTCGCACAAGTCTCCTTTCCAAGATCACTTACTCTCATCATTCTCTTCACCCCAACATTCTCTCTTCTTTTCTGAAAATCTCTAAAAATCGTCGCCTTCGCCTCCATCCAGTTGTACCTCTCAGCACATTAACATCGAAAAGTTTCTCCTTCAAGCGCCTATCAATTAACACGTAATCCAAAAATGTTCTCTGGCCATCTCTCCTACTTATATATGTATACTTATGTATATCTCTTTGTGACCAGGTTTTTCCCAATCACTAATCCTTTCTCAGCATACGAATCTTCAAGCTCTTCACCATTTCTATTTACAAAACTGAACACTACATGTACACCAATTATTCCCTCAACTGCCACATTACTTACATTTGCATTGAAATCACCCATCACTATAACCCGGTCTCGTGCATCAAAACTATAAGGACACTCACTCAGCTGCTCCCAAAACACTTGCCTCTCATGACCTTTCTTATAATGCCCAGGTGCATAGGCACCAATAATCACCCATCTCTCTCCATCCACTTTCAGTTTTACCCATATCAATTTACTTTCTTATACTCTATCACATACTCCCACAACTCCTGGTTCAGGAGTAGTCCTACTCCTTCTTTTGCTCTTGTCCTCTCACCAACCCCTTACTTTACTCCCAAAACATTCCCAAACCACTCTTCCCCTTTACCCTTGAGCTCAAACTCAAACCCAAAACATCCGGGTTCCTTTCCTCAAAAATACCACTTATCCCTCCTTTTTTCTCATCTTGGTTACATCCACACACCCCAGTCTGAGCCCAATTCAGACACCCTAATCTGAGCCTTCGAGGATGATGAGCACTCCCCGCATGACTCCTTCTTCTGTTTCTCCTTTTAGAAAGTTAGATTACAATGAGGGGAGGGTTTCTAGCTCCCTGCTCCCGTCTCTTTAGCTGCCTTATACGACACTCAGAAAATGCGTGGGAAGTATTCTTTCTCCCCTATCCCCAGGGATATATATATATATATATATATATATATATATATATATATATATATATATATATATATATATATATATATATATATATATATATATATATATATATATATATATATAATAATAATGGTAGTAATGATAATAATGTAATCATTGTCATCGTTATTATTATCATTATCATTATTATCATTATTATTATTATTATTATTATTATTATTATTATTATTATTATTATTATTATTATTATTATTATTATTATCATTATTATTATTATTATCATTATTATTATTATTATTATTATTATTATTATTATTAATATCATTATTATTAATATCATTAATATCATTATTATTATTATCATTATTATTATCATTATTATTATCATTATTATTATTATTATCATTATTATTATCATTATTATCATTATTATCATTATCATTATCATTATCATTATTATCATCATTGTTATTATTATTGTTTTTGTTTTCATTATCATAATAAACTGTGACTTCCAATAAATCATTTTCAAATTAATATGTATAAATTAATGAAGTAAAGTATGACACGAAAATATCCATACCAGTGTCAGTTTTGGGCTTTCTTACTTCTATAATTTTGTCAAATGATATTCATGAAATCATGTAACTTTTCTTAACAAATATATTCATTCTGATGGGTAATGCTGCTTCACGGTCAAATGATGTTTTATAACGAAGAGAAAATTTCTTACGTTGTAGACCTGACGGAGGTAAATGAACTTCAATTTGTTATGTGTTGCTGGAGCTGACGTCTGTGGAAAGACTATATAGAGTCGATATAGTACTATTGTGTTATCAAACATTGTTATAATATCCACTCGTATGTAAAGAGTTTCCACGAGGTTGCACTGAATCAAAATAAAATCACAAATACAGACATACATTTAATCGGACTAATATATTTAGCGTTAATTTTGATATAGAATTATTTGAAGGAAGATATCTAATTCCTTAGTTTAATGCTTAATATTTTAACTGCAATATATCAGTCACAACAATGAGTGATCACCACAATAATGGTGCCAGATGGAAACAACCACATGACACTACATCTGTAATCCCAAGCAGGATGTATCTTAATGGAGTTATTTTTCTTGTGCAATATCTCCTACTAACTGAGATCTTTATGGGCACTGTTAACATTATTGAAGTGCATCACCTGACCCACATTTTCCTGAAGTGTATAGCCTTGACTACTGCCTTATTGGAATATCTTCCACGAAATATAATGTTCCAAATTATGATGCACAAAAGATATCCAATTTTCGTAACATGGCATTTGAAGTGCAGAAGAAAGTCATCCAATACCTAAACCTAATAACGATGTGGATCTATGATAAATTACCCTGCAAGCAGTCAATAAGGATGGCTTAAAGTCATGAGTTAGCGCGAGTTAGGCTACTGTTTTCCCACAACTTCTACAGGAGAACAGGTCACTCTAAGGTTGCCTATTGAAGCCTCTTTCTTCCCTGGAACACCTAAGCTGTGGAATTCTTTTCCTTTTCTGTTTCCTTCTTCATATAACCTGTATTACTGCAAGAGCCAGTTAGACAAACACCTACGGAAATCAATTTCTACTTTCTTTCTCTATATTTATTTGACCTACGATGGCCTTTACTGGGCTTTAGTATTATTTCTAACGGCTAATTCATTCATGGACGAACATCAAGGTTGGGTCTTAATTAAGATATGGGAATGTGAACGGAAGAGATAATAGACTGGAAAGTATTTACAAACTTTTGGAGGAAGTGAAAAACCTGCCAGGTCATAGTTATTGGGAAAGACAAGAGGGTAGAGAGTTCCGAAAGCTTCGAGGTGAAGGGAAAGAAACAAGTTATCCAAACGGCCTACCCTTGACTTGCCAATGGCCAGACGGTAATCATGTGACACAGCAGCTTGCCGGATATTGCGTGGTCTAGCAAGTGGTGGGGGGCACACAAGCAGCCAGCTCTTGGGAGAAAAAGCCAAGGTAATTTCTCTCGAAGAGGGAAAATGAACTAACATTACGGCGTAGGGCAAGTGCCATGTATGCACTATTAAAAAAAGAATATGATAAATCCCTCTGAAGACAAATGTTAAATATTAACTGTGTTCTTTAACATCATCTTATTTCAATGACACATTTTCCTAACTCATGAGCCATTTAATCATTATCAAAAAAACATTATTAAGCCTAAATTTCATTTTAGGAAATTCTAGAGGCCAACGATTTGAGCAAAATAAACCTAACCTAACCTAACCTAATCTTCACCAAATGAAATGAATATAATCTTCATCAAAGCTAATACTGTGTATTGGTATTATTTCCATACATAGCAAAGCACAACATAATTTTAATGTTTGCAAGTCTCGAGTGAGAAGTGATATCTTTATTGCGAAATTCTAATATTTTGGGAGAATATGAAGTATGTGGCATCATGCGTAAATAAGAGAAAATTATCTTAACATAAACTCTTTTTTTATATAAATTAGTCAAAGAATTTTGGCTTTATAGTTTGGAAATGATAAAAAGGAATAGAGAAGCTGATGCACTTATTTGGATACAAATGTCTGGAATATAAGAAGATAAGATGATATCAATTCCTAGGTATGGGAGAACAACAGATGTAGAAATACTTTAGAATAGTGTTGGTATGATACAGATATAAGAACAATATCGTGATCATATATATATATATATATATATATATATATATATATATATATATATATATATATATATATATATATATATATATATATATATATATATATATATATATATATATATATTTGAAGGTTGTTGAATGTGTTTGATGATAGAGTGGCAGCTATAGGGTGTCTTGGTCGAGGTGGTGTGCAAAGTGAGAGGGTTAGGGAAAATGATTTGGTAAACAGAGAAGAGGTAGTGAAAGCTTTGCGGAAGATGAAAGCCGGCAAGGCAGCAGGTTTGGATGGTATTGCAGTGGAATTTATTAAAAAAAGGGGGTTACTGTATTGTTGACTGGTTGGTAAGGTTATTTAATGTATGTATGACTCATGGTGAGGTGCCTGAGGATTGGCGGAATGCGTGCATAGTGCCATTGTACAAAGGCAAAGGGGATAAGAGTGAGTGCTCAAATTACAGAGGTATAAGCTTGTTGAGTATTCCTGGTAAATTATATGGGAGGGTATTGATTGAGAGGGTGAAGGCATGTACAGAGCATCAGATTGGGGAAGAGCAGTGTGGTTTCAGAAGTGGTAGAGGATGTGTGGATCAGGTGTTTGCTTTGAAGAATGTATGTGAGAAATACTTAGAAAAGCAAATGGATTTGTATGTAGCATTTATGGATCTGGAGAAGGCATATGATAGAGTTGATAGAGATGCTCTGTGGAAGGTATTAAGAATATACGGTGTGGGAGGAAAGTTGTTAGAAGCAGTGAAAAGTTTTTATCGAGGATGTAAGGCATGTGTACGTGTAGGAAGAGAGGAAAGTGATTGGTTCTCAGTGAATGTAGGTTTGCGGCAGGGGTGTGTGATGTCTCCATGGTTGTTTAATTTGTTTATGGATGGGGTTGTTAGGGAGGTAAATGCAAGAGTTTTGGAAAGAGGGGCATGTATGAAGTCTGTTGGGGATGAGAGAGCTTAGGAAGTGAGTCAGTTGTTGTTCGCTGATGATACAGCGCTGGTGGCTGATTCATGTGAGAAACTGCAGAAGCTGGTGACTGAGTTTGGTAAAGTGTGTGGAAGAAGAAAGTTAAGAGTAAATGTGAATAAGAGCAAGGTTATTAGGTACAGTAGGGTTGAGGGTCAAGTCAATTGGGAGGTGAGTTTGAATGGAGAAAAACTGGAGGAAGTGAAGTGTTTTAGATATCTGGGAGTGGATCTGGCAGCGGATGGAACCATGGAAGCGGAAGTGGATCATAGGGTGGGGGAGGGGGCGAAAATTCTGGGGGCCTTGAAGAATGTGTGGAAGTCGAGAACATTATCTCGGAAAGCAAAAATGGGTATGTTTGAAGGAATAGTGGTTCCAACAATGTTGTATGGTTGCGAGGCGTGGGCTATGGATAGTGTTGTGCGCAGGAGGATGGATGTGCTGGAAATGAGATGTTTGAGGACAATGTGTGGTGTGAGGTGGTTTGATCGAGTGAGTAACGTAAGGGTAAGAGAGATGTGTGGAAATAAAAAGAGCGTGGTTGAGAGAGCAGAAGAGGGTGTTTTGAAGTGGTTTGGGCACATGGAGAGGATGAGTGAGGAAAGATTGACCAAGAGGATATATGTGTCGGAGGTGGAGGGAACGAGGAGAAGAGGGAGACCAAATTGGAGGTGGAAAGATGGAGTGAAAAAGATTTTGTGTGATCGGGGCCTGAACATGCAGGAGGGTGAAAGGAGGGCAAGGAATAGAGTGAATTGGAGCGATGTGGTATACCGGGGTTGACGTGCTGTCAGTGGATTGAATCAAGGCATGTGAAGCGTCTGGGGTAAACCATGGAAAGCTGTGTAGGTATGTATATTTGCGTGTGTGGACGTATGTATATACATGTGTATGGGGGTGGGTTGGGCCATTTCTTTCGTCTGTTTCCTTGCGCTACCTCGCAAACGCGGGAGACAGCGACAAAGTATAAAAATATATATATATATATATATATATATATATATATATATATATATATATATATATATATATATATATATATATATATATTGAATCGATGAAGTTATGGCTCAGCAAACCCTACGACACAGTTTACAAGACAAACACGAAATTCAGAATTATTTATCTTTGTCTATTATGGCTAGGCTAAGATCATTTATCGCTGTCCATGATGGTCAGGCTATCATTTATCGCTGTCCATGATAACTAAGCTAAGATCATTTATCGCTGTCCATTATAGCTAGGCTAAGATCATTTATCGTTGTCCATGATACAGTCTGGGCCCAGCCCGAGCTGTAGGGGATAGAAGGCCTCCAAGATAACACTAGCCAGACTCTAAGAACATTTAACATCATAAGAACATTATCCAGTTGTATTATCTTATCAGGAAATACGTTTGTATGCAACTCTTAGCTGATAAGAGATGTTTGATCTCTTATCACCCAGAACTCACCACGAGGAGGTGGTTGCATGTCGAGTTCCATAATTTTTTCCCGTTTTAAATAAATATTTTAATTTCCTCTAAAATAAAGGTCTATCCCGCTTTAAGCTATGTAAAGATAATAATTTCCTCTAAAACAAAGTTCTTTCCCATTATATTACAAGTAAAATTTCCTCTAAAACAAAGTTCTTATTGTGAGGTAGATAGTTGAGGAAGGGCACCTCATTTCCTGCCCTTCCTCTGGTTCCGTTGGCCACCTCCTCTGGTACGCCTCCGGCGGACTGACCTCATCACCTTCTTCAGCTCACCAATAATAAGTGGCAGAGCTGGTCTCTCTGAGGGGTCGCTGTGGGTCGCTGTTTGGTAAAGATCCTGGAGGCTTTCCCGCACACCCTGCTTCCTGACCAGGATGGACACGTGCCTCATTAGATGCCCAAAAGAGAAGACGTCACTGGCTGGGGAGACCGGCTTGCGCTCCCTGACCTCAGGGGCCAACCACAGGTCAGGAACATTGTACTCAACGCAGCTTCCCTTCTTAACGCTCAAGCCGAAGTCGATGATGTGAAACTCTGGCTTGTCACCCATCGTCACGGTCACATTCTCGACCTTGACGTCATTATGGACAATGTTTTTCTTATGGATTTCCATCAGCCGACGAGCGACCATGATGGCGGACTCGACCAGTTCCTCGTCCGACCGACATGTTCTCATGTACTTATCATAAGGCTGGCCAGTGTGGCTTAAGATGATCAGTGGGGGATTGCGGCACACTGCTCGAAGGAGAGGGGCTCCTCCAGCCCCAGCCAGTCTCCTGTGAATGTCGGCTTCATCCATAAGACTTTTCGAACTCACACCGTCGAGAAGGGTTTTGATGACGCAACACGATCCACGGAACAACACCGTTTCAATCTT
The DNA here is from genome assembly GCF_036320965.1 of Panulirus ornatus. Classification (NCBI taxonomy): domain Eukaryota; kingdom Metazoa; phylum Arthropoda; class Malacostraca; order Decapoda; family Palinuridae; genus Panulirus; species Panulirus ornatus. The sequence continues at coordinate 28,143,370 of NC_092265.1, forward strand.
GGCGTTGCCTCCCCGACCCACCTCTCTCATGACCACCAGGTCATTTACATCCTTCTGGGTCAACTTTACAACTGGAACGCTCATTTTAATTCCGGCCTGAGGTGCACTTACCAAATTTTCTTCTTGCCGGAGAGTGTGAGAGGAGATGTTGTCGGTACGGAGTCCCATCCTCAAATGATTACACTTCTCTCTCCGCCGGCCTTATATACCCCTAGGTTATGTGACGTCACATAACCAGATCTATCCAGATTAAATCCCATACAAATCCGGATATGTAGACGGATTCGTTTAGTTTTGTTGCGATCATTATTTGATGAAATCTAGAGGTGTCGAAGAAATAGTCAAGATGGCCAATGGTGTTGAGAGTGTAGTGAAGATGGCTAGAGATGTTGAAGGATCTAAATAGTTTCGAAATACCAATACTTTCTGAATCAATAAATCATTATAAATACTAATAAGGCAAAAAACACTTTGACGAAAATTTAGCCATTTTCAAGCATCGAAATAAAAGGATATGAGGTAAATGGCTTTTGGGAAATCCTTGTCGAATAGTACACAGTTACTTTCTGAGAATACGCACACACACACACACACACACGCACACACACACACACACACACACACACACACACACACACACACACATACACAAACCTAGAGAACATGGCATAAAATTAGGACAATATTGTTCAAATATATTCAGAGAAGTAATTTTAAAGTTTATATAAGAGTGGTTGATGAATGGAATAAGAAGAATGAGGTCATGGTTAAGGCAGACACCATACATAAATCTTACAAGTTGTATAATAGTACGGAATGTTCTAGAGATTTGGCCTGACGAGTGTAGAACTCTCTCCTCACACAGTAAAAATAGGTCATTACACACTCACAGATTCAGAGGTTATCATGTTGAAGGAGAGGTGAAAACTGAGGATTCAAATCAAAGAACAATAAGAAGCGTCATGATGAGATGGGAGAGGAAATTGGTAAATAGACAAATATAGTTTAATCTAAAACATGAACGGTAAATCACTTCAGCTGAAGAAAGACAAGTGGAAAATATAGAAAATGAAAGACCAAAAAGAAGAATTTAGGAAATCTGGGATAACATCTAATGTGAGGAAACACGATTTCACCAAATGAGCTTTAGTTAATGCTTCTGGCACAGTGTAAGTATATACATATATATATATATATATATATATATATATATATATATATATATATATATATATATATATATATATATATATATATATATATATATATATATATATATATATATATATATATATATATGAATATATATATACTTATGTGTGTGTGTGTGTGTCTGTGTACAGATAAACTTTAATGCTGGCCAGGGTGTACTGGTGATGCCTTTGACCTAAAATGTACGTTCAAGCCCTTAGGCTTATCATGATCTTCACTACAACCTCATCTTCATATGACCTTATCTTGACTAAGCTCGTTTCAAGGAATGCTTTAGATTTTACCCGCTCACACAAACAACGTACTTACACGGGGCCCCACGAGGGCAAATATATGATTACACACACACCTACACACCACCACCACTAATAATACACAGAGAAATAGCTTTTTCGGTCGGCTTTGGATCCGCCCTGGTTGAGGCCTGACTGGTTGAGGCCAGTATCACCACGTGGAGTTGTGACTGGTTGAGGCCAGTGTCACCACGTGGGGCTTGTGACTAGTTGAAGCCAGGGTGACCACGTGGGGTTGTGACTGGTTGAGGCCAGCCTGACCGCGTGGGGCTTGTGACTGGTTGAGGCCAGTGTCACCACGTGGGGTTGTGACTGGTTGAGGCCAGTGTCACCACGTGGGGTTGTGATTGGTTGAGGCCAGTGTCACCACGTGGGGTTGTGACTGGTTGAGGCCAGTGTCACCACGTGGGGTTGTGACTGGTTGAGGCCAGTGTCACCACGTGGGGTTGTGACTGGTTGAGGCCAGTGTCACCACGTGGGGTTGTGATTGGTTGATGCTACCGTGACCACGTGGGGCTTGTGACTAGTTGAAGCCAGGGTGGCCACGTGGGGTTGTGACTGGTTGAGGGCAGCGTGACCACGTGGAGTTGTGACTGGGGTGTTGATGTGTTGTGGTCGGCGTCCACAAGGTCGTTATCTTAGTATTTCAGGAGCGGAGGAAGATCCACAGTGGACGTTTTACAAACACAATGTTGAATCATCACAACTTTTACCGAATCTGATTGAAATCAATGAATGAAATATGTCAAATATTGAAAAAATAAGACAAAAGAAAAGTGATGTTTATTAATTCTTTAATTTTTCTTACGATCATGTGAAATAATTGCCAGATACCCAGTGCAGTGCTAACCCAGCGACCATACTTGACGGTTTTATTGTAGTACGATCCATTTTGGGGATGCCAGAGCCCAGGAAACTTCTCATATTCATCAAGTTAGGTTATCATTTCTCTCTGTTCCACTCCGTGATAAAGATAAAACACATCGGATAACCAGAACAGCGCGAACACCCGTCCTGACTGACCACCAACGAGCTACTGAAACCTTTTGAGCACCAAAGTTGCTGACCCAAATTCTATATGGCGCTAGATTCTCTCCCGAAAAGCGCTAAAAAAGCGTTAAACTTGCTAAAATGACAGCGAAAAAAATGCTCTTCGAATTATTTCTGCTCTTTGACGTGCCAAATGATTAATGAGAGATACGACTGACTGCTTTAACACTAAAATACTCACCATTATTCCAGATCTGCTAATTACCAATCCACAGTCTCTTCGTCCTCGGTGACCTGGGGTTGTGGTGGTCTATGTGAGGGTCCAGGTTGTGGTTGTGATAACTCGTATCTTTTCAATAACCCAATGTTTTTCAGTACTTCCTCAGGCAGTTCATAATCATAACAACAGTTTCCATTTTATCTTAGTCCATACTTGATAGTTAGTATTGCATTTAAGCTTTTGATAATCAATATCGAGGCTTTCACTTCACGATGTTCATATAACTAAAGATTTCCTCCTGTTGCATCCTTGTACAAGGCTGTTTCAGTCCAGAGTGCTAGGGCGCCAGTGTTCTGCTTCCACAATACATGATGAAGCTTCCTCCACTGGAACTCAATTGCTGTGAGAATTTTTCGTCATCGGTAAACATCTTTGCTAATTCCAGTATTCCAGGCTTTATGGGTTGCAGGCATTCACTTGTACTCAGTGATGACATTGACTGTGACACTTGGACAGTGTCTGGCAAACGTTGACGAAGCTGTTTCACCAACTCCACTACAAACTGTATGTATCTTCCTCTAATATCGTTTTCATCAGGAAACTTACATTGTGCCATCTCCTTTTCAAACGTGCACCCCAAGGACGCACGCGGGTCTAAGTAGTTCTCTACTGAATCTCCTTCCTTTAATTTCTGCCTGGGATGAGAACCTTAGAACTTATGGAATCAATAAGTTGAATAAGGTCACTTAGCAGTTTGCTTGGATCCTGTACCTCAGCTTCAAGTTTCTCATTTACGCACTGGACTTCTCCAAGAATATGCTTCAGGAATATCAGGAAGGCATAGTTTTTCTTGTCACAAAACATCTCATAGAGATTCTGAGATGTGTAACACCTCTCATCATTTCTTGCCATTTCAATGTGAGTCATAAGTTCATCCCACTGCTGCAGTATCAGACAACTGCTGATTCAATTGACAGCCATCGAGTCTGGCTTAGCTGTATAAATTTCGGTGGAGCTTGACCATCACTGGCAGAGTGGGAGAACCAATTATACGTTTCTCTGATGATAAAATCCAGGTTCCTAGGGAGATACTCTGCTGCAGCATGAGACAACTAGCTGTAGAGAATGACACACACTTGATCAGGATCAGATGAGGAACTTCTAACTTGAGTGTATCATACACTCCACTGTTAACATCTGTCATCACAGAAGCATTGTCGGTGCTAATTGCAATAAGGTTTTGTAACTCCAACCCATTATTCTTAAAAGACTTCTTGATGGGATCACATATCTCATTAGCATTACAGTCAGTCAGCTCAACAAGGTCCAGGAAAGTCGTTATAATCTTTTTCTTACTTTCAGAATAGAACTGGACAGCAATACCCAATAGTTTCGTTACAGTAATGTCATTACTCTCATCAGGTAAGAAGCTAAACTTCTGACTGCCCATATCACTTTTCAAGTTGCTGTTAAAATGCGGGGCAAACACACTGCGCACAACTGCACTACACTTCAACCTTTTTAACCTGAAATTCTTGTATCCTTTACTGTTTGCTAATCCTGCTTTGCAAAGGTTACCGAGATGATGAATAACACGTAATGTACAACGATCAGCAGTGAATAGTGACACATTTCCTTCAGTCTCCCGTGCATCCTCACTCACTGTTTCAAACAGAATTGTGGTTTGTCTTTAAGTACTGAATGACTCTTCAGCTGTCTTGTGTTTAGCAGATTGGTTGATCTAGACGAGCGGTGGATGGTATGTTCAGAGGTTGTTTCATGTTACATCATAGAAAACTGTTACCGCCCAACGTGGGGCTCGAACCCACGACCCCGAGATTAAGAGTCTCGTGCTCTACCGACTGAGCTAGCCGGGCTTATATACAACCTTCTTCGTGTGAATATGTGTGTTTAAACGAGGTTAATAACTGCCAAAATTAACCCCTAACAACGCTGTATTATCAGCGATAAAGTTCAATAACTCACCTGAGGTCACGTGATAGATACATAAGGGGATCCGACCATGACCTTATCAACGTCCTGAGACCGCGGCTGATATGTCAGGTTAGATAAGAGGCATAACATCCTCTCTGTCTGATGTTTTGAGAGTAAGACACTAATGGTTGGGAGGCAGCAAGTGTGTCTGGAGACACTCTCCTCTCTGTCTGATGTTGTGAGAGTAAGACACTAATGGTTAGGAGGCAGCAAGTGTGTCTGGAGACACTCTCCTCTCTGTCTGATGTTGTGAGAGTAAGACACTAATGGTTAGGAGGCAGCAAGTGTGTCTGGAGACACTCTCCTCTCTGTCTGATGTTGTGAGAGTAAGATACTAATGGTTGGGAGGCAGCAAGTGTGTCTGGAGAAGGGTAGTAGGTGGTGGGGCCAAGCCTGGTGTTTTGATCAAGTAACATATGCAAGATAATGGTTGGTTGGTTGACCGGTTAGTGGTGGTTTAGGCCCATCAACTGCCAGGGTCAATAGACACGTGAACTTCAAGTTACAACTACCATGTCAATAGTCTTTAACTCCTTCAGGTGTTAATGATAATTCCAATTCCACATACACTTATATGACTGGCACTAGACCCTTACATGGTTACATCATTGATTATATCATAGAACTGGTCTCCCTCGTACCATAATGATTTAAGACCAGTAGGTTTCCTTCGTACCATAATGATTTAAGACCAGTAGGTTTCCTTCGTACCATAATGATTTAAGACCAGTAGGTTTCCCTCGTACCATAATGATTTAAGACCAGTAGGTTTCCCTTGTACCATAATGATTTATCTGGCCAGAAGATTAACTGGCAGGCCGGGTAGACCAGGGTTGGAATTGAAGTCTACCTGGAGTCACGTGACTCCAGTTTATATTGTCTTCCGCTGCTTAAAGATAGACGAAAGGCCAGCAGCAACACACTGGGTATATGTCTTTGCTCGCTCTTTATATAACAACTTATTTTCACATGTTTACAAGTAAATGTTATATCAAAATAAATTCTCAATTACGTTATACATGTCCTACTTGACTGACTTTCATACATTTCTGCACCCTGGCCTCCAGGAACATTATTGGGTACACGTATTGTTGTTATACAATTATCAAACTATTAACATTTGATCATTCTAATAGCAATCCATTGAGAAAATACTGTTATATTACCTATATTCCCTGGTGATCAATGATCGGAATAACCGGCTGTTTCTGTCTATCATCATTACTCCATTTTCAATATAATGCGTTGTATCAGGTACATACAGTCGCCACAATATTACCCACACATGGAAGATGTCACTGCCGGGAGAGCTATAGCCAGGACCCCACACCTGGGAAGGTGTCACCTGGTATGTCCGGCGGTTGGAAGATTTGGCTGGAGTCAAGAACAAACACCTAACTAAGGCTGTTTACCCACGCCACCTCCTCTGACTGCCCGACCACACCAGAGAAACATCAGCAACAGGTGAAGACACACACCCTGCACCACCTCACTGGCTACGGCGGCCTTCGTCACTCAGGTAAGAGTCCTCGTGACCGGTGTTGGGTGGAGACCGTCTACTGTTGACCAGCCTTACGTATACAGGAGGTGTGGGGTGGGTGTCGGGTGGTCAACACAGAATGTTCTCGGGATCGTCAGGAGGAGGAGGAGGGTTCCTGGTAGCTGGCTAGTTAGTGGAGAGTTCAACGTGCCGGAGCTCAGTGCTGTCTGTAGTTGGTCGTGTGTAAAGGCTGGATCATCTTCTGTCATGAGAAACAATGTTTGTAAGTTACTGTATACAACTGTTATCCGTTGCTGAATCATCATGAAACCTGGATACATAATCATGTATTCTGAATATGATCAAATTGATTATCTGTTGTGAGAGTCACCAGGTCTGCGCTTGACATGTCTTACGACAACATGTTCTCAGAAACTATTATTTTATGTACAGTTGTTATTGTTATGTTCACCAAGTCTTCTCTTAGCAGTTATAAAATGTCATAGTTAGATTAGCTAACTCTTCACCGAAATTTTTCGTGTTAGTCTTTCTGAAATTATGCCTATTACGGGTAGTTTTGATTTTGCTTAACAGGTAATTTCTAGTTTAGAGATCTGTCCTATCCTTGCCTGGCAAAGGTCTTTCCTATACTATCTCTGTAACACGTAAGTGTATATGTATATTGTTGAATTTACTGGCTATTAAAAGATAAAGGTCATTACATTAAAATTAGTGTCATACGAAAAAACATACAAATCAGAAAATTTTCAACATAATAACATGTTTGACTTAATGACCATCAGCAGGTAAGGTCATCAAGCCGTACCATACATACGTCAGACAGTAACATCAGTTGTATAACAGGATGTATATATGTTGTTGGATTTAAGGGCTATCAGCTAAAGGTCATGAAGCCAGAATGTGAACCTTAACTATCTTCGTATAGAGTCCGGTAAGAACTTTGTATAGCATTATGTGCCAGAGAAGAGTGGTTAGGTTTAAAAAGTGTTCTGAACTTCAACTGATTAATGATATGATAAGGAGAAATGGATATACAAACAATAGATATCACCTGGAAGGATAGAATCAAGGATGAAACATCTATAACTAGAAAGGTTAAAGATACAAAGATGGTGAAATACCTTTACCCGGGATCAGTAGCACCTGTGGCAATGGACACAGCTTTGTAATGCTTGATCACTTACAACTGATAGACTTCAATATGAAAGTCTCAGGTGACGTCCAGAAGAAGAACGTTTTATACATATTTATAGAAGACAAATATGTGTTAGACGCTGTGTTTAGGATATGCGTATCTTCACCTGTTGCGTGTGACACCTGTGTGGATAAAGACAGCTTTGTAATGCATGTTCCATTATACGAAATAAACATTGATGATAAAAAGTTATATAATGCGTCACTGGCCAGCATTCAGTTAGTAGATTAGCTTTGTTGTGTTTAACGGCCAGCGACCTATACGTAAGGTCATTAGATCTGCAACCCTGTTTGATTTATGACTGTATAAAGTCCCTACATGATATTCATATCAATACCTATAAGTCCTACCTAGTCCTATAGGGGATTTGAAAAAAAAATTGGAAGGAAAGTAGGTAAGAGGGAATTGTGTCAACGTGGCAGAAAACACCACCCAGTCAGCACAACATCCACTGGTGCAGCTGCCAGAACCACAGCGAAAAAGATAGGACAGATTAGAGATAGTCCTTCACCATAACATGAAACACATATATAAATTATGACATAATAACACCGGCAACTCTTCAGCTGGACACCATAATGGAAACAACCCCAAGCCGAGCCACCCCCTTTCCGGGCCAGCAGCATAATGAGCAAAGTGCTTCGTCCACCATACAACCAGTCCAGAGCAGAAGCAGCCACCTTATATCATCTTGATTATTTCCATTTCCTTGAGAGGGATAAACAGTTAGTTAATTATGTTGTTATCGTCACCAAGTAGATTGTAGATGGTGAAGTTGATGTTTTTGTTTTTGAAATAACTGATCAGCCTCTTCCTGTTTTGATGATATTAGGTACATTGCATGAGAAGGTGGTCTATTGTTAAATTGGTTCGACAGGTTTCACATCTTGCTGGGAAGTTTCTGTTCATATACGGTTGTAGGTGGGTGCTGTATGTGATGTACGGTTGTAGGTGGGTGCTGTATGTGATGTACGGTTGTAGGTGGGTGCTGTATGTGATGCACGGCTGTAGGTGGGTGCTGTATGTGATGTACGGTTGTAGGTGGGTACTGTAGGTGCAGTTGAGACGTAGACGGGCCAGGACGACTTCCTCTCTCCTATTCCTGTATGAGGTCGTCCAGTCCGCTACTTGTGGTTTATATTTTCTTGTGATGGTCAGGTTGGTCCACTGACTGTGCCACAGAAGAAATATTGAATACTTTCCCAAGGAAAGGCAGGAGCCCAGCTCCCGAGGGATCGGAACTTCCCACCTCCTCGGGTTCTGAGGTCGACTTAGCCAACCGGTCTGCCTGTTCATTGTTGCCGTAAATGTTACAATGACCCGCCAGCCTCCCAAATCAAGGTGATATTTTTATTCCATGAATTTAGTTTATTAATGATATTGCCCTACATTTCATTTGACTTGGTATAACCCGAATTTATAACTTTAAGAGCTGACAATGAATCGGTAAAAATGTCTGATTTGATATGAATTGATTTAAGTATATAATCTATGGCCTTGTCAATAGCAAATAATTCCGCGCAGTTGTATGGTTCGTTAGCCTGTACCGAAGAGAACATTCATTTAACCACACACTTGTACCCACACACTCGCCTGTCTTGGAGCCATCTGTGTAGAAGTGGACATATGATAAATGATCCATGATGACATGACGGAATCGCTGGTGTACCTCACTCTCCGGCGCCTTCCTTTTCGCCACAGGGAGCCAGGTGGCCTTAGTTTTTATTTTTGGCTGTTCCCAGGGAGGTAGTTTATATCTGATCATCGCGTCCACTTCTTTTACTTCCAGATCAGAATTCTCACTGAGGAAGCGTATTCTGAGGGCCAGGCGCCTGACGCCTCTCTCGACGAACTGTTCATATTGTTGTGCCAGGAGACAGGCAGTAGTATTTCTTCTCCTGGTCATCATAATACCACACTTTAACGTTAATTCGTCTCGACGCAGCCGGAGAGGAGGCACATTTGCCTCAACTTTCAATCGTAGAACCCTGGTACATGACAGAGCTCCAAGACACATTGGCAGGCATTTATTCTGTAGCACATCCAATCTTCTCAGGGTACAGTCGCTCGCCGAAGCATACACCTGGGAGCCATAGTCCAGTTTACTTCTAATAATGGCCTTGTACAACATTAATAAAGATTTCCTGTCATCTTCTCAAAATGAACCAGAGAGATACTTAAGAATATTTAATCGTTTATTACTACTTATAATCAAATAATCTATGTGATTTTTCTAATTTAATCTTCGGTTAAAATTTAATCTAAGAAATCTTACGTTATTACAAAAGGGAATTGGGTTGTCGAATTTTAGCTGCAAATTCGGGGTTTTATTTTTACGGGTAAAAAACCGCGACACTTTTACCTGGTGAAAACTTAAATCCCCACTGTAGCGCCCAACGTTGAACAGATTCAAATGTAACTCGAACCCGTTCAGCCGAAAATTGTGCAGTAGGCGAAGAATGCCATATTGCACAATCATCAACATAAAGTGAGTATTTAAGGTTTCGAGGGACGGAAGCTGGAGAACAGAATGTCTTTGATCATAATGTTAAATAATGTTGGGCTCAAAACGCTGCCTTGCGGCACCCCGTTTTCTTGGACAAATATGTCCGAGATTAAGTTTGATGCAGTAAGCTTGACAGCGAATGTTCTGTCATGTAAGAAATTGTCTATAAAAACAGGCAAAGAACCTCTTAAACCAATAGCATAAAGTTTGCTTAAGATTCCGTTTCGCTATGTCATGTCAAAAGCTTTATCGAAACCTAAAAAAACTGCAGTTAAAAAATCTTTCTTTATAAAGGTATCCTAAATATTATGTTCTAAATTTATTAAATGATCCATTGCGCTTCTGTATTTACGGAATGCAACCTGTTGATCATTTAATAGATTCTGCGATTCTGATAAGAAAAGAAACCTTTTGTTAACCATTCTTTCCACGACTTTGCAAATGCAGCTCGTCAATGCAATAGGTCGAAACGAACTGATGTTCGTAAGGCGTTCAGAAACTCTTGTGATGGGGATGATGTGCGCAAAGTGCCATGAGTTTGGAAACGTTCGAGACGTCCAAATCTCATTGTACAATGCTCACAACTTGGTCAGGTTGGCCTGACTAAGATGCTGAATCATCTCGTAGATTATCCCGCTGGGTCCTGGGCTGGAACCTTTACAGGATTTCAGGACAAGAAGTAATTCTTTGAGAGTGAATGCATTATTGTATGGCATAGTTTCATCTTCTGTAGCAGAGTTAATCACTGACTGCTCGGCCTGACGTTTGTGCGGTAAAAATCGTCGATCGTAATTGGCCGAGCTACTTATGTCTGAGAACCTCCTAGGGATAGCATTGGCTATGTCAACTGGGTCGTCTATGGTGCCGTCTTGCGTGGTGAGTTGAGGGATGGAAGGTTGTTTATATTTTCTGGTCATTTTCTTTGTTGTGGACCAGACCTAACTGCTGGATGTGTCCTTATTTACAGTTGAAACATAGCCACGCCAGGAGTCTCTTTTGGCTTGTCTTATTGTTCCTCTTTCCTGAGCCCTCGCTTGTTTATATGCGATGAAGTTATTGTCTGAGGGTCTTCGTCGAAAATCCTATATCTCCTATTGCGCTCACACTTCGGCAATCTGGTGTCCACCAAGGCACTCTGTGCTTTGTGGATATTGTAGGAATAGAGGCCTCAGCAGCCCTGAGGATGGTATTGGTTACATTATTGACCTTTGTGTCAATGTCATCTCCGGATATATCCAGGACGGCTTGTCTTGAGAATGACCCCCAGTCTGCTTTCTTATAATTAAATCTGATCGGAGACGTTCTGGTACACTTGTCGCATGTATAAGAAAGACAGATTGGGAAGTGGTCACTTCCCAAGGAGTCGTCATAAGTGCCGTAGGTGATGTCATTTAGTATATCCGGGGATGATAAAGATAGGTCGATGGTTGAGATGTTTCCTACCCGATCATCTACATGAGTTCCACTACCATCTTTCAGAATAGCGAGATTAGAATTGATGATAGAATTTACCATTTGTTTCCCATGAGAGTCTGCCCGTATACTTCCCCAGTGATGATGATGAGCGTTGAAGTCTCCAAGCATTCGTTTCGTGTGGGATAATTGACTAAAAAGCAAAGTGAACTCATCATCAAGTGCATTGGAACCGGGACAGTAAATTGAACAAATGGCCAGGTTCGTGTTATTAGATGTTACTCTCCATACAATAGCTTCTAGAGTAGAATTTAAAGTCACTTCTGTATGGGGTAAGCTTTCGTGTATATAAATGGCTACCACATGATCTTCATCTCTTCTATACGGGTGATAATTATCTAAAACATCACAATCTTCGACTGTGCTGTTCAGATTGGTCTCTTGTAGACAAATAACGGATGGTCTATATAATGCAAGCAACAGTGATAGTTGTGCTTGCTTATTCTTAAGAACTCTACAATTCCACTGAATGATATTGAATGCGTTGGTTTAAGACTTCTTTAGCCGGCCAGCTTTGTGAACCCTTTTTTTTTTATAAATTGGGCGAGTCCCCAGGGGAACGGGATCGGCTCCTGATAGTGGGCACGGTATTGTTGTCCAGTGATTCCACCGAGGAAGACTTCATCATGGAGGAAGACCTACTCGTTGGAGCCACAGGAACGTCCACCTGCCACACAGTTTCTTTTGTAACTTCATCTTGTCCTCTCACATTGTTGGGGCAAACAGAGCAGGTGGCTCTTGAGTACGAGTCTTTGTGGGTATTATCGTCAGTGTCAGTGTCGCTCTGATTCGTTATAGATTCATCGGGAGTGGTGGGTCGTGGTTGGTTCAGCAGTTCCCGTGGCAATTGTAACCATGACCAGCTTACATTTCAATGCCATAGCATAGAACTCATTGTGTTTGGGAGTCTGGTGAGTCTCCTTCCCCCTCTTCCTTGCTTCGCCATATGAAATGTTCTCCTTTACCTTAACTGGCCAGACTTCTTCTCAAACTTGTACCGAGGACATTCTCGGTACGAGCTTGGGTGGTTGCCTCCCCCCACAGTTAACGCACAGTACCACCTTGGCTGTACAAAGGTCAGCAACATGGTCCACGCTGGCACACTTTCCACATCGAGATGAAAAAGTACAAGACTTTTCACCATGATCAAACCTTTGGCATTTACAACATGGCAAGATGTTCGGTATGTAAGGTCTCACAGCTACCTAACCTAACCTACGGCAATATCCTTTGGCAATTTGGATTTTCCGAAAGTTAGAGTGATCAGGTGGGTTGTGCGTGGCTGGCCGTCAATAAGTTTTGTGATAAGTCGAGCAGCGATCACTTCCTCGTCTGCAAGTTCCTTCACTATGTCGTCCTCACTCATGCCCATGACGTCAGGACAGAAAATTACTCCTCTGCATGAGTTCATGGTCACTGGAATGGAAGCCACAACATCGTAAAAATGAAACTTTCTTAGCTTAAGTAGGTCTGAAACTTGATAACTTAACTTTAACAAGAAGGTCACCACTAGCCATTTTCCTCACCATTTCCACAGCACCAGCCTGGCTGGCCATCAATCACTTTCTTGTGAGGAAGGGGCTGAGGGAAGTGTTGAATCGGTCGCATATATCATCATAAATTCAGCATTTCTGGACTTTATGTCCAGCGTGGGTCGGTCACCACCACTACCCCCTACGGAGTTGTGGTTGGCTTACTAGAGTCCATACTAGTGGGGCTAGACCCTAGATCCTGGGGTGGCGTGTGGTACCACTCCACACAAAAGGTCCTTATAACACCTTACATCTTCTCTGAGAAAATATACGGGGCAGCTGATCAGACAGACAAGCGCCCCAAAGTGGGACGAGCCGGACGTACCAAGCTGGGTTGAGTTCTCCTGCTGTCACCTCTCGATTGGTCACACAATTGTGTCCAATCAGCCTTCGTGAAATGTACCAGTGGTCCAGCAACACCAGAAACACCGTTCAACACTCACTTGCCTGTAAACACATAAAAAAGAAGGGTAAACACAGAAAATAAAAACGAGTAAAATTCAGGGGAGGAAATGGGGGAATGCTTCACTAAGCTAAAGAGCTAAGCTAAGCCTTAAAGAAAAACGGTAAATAAGGGAACCCCTCTTTTACCAGTTCTGCAGGGAATACGTAGGAACATTCTTATATATACCGCGCTAGATGGACGTAAAAGTAGCAGTTGTACCTTCTGTGCCTATCATCGTGTGCTTTTGTGAAATATGCATTTTTCTTTGTATGTATCTTATGGGACATGGACAACACAGCAAGCTCTATTTCATGACACCATTATATTTTACCTTTTTCCATATATACATAGAGATAATTGTGAGAAATTGCCTCTCAACCTTCATCCGGATCAAGTGAGGCAGGGTGGGCGGAGCTTATGGCTTTCCTTCAGCCAATAGGGAGGGAGTTTGTGTCAGCTAGTGCATAAAACGCGCTCGCGCCACCTAAGACGACATTACCTAATTACTGATGCTTAACCCAAACAATACATAGGAATTTCACCCTTACAACTTATCAAAATATATCAAATGCAGCCCTCTCATTGGTAGATCATTGTCAACCAATGGCAAGCACGTATTTCACTGTATTAAGAGGCAACGAGGCCCATTAAATCCCTTTTTCAAACCTCCAGTCTACAAAAAAGGACATTAACGGGCCTTCCTTTCCACGCTTAACACACACACCCACTACATCTCTTATCTCACTTAGGCAAAAAATATTGTAAAAATTGTATTGTAATGAAGATACACTTTATAATTCCATCCCACTAAAGCAAAAAATACAGTTAAGATTGTAGTGATGATAACCTTTTTTGATATATTATCAGGCAAAAATACAGTAAAGATCAGATTATAGGAGATAATATTTTTGATCTCGTATTCCACTTAGGCAAAAAATACGGTAAAGATCAGACTGTAGTGAAGGTGACCTTTTCTACCAATTATCCCACTTCGGCAGAAAAAAATAAAAGAAATGCAGGTCATAATTGTGGGAAAATATGAGCAGATAAAGGTTTGTAGTGAGAATGAAAATGTAATGAAGTTGTAAGGGAACACGAGGGAGAACTAGAGTTCTGAGGCAAAACATGCCTTCCATTTACGCTTGATAATCAACTGAATCAAACCAGAAGTCATCTTGTATTATCATTATAATAATTATACTCATCGAACTATGATAAAGACCGTAATTATCGATGCCACTAAAAATAAAAAGGGTGGGGGTGGGGGGAGGAATCTATGTAATCAACTAGTAACTATTGATGCCGGTTATGTTAAATATATACATTTCTATTCCATTTTTATTTGCTTTGTCGCTGTCTCCCGCGTTAGCGAGGTAGCGCAAGGAAACAGACGAAAGAATGGCCCAACCCACCCACATACACATGTATATACATACACGTCCACACACAGCACATATACATACCTATACATCTCAATGTATACATATATATACACACACAGATATATACATGTATACCAATGTACATAATTCATACTGTCTGCCTTTATTCATTCCCATCGCCACCTCGCCACACATGGAATAACAACGCTCTCCCCCCTCATGTGCGCGAGGTAGCGCTAGGAAAAGACGACAAAGGCCCCATTCGTTCACACTCAGTCTCTAGCTTTCATGTAATAATGCACCGAAACTACAGCTCCCTTTCCAAATCCAGGCCCCACACAACTTTCCATGGTTTACCCCAGACGCTTCACATGCCTGGTTCAATCCATTAACAGCACGTCGACCCCGGTATACCACATCGTTCCAATTCACTCTATTCCTTGCCCTCCTTTCACACTCCTGCATGTTCAGGCACCGATCACTCAAAATCTTTTTCACTCCATCTTCCCACCTCCAATTTGGTCTCCCACTTCTCCTCGTTCCCTCCACCTTTGACACATATATCCTCTTGGTCAATCTTTCCTCACTCATTCTCTTCATGTGGCCAAACCATTTCAAAACACCCTCTTCTGCTCTCCCAACCACACTCATTTTATTACCACACATCTCTCTTACCGTATTGTTACTTACTCGATCAAACAACCTCACACCACATATTGTCCTCAAACATCTCATTTGCAGCACATCCACCCTCCTGCGCACAACTCTATCCATAGCCCACGCCTCGCAGCCATACAATATTGTTGGAACCACTGTTCCTTCAAACATACCCATTTTTGCTTTCCGAGATAATGTTCTCGACTTCCACACATTCTTCAAGGCTCCCAGGATTTTCGCCCCGTCCCCCACCCTATGATTCATTTCCACTTCAATGGTTCCATCCGCTGCCAAATCCACTCCCAGATATCCAAAACACTTCACTTCCTCCAGTTTTTCTCCGTTCAAACTTACCTCCCAACTGACTTGTCCCTCAACCCTACTGTACCTAATAACCTTACTCTTATTCACATTTACTCTCAACTTTCTTCTTTCACACACTTTACCAAACTCAGTCACCAGCTTCTGCAGTTTCTCACATGAATCAGCCACCAGCGCTGTATCATCAACGAGCAACTGACTCACTTCCCAAGCTCTCTCATCCACAACAGACTTCATACTTGCCCCTCTTTCCAAAACTCTTGCATTCACCTCCCTAACAACCCCATCCATAAACAAATTAAACAACCATGGAGACATCACACACCCCTGCCGCAAACCTACATTCACTGAGAACCGATAACTTTCCTCTCTTCCTACACGTACACATGCCTTACATCCTAGATAAAAACTTTTCACTGCTCCTAACAACTTGCCTCCCACACTATATATTCTTAATACCTTCCACAGAGCATCTCTATCAACTCTATCATATGCCTTCTCCAGATCCATAAATTCTACATACAAATCCATTTGCTTTTCTTAGTATTTCTCACATACATTCTTCAAAGCAAACATTTGTTCCATACATCCTTTACCACTTCTGAAACCACACTGCTCTTCCCCAATCTGATGTTCTGTACATGCCTTCACCCTCTCAATCAATACCCTCCCATATAATTTACTAGGAATACTCAACAAACTTATACCTCTGTAATTTGAGCACTCAATCTTATCCCTTTTGCCTTTGTACAATGGCACTATGCAAGCATTCCGCCAATCCTCAGGCACCTTACCATGAATCATGCATACATTAAATAACCTTACCAACCAGTCAACAATACAGTCACCCCCTCTTTCAATAAATTCCACTGCAATACCATCCAAAGCCGCTGCCTTGCCAGCTTTCATCTTTCGCAAAGCTTTTACTACCTCTTCTCTGTTTAGCAAATCATTTTCCCTAACCCTCTCACTTTGCACACCACCTCGACCAAAACACCCCATATCTGCCACGCTATCATCAAACTCATTCAACAAACCTTCAAAATACTCACTCCATCTCCCCACATCACCACTACTTGTCATCACCTCCCTTTTAGCCCCCTTCACTGAAGTTCCCATTTGTTCCCTTGTCTTACGCACTTTATTTACCTCCTTCCAAAACTTCTTTTTATCCTCCCTAAAATTTAATGATACTCTCACCCCAACTCTCATTTGCCCTCTTTTTCACCTCTTGCACCTTTCTCTTGACCTCCTGCCTCTTTCTTTTATACATCTCCCAGTCATTTGCATTATTTCCCTGCAAAAATCGACCAAATGCCTCTCTCTTCTCTTTCACTAATAATCTTACTTCTTCATCCCACCACTCACTACCCTTTCCAATGTGCCCACCTCCCACGCTTCTCATGCCATAAGCATCTTTTGCGCAAACCATCACTGCTTCCCTAAAAACATCCCATTCCTCCCCCACTCCCCTTACGTCCTTTGTTCTCACCTTTTTCCATTCTGTATTCAGTCTCTCCTGGTACTTCCTCACACGTCTCCTTCCCAAGGTCACTTACTCTCACCACTCTCCTCACCCCAACATTCTCTCTTCTTTTCTGAAAACCCCCACAAATCTTCACCTTCGCCTCCACATGATAATGATCAGACATCCCTCCAGTTGCACCTCTCAGCACATTAACACCCAAAAGTCTCTCTTTCGCGCGCCTATCAATTAACACGTAATCCAATAACGCTCTCTGGCCATCTCTCCTACTTACATACGTATACTTATGTATATCTCTCTTTTTAAATCAGGTATTCCCAATCACCAGTTCTTTTTCAGCACATAAATCTACAAGCTCTTCACCATTTCCATTTACAACACTGAACACCCCATGTATACCAATTATTCCCTCAACTGCCTCATTACTCACCTTTGCATTCAAATCATCCATCACTATAACCCGGTCTCGTGCTTCAAAACCACTAACACACTCATTCAGCTGCTTCCAAAACACTTGCCTCTCATGATCTTTCTTCTCATACCCAGGTGCATATGCACCAATAATCACCCATATCTCTCCATCAACGTCCAGTTTTACCCATATTAATCGAGTTTAGTTTCTTACACTCTATCACATACTCCCACAACTCCTGATTCAGGAGTAGTGCTACTCCTTCCCTTGCTCTTGTCCTCTCACTAATCCCTGACTTTATTCCCAAGACATTCCCAAACCACTCTTCCCCTTTACCCTTGAGCTTCGTTTCACTCAGAGCCAAAATATCCAGGTTCCTTTCCTCAAACATACTACCTATCTCTACTTTTTTCTCATCTTGGTTACATCCACACACATTTAGACACCCGAATCTGAGCCTTCGAGGAGGATGAGCACTCCCCGCGTGACTCCTTCTGTTTCCCCTTTTAGAAAGTTAAAATACATATTTTGCTTTGTCGCTGTCCCCCGCGTTAGCGAGGTAGCGCAAGGAAACAGACGAAAGAATGGCCCAACCCACCCACATACACATGTATATACATACACGTCCACACACAGCACATATTCATACCTACACATCTCAACGTATACATATATATACACACACAGAAATATGAATATATACACATGTACATAATTCATACTGTCTGCCTTTATTCATTCCCATCGCCACCCCGCCACACATGAAATAAAAACTCCCTCCCCCCTCTTGTGTGCAAGATAGTGCTAGGAAAAGAGAACAAAGGCCACATTCTTTCACACTCTATCTCAAGTTGTCATGTAATAATGCACCGAAACTACAGCTCCCTTTCCACATCCAGGCCCCACAGAACTTTCCATGGTTTACCCCAGACGCTTCACATGCCCTGGTTCAATCCATTGACAGTACGTCGACCGCGGTATACCACATCGTTCCAATTCACTCTATTCCTTGCACGCCTTTCACCCTCCTGCATGTTCAGGCCCCGATCACTCAAAATATTTTTCACTCCATCTTTCCACCTCCAATTTGGTCTCCCACTTCTATTCGTTCCCTCCACCTCTGATACATATATCCTCTTGGTCAATCTTTCCTCACTCATTCTCTCCATGTGACCAACCATTTCAAAACACCCTCTTCTGCTCTCTCAACCACACTCTTTTTATTACCATACATCTCTCTTACCCTATTATTACTCGATCAAACCACCTCACAACATATATTGTCTTCAAATATCTCTTTAAAAAGTGACAGGTCATAGTTACAAGGACAAATATGGGGCGGTAGAGACGGTTTGGTAAGAGGCATAGGATATAGTCTGAGGAGCAACAGTGGATGATGGAATGATAAGAGTCATCCAAGTGGAGTTACAAGAGAACACGAGAAACAAAAGCAGTTAGTTTCCCTACGGGAGAGACAACTTTCATTCCGCCGGTAACGAAATATGAAGGACGACAGATAGAGCGACAGAAGTTGTTAGAGATGCACTTGGCTAAAGACTAGAAAAGACCACGTATCCATGTAAGTCGAGGAGAGGT
>NC_092265.1:28162685-28180596 GCF_036320965.1 Panulirus ornatus
TCCATAACTCTGATACCTATTCCCATCAGGAACTTCCATCAAGGGGTGGCCTCAGCAAAAGTCTCCACTTAACTCTGTCCTTACTTGCCTCTCTCGCATATACCATTACACACGTTCTTCCACTATTTCTCTTCCACTCTATGGACTTCCTTTCACACCAACCCTTCTCTTTCATTCTCTTTCCTCTCACATCAACCCCTTTAACTCTACTATCACACATTCTATGAACGCCACATCTTCCATTTCAACCACGAGCCCAAACCACTTCAAAGTATGTTTCACCTAGTCTACCACTCCACAATTTATTCCGTTTACATTCCCTGTCATACCAGATCTCTCATACACCCCCTCATTTCATATCTCACTCCATCTAGTCATACCGCATGCTCCTATCATATCGTGTTTCATTTTCCCTGTGGACTCATATATATATATATATATATATATATATATATATATATATTTATATTTTTTTTTTTTTTTTGCTTTGTCGCTGTCTCCCGCGTTTGCGAGGTAGCGCAAGGAAACAGACGAAAGAAATGGCCAAACCCACCCCCATACACATGTATATACATACGTCCACACACGCAAATATACATACCTACAAAGCTTTCCATGGTTTACCCCAGACGCTTCACATGCCCTGATTCAATCCACTGACAGCACGTCAACCCCGGTATACCACATCGATCCAATTCACTCTATTCCTTGCCCTCCTTTCACCCTCCTGCATGTTCAGGCCCCGATCACACAAAATCTTTTTCACTCCATCTTTCCACCTCCAATTTGGTCTCCCACTTCTCGTTCTCTCCACCTCCGACACATATATCCTCTTGGTCAATCTTTCCTCACTCATTCTCTCCATGTGACCAAACCATTTCAAAACACCCTCTTCTGCTCTCTCAACCACGCTCTTTTTATTTCAACACATCTCTCTTACCCTTACGTTACTTACTCGATCAAACCACCTCACACCACACATTGTCCTCAAACATCTCATTTCCAGCACATCCACCACCCTCCTGCGCACAACTCTATCCATAGCCCACGCCTCGCAACCATAAAACATTGTTGGAACCGCTATTCTTTCAAACATACCCATTTTTGCTTTCCGAGATAATGTTCTCGACTTCCACACATTCTTCAAGGCTCCCAGGATTTTCGCCTCCTCCCCCACCCTATGATCCACTTCCGCTTCCATGGTTCCATCCGCTGCCAGATCCACTCCCAGATGGATATCTATCTAAAACACTTTACTTTACTATCTAAAACACTTTACTTCCTCCAGTTTTTCTCCATTCAAACTTACCTCCCAATTGACTTGACCCTCAACCCTACTGTACCTAATTACCTTGCTCTTACTCACATTTACTCTTAACTTTCTTCTTTCACACACTTTACCAAACCCAGTCACCAGCTTCTGCAGTTTCTCACATGAATCAGCCACCAGCGCTGTATCATCAGCGAACAACAACTGACTCACTTCCCAAGCTCTCTCATCCCCAACAGACTTCATACTTGCCGCTCTTTCTAAAACTCTTGCATTCACCTCCCTAACAACCCCATCCATAAACAAATTAAACAACCATGGAGACATCACACACCCCTGCCGCAAACCTACATTCACTGAGAACCAATCACTTTCCTCTCTTCCTACACGTACACATGCCTTACATCCTCGATAAAAACTTTTCACTGCTTCTAACAACTTGCCTCCCACACCATATATTCTTAATACCTTTCACAGAGCATCTCTATCAACTCTATCATATGCCTTCTCCAGATCCATAAATGCTACATACAAATCCATTTGCTTTTCTAAGTATTTCTCACATACATTCTTCAAAGCAAACACCTGATCCACACATCCTCTACCACTTCTGAAACCACACTGCTCTTTTATATATATATAAAATTGTATAGCTACATAATAGTGGGATAAACATCAGCTAACGCGGGAGACAGCGACAAAGCAAAATAAATGAATAAATAAATAAAATAAACTAAATATATATATATATATATATATATATATATATATATATATATATATATTTTTTTTTTTTTGTCGCTGTCTCCCGCGTTTGCGAGGAAGCGCAAGGAAACAGACGAAAGAAATGGCCCAACCCCCCCCATACACATGTATATACATACGTCCACACACGCAAATATACATACCTACACAGCTTTCCATGGTTTACCCCAGACGCTTCACATGCCTCGATTGAATCCATTGACAGCACGTCAACCCCGGTAAACCACATCGCTCCAATTCACTCTATTCCTTGCCCTCCTTTCACCCTCCTGCATGTTCAGGCCCCGATCACACAAAATCTTTTTCACTCCATCTTTCCACCTCCAATTTGGTCTCCCTCTTCTCCTCGTTCCCTCCACCTCCGACACATATATCCTCTTGGTCAATCTTTCCTCACTCATTCTCTCCATGTGCCCAAACCACTTCAAAACACCCTCTTCTGCTCTCTCAACCACGCTCTTTTTATTTCCACACATCTCTCTTACCCTTACGTTACTCACTCGATCAAACCACCTCACACCACACATTGTCCTCAAACATCTCATTTCCAGCACATCCATCCTCCTGCGCACAACTCTATCCATAGCCCACGCCTCGCAACCATACAACATTGTTGGAACCACTATTCCTTCAAACATACCCATTTTTGCTTTCCGAGATAATGTTCTCGACTTCCACACATTCTTCAAGACCCCCAGAATTTTCGCCCCCTCCCCCACCCTATGATCCACTTCCGCTTCCATGGTTCCATCCGCTGCCAGATCCACTCCCAGATATCTAAAACACTTCACTTCCTCCAGTTTTTCTCCATTCAAACTCACCTCCCAATTGACTTGACCCTCAACCCTACTGTACCTAATTACCTTGCTCTTATTCACATTTACTCTTAACTTTCTTCTTCCACACACTTTACCAAACCCAGTCACCAGCTTCTGCAGTTTCTCACATGAATCAGCCACCAGCGCTGTATATATGTTGGGGTGAAGAAGGTGGTGAGAGTAAGTGAGCTTGGGAAGGAGACCTGTGTGGGGAAGTACCAGGAGAGACTGTGTACAGAATGGAAAAAGGTGAGAACAATGGAAGTAAGGGGAGTGGGGGAGGAATGGGATGTATTTAGGGAATCAGTGATGGATTGCGCAAAAGATGCTTGTGGCATGAGAAGAGTGGGAGGTGGGCTGTTTAGAAAGGGTAGTGAGTGGTGGGATGAAGAAGTAAGAGTATTAGTGAAAGAGAAGAGAGAGGCATTTGGACGATTTTTGCAGGGAAAAAATGCAATTGAGTGGGAGAAGTATAAAAGAAAGATACAGGAGGTCAAGAGAAAGGTGCAAGAGGTGAAAAAAGGGCAAATGAGAGTTGGGGTGAGAGACTATCAGTAAATTTTAGGGAGAATAAAAAGATGTTCTGGAAGGAGGTAAATAGGGTGCGTAAGACAAGGGAGCAAATGGGAACTTCAGTGAAGGGCGTAAATGGGGAGGTGATAACAAGTAGTGGTGATGTGAGAAGGAGATGGAATGAGTATTTTGAAGGTTTGTTGAATGTGTCTGATGACAGAGTGGCAGATATAGGGTGTTTTGGTCGAGGTGGTGTGCAAAGTGAGAGGGTTAGGGAAAATGATTTGGTAAACAGAGAAGAGGTAGTAAAAGCTTTGCGGAAGATGAAAGCCGGCAAGGCAGCAGGTTTGGATGGTATTGCAGTGGAATTTATTAAAAAAGGGGGTGACTGTATTGTTGACTGGTTGGTAAGGTTATTTAATGTATGTATGACTCATGGTGAGGTGCCTGAGGATTGGCGGAATGCGTGCATAGTGCCATTGTACAAAGGCAAAGGGGATAAGAGTGAGTGCTCAAATTACAGAGGTATAAGTTTGTTGAGTATTCCTGGTAAATTATATGGGAGGGTATTGATTGAGAGGGTGAAGGCATGTACAGAGCATCAGATTGGGGAAGAGCAGTGCGGTTTCAGAAGTGGTAGAGGATGTGTGGATCAGGTGTTTGCTTTGAAGAATGTATGTGAGAAATACTTAGAAAAGCAAATGGATTTGTATGTAGCATTTATGGATCTGGAGAAGGCATATGATAGAGTTGATAGAGATGCTCTGTGGAAGGTATTAAGAATATATGGTGTGGGAGGCAAGTTGTTAGAAGCAGTGAAAAGTTTTTATCGAGGATGTAAGGCATGTGTTACGTGTAGGAAGAGAGGAAAGTGATTGGTTCTCAGTGAATGTAGGTTTGCGGCAGGGGTGTGTGATGTCTCCATGGTTGTTTAATTTGTTTATGGATGGGGTTGTTAGGGAGGTAAATGCAAGAGTCCTGGAAAGAGGGGCAAGTATGAAGTCTGTTGGGGATGAGAGAGCTTGGGAAGTGAGTCAGTTGTTGTTCGCTGATGATACAGCGCTGGTGGCTGATTCATGTGAGAAACTGCAGAAGCTGGTGACTGAGTTTGGTAAAGTGTGTGGAAGAAGAAAGTTAAGAGGAAATGTGAATAAGAGCAAGGTAATTAGGTACAGTAGGGTTGAGGGTCAAGTCAATTGGGAGGTGAGTTTGAATGGAGAAAAACTGGAGGAAGTGAAGTGTTTTAGATATCTGGGAGTGGATCTGTCAGCGGATGGAACCATGGAAGCGGAAGTGGATCATTGTGTGGGGGAGGGGGCGAAAATTTTGGGAGCCTTGAAAAATGTGTGGAAGTCGAGAACATTATCTCGGAAAGCAAAAATGGGTATGTTTGAAGGAATAGTGGTTCCAACAATGTTGTATGGTTGCGAGGCGTGGGCTATGGATAGAGTTGTGCGCAGGAGGATGGATGTGCTGGAAATGAGATGTTTGAGGACAATGTGTGGTGTGAGGTGGTTTGATCGAGTAAGTAACGTAAGGGTAAGAGAGATGTGTGGAAATAAAAAGAGCGTGGTTGAGAGAGCAGAAGAGGGTGTTTTGAAATGGTTTGGGCACATGGAGAGAATGAGTGAGGAAAGATTGACCAAGAGGATATATGTGTCGGAGGTGGAGGGAACGAGGAGAAGAGGGAGACCAAATTGGAGGTGGAAAGATGGAGTGAAAAAGATTTTGTGTGATCGGGGCCTGAACATGCAGGAGGGTGAAAGGAGGGCAAGGAATAGAGTGAATTGGATCGATGTGGTATACAGGGGTTGACGTGCTGTCAGTGGATTGAATCAAGGCATGTGAAGCGTCTGGGGTAAACCATGGAAAGCTGTGTAGGTATGTATATTTGCGTGTGTGGACGTGTGTATGTACATGTGTATGGGGGGGGGTTGGGCCATTTCTTTCGTCTGTTTCCTTGCGCTACCTCGCAAACGCGGGAGACAGCGACAAAATATAAAAAAAAAAAATATATATATATATATATATATATATATATATATATATATATATATATATATATATATATATATATATATACATATATATATATATATATATATATATATATATATATATATATATATATATATATATATATATATATATATATATATATTCTGTTACGAACTCAATACTTATCCAGGCAAGGTCGCCAGTAACATATACGTTACAAATACTATGCTGATACGTGTCTTGCAAGGACGTTATAGATTTGTTGTTGCACAACTAAGGATAACACAATCATAAAGTTATGGTATTGAATTAAAGACCAGCATTACATTAAATCTACTTATAATGAAAGAATTCAAGTGTACAAAGATAAACACATAAATCAGGCATGAATCATTTACGTTAACACTGAACATGAGTTTAGCATTGAACATGAGTTAACATTGAACGTGAGTTAACATTGAACATGAGTTAACATTCCAGATAACATTTTAAGCCAGGAGATCTCTCTCCTTTATGACACTTTTTTCGATAACATTACACTTAGTTAGACCTGACGTGACACAGTAAACATCATCGTTACACTTAGCTACCTGACGTGACACAGTAGTAACGGCTTACAGCACAGCAGGGCTTACAGGCTTACAGCAGGGGACACCACTTACCTCGCTGGGCTAGAGAGAGAGGAATCAAATCTCAGCGGGTGTAGTGGGTACAAGTAAAGACAAGCGTTCACCCTTGCTGCTATACAACGCTACCCTTGATTGGCTATGGAACTAAGAGCAATTCTTATTGGTTGGAGGGTCCCAGAGTCTCGGCGTAGTCACACTCTCGTCTTCTTGCGAAAGTCAACAGCGATGACATACGGGATGACATACCCCGCAGCTGACCCCACGCCTGGACCTGGCGCCTCTGATTCATACGAACATGTGGGCACACACACCATGTTCTTAACACCCCCCTCCTTAAAGGAGAAAATTCCTAGAAGAGGAATTTTCTCACGTTAAGAGCGGGATAAACAATCAGCTAACACATTATGTGCGCCAGCAATATGGTGAATATCTAAATTATACTCTTGAAGGAACAAGGCCCACCTAGTTAATCTTTGATTCTTATCTCGGAACTTATTAACATATTTCAATGGGTGGTGATCAGTGTACATCCTGATGACTGCCTGAAGGACACAAATTAACATGAAAGTGATGCAATGCTAATATTAAAGACAAAAGTCCCTTCTCCATGGTGGGGCTATCTGTTTGGGCTCAACCTTCTCTCTGTCCTCCTGCATGAGGACCTCACCGGCTCCCACATACTGCTGGCATCAACAGCTAACTTGAAAGGTTGATCAAAATCAGTGGCCTGCAAAATATAACAGTTAAGAGTAGGGTTCCTAACTGATGAGAGAGACTGTCTCACACTACTCATTCCAAACATTTGATATCAGTCTTCAATAAATCTGTCAGAGGGGTTGCGAGTGTTGCAAAATTCACAATGTACATCCTATAGTACCCAACCATATCCAAGTAACACTTCAGTTCTCTCACGCCTCCGCCCGGGTCCTAGGTCTCCGAGGCACTCGCAGCTACGTCGTCGACTTCGTCACACACGGCTACTGCTGGACGTAAGATGATGCAGACTGGCACCGTCGGTTCTAAGGGGGGAGGATCACGACTGAAATATGGCTTAGGCATGTTGACGTGGCATAATCTCTGACCTCTGCGCCTATCGGGGGTAGAGACAAGGTAATTTGAGTCTCCTACACTCCAGATAATGGTGTAGGGACCCTGAGAACGGACAGCCAAGGGTTGACCCGGCAGCTGTAGTAGAAGCAACACCTCGTCGCCCGCCTCAAACCTTCTCAAACGAGATCGTTTTGTCAGGCCATATTGTCCTCCGTTCCTGAGACTCTCTTGAATGGGCGCGAGACAAATCATCAGTCTCACCCACTGACTCTCGTAAGGACTCGAAACTAGCACAGGAGGTATCACAGAGCTTCTCCTCACTGATTTCATCCTCAGAAGACGTCCTCAAATCCTGAGTCTTTCTTGAATGGGCTCGAGACAAATCCTCAGTCTCACCCACTGACTCTCGTACGGACTCGAAACTAGCACAGGAGGTAACACACAGCTTCGCTTCGCTAATCTCATCCACGGAAGACGTCCTCAAACGGCTATGTCCTCAGGCACACTGCCTGCTATGCCAGCTGTCATAGACCTGGCATCATCGTGGTTGGGGACTAACTCTGGTACTTCTTCATCAAGCTGCACTGCCTCCGTGGACTCCACCGGGCCCGTAAGCGACACCGGCACTGGGTTCATCTTCCCACCCGCTAGGTCATTGCCTAACACAAAGTCCACACCTGAGACAGGTAATCTATTCACAACCTCTATGAGAGCATGGCCCGTGAGGAGATCTGTTTCTACCCTCACATCGACTAGTGGAGCTTCCTTGGGACCCGACAGTCCATCTAGCAAGACTCGGTCTCCAAACTCTCCTCGCGGCACCAAGCCATCCAACACCAGGGACTGCAGCGCACCAGAATCCCGTAATACGGTCACTTTTCGTCGTACACCACATCTTCTAACATAGCCCTCAGACAGGAACGCATTGTAGTTCCCACAGAACGGATCCTTAACTACAGATTGATTAACACTCTCGCAACCCCTCACTTTCCTAAGAGCAGGGACAGCCTCACCTACTTTACTAAGTGGACCTAAAGCTGAGACGAGATTCACCGATCTACTCTTGGTAGAATCTCTGGATTCCTTCTCTCGAGCCCAGCAATCCTTCACCTGGTGCCCATCCTTACCACAATGAGAACAAAAACTTTTAACTCTGTTGGAATATTTCCCTTGAGTTTCATGAGTTACCGGCAAGGTAGCAGATTCAGGTGGGATTACATAACCATTGGTCCTCCCTCTGCCGTCAAAGCCCTTTGAACGTCTCTTCTCGTCAAATTCGAGATTTATTATTACTAAGATCTCCAACTCCTCTTTACTAGTTCTCCTGACATAAACCAGTTTTAACCTACTTGCAATAAGCTTCAACTCATGCTTTGTTAAAGATTTAACGTCCTCGGGAGAGAGGTCTGATCGACAGAACTGGTCAACGTCAACGTCGCTGATCAACGGCATGATTAACGAAAAGGAAAGAGATTCCGTTAAGGCAAGAAATATCCTGGCAAGGTCGCCAGTAACATATATATGTTACAAACACTATATCAATCCCTGTCTTTGCAAGGACATTAGATTTATTAAGTTGCACAACTCAGGATAACTCTATCTAAACGTTATGGGATTAAATTAAAGACCAGTATTACATTAAATCTACTATAATGAAAAAGAATTGAAGTGCACAAAGATAAGCACATAAATCAGGCATGAATCATTGACGTTAACAATGAACATGAGTTTAACATTGAAGATGAGTTAACACTGAATATGAGTTAACACTGAACATGGGTTAACATTGAACATGAGTTAACATTTGTACATGAGTTAACATTCCAGATAAGGTTTCAAGCCAGGAGATCTCTTTCCTTTATGATAATTCTTCGATAACATTACACTGATAATTACAAGGGGCTTACAGGCTTACAGCACAGTACTCGGGTAACGGGCTTACAGGCTTACATCACAGTAACCGCTTACAGCACAACAGGGCTTACAGCAGGGGGACCACTTACCTCGCTGGGCTAGAGAGAGAGGACTCTCAGCGGGTGTCATGGGTATATATTACAGTAAAGACAAGCGTTCGCCCTGCTAGCTATAACGCTACCCTTGATTGGCTATGGGACTAAGAGCAATTCTGATTGGTTGGAGGATCCGTCGCACAATCTGCGTAGATCACCCTCCCTCTTGTTTAAGCCTACAACGATGACATGTCCCGTACGGTGGTGAAATATTCCGCAGTTGATTGACAACTTAATCTCCCGCCTCGGAGAAGGGTCGAGGTGCTCAAGGGCAAATGACCATCTGGCTTCAAAATTAAATTATTAAGCCTAATGCTTGGTGGGAACACGTTATATACACGAACATGTGGGCACACGCGCGCACGTTTGTAACAATACCTAGACATATACATATATACACATGTACATATTCATTCTTCCTGCCTTCATCCATCCCGTCGCCAACCCGCCACACATGAAATAGCACCCCCCCCCCCTTCTGCGAGGTAGCGCTAGGAAAAGACAGAAAAGGCCACATTCGTTCACAATCAGTCTCTACTTGTCATGTGTATTGCACCAAAACCACAGCTCCCTTTCCACATCCAGGCCCCTCTCAAAATTTCCATGGTTTACCCGAGACGCTTCACATGCCCTGGATCAATCCACAGACAGCACGTCGATCCCGGTATACGACCCCCGGTCGTTCCCATTCACTCTATTCCTTGCACGTTGTATGTTCAGGCCCCGATGGCTCAAAATATTATCCACTCCATCCTTCCACCTCCAATTTGGTCTCCCAATTCTCCTCTGTCCCTCCACCTCTGACGTATATATCCTCTTTGTCAATCTCTCCTCACCCATTCTCTCCATGTGACCAAACCGATTCAATACACCCTCTTCTGCTCTCTCGGCCACATTCTTTTTATTACCACACATCTCTCTTACCATTTCATTGCTCGGTCAAACCATCTCACACCACATATTGTCCTCAAACATCTCATTTCCAACACATCCACCCTCCTCCGCACAACCCTATATATAGACCATGCCTCGCAACCATATAACATTGTTAGAACCATAATTCCTTCAAACACACCCATTTTTTGCTTTCCGAGATAACGTTCTCGCCTTCCACACATTCTTCAACGCTCCCAGAACCTTCACCACCTCCCCCACCCTGTGACTCACTTCCATGGTTCCATCTGCTGCTAAATCCACTCCCAGTTATCTAAAACTTTTCACTTCCTCCAGTTTTTCTCCATTCAAACTTACCTCCCAATTAACTTGTCCCTCAACTCATTTCATCCTAATAACCTTGCTCTTATTCATATTTAACTTCAGCTTCTTTCACACACTTTACCAAACTCAGTCACTAACTTCTACAGATTCTCACCCGAATCAGCTACCAGGGTTGTATCATCAGCAAACAACAAATAACTCACTTCCCAAGCCCTCTCATCCACAACAGACTGCACACTTACCCCTCTCTCCAAAACTCTTGAATTCACCTCCTTAACAACCCCATCCATAAACAAATTAAACAACCATGGAGACATCACGCACTCCTGCTGCAAACCGACATTCACTGAGAACCAATCACTTTTCTCTCTTCCTTCTGGTACACATGCCTTACATCCTCGATAAAAAACTTTTCACTGTTTCTAGCAATTTACCTCCCACACCATATACTCGTATTACCTTCCACAGAGCATCTCTATCAACTCTATCATATGCCTTCTCCAGATCCATAAATACTACATACAAATTCATCTGTTTTCTAAGTAATTCTCACATACATTTTTTAAAGCGACCATCTGATCCACAAATCCTCTACGACTTCTGAAACCACACTGCTCTTCCCAATCTGATGCTCTGTACATGCCTTGACCCTCTCAGTCAATACCCTCATCAGGCACTTCACCATGAGCCATGCATACATTAAATATCCTTACCAACCAGTCAACAGCACAGTCACCCCCTTTTTTGATAAATTCCACTGCAATACCATCCAAACGTGCTGCCTTGCCGGCTTTCGTCTTCCGCAAAGCTTTCACTACTTCTTCTCTGTTTACCAAATCATTTTCCCTGACCCTCTCACTTCGAAAACTACCTCGACCAAAACACCCTATATCTGTCACTATATCATCTAACACATTCAACAAACCTTCAAAATAATCTTTCCATCTCCTCTCATCATCACTACTTTGTATTATCATCTCCATTAGCCCCCTTCACCGATGTTCCCTTCTGTTCTCATGTCTTATGCACTTTAATTACCTTCTTCCAAAACATCTTTTTATTCTCACTAAGATTTAATGATACTATCTCACCCCAACACTCATTTGCCCTCTTGTTCACCTCTTGCACCTTTATCTTGACCTTCTGCCTCTTTCTTTTGTACATCTCCCAGTCATATGCACTATTTCCTTGCAAAAATCGTCCAAATGCCTCTCTCTTCTCTTTCACTAATAATGTTGCTTCTTCATCCCACCACTCACTACCATTTCTAATCTGCCCACCTCCCACGCTTCTCATGCCACAAGCATCTTTTGCGCAAGCCATCACTGCTTCCCTAAATACATCCCATTCCTCCCCCACTCCCCTTACGTCCTTTGCTCTCACCTTTTTCCATAATGCACTCAGTCTTCCTTGGCACTTTTTAAATTCCTCGCACAAGTCTCCTTTCCAAGCTCACTTACTCTCATCATTCTCTTTACCCCAACATTCTCTCTTCTTTTCTGGAAACCTCTAAAAATCGTCACCGCCTCCATGCAGTTGTACCTCTCAGCACATTAACATCGAAAAGTCTCTCTTTCAAGCGCCTATCAATTAACACGTAATCCAATAATGTTCTCTGGCCGTCTCTCCTACTTATATATGTATACTTATGTATATCTCTTTGTGACCAGGTTTTTCCCAATCACTAATCCTTTCTCAGCATACGAATCTTCAAGCTCTTCATCATTTCTATTTACAAAACTGAACACCACAGGTACACCAATTATTCCCTCAACTGCCACATTACTTACATTTGCATTGAAATCACCCATCACTATAACTCGGTCTCGTGCATCAAAACTATAAGGACACTCACTCAGCTGCTCCCAAAACACTTGCCTCTCATGATCTTTCTTATAATGCCCAGGTGCATAGGCACCAATAATCACCCATCTCTCTCCATCCACTTTCAGTTTCACCCATATCAATTTACTTTCTTATACTCTATCACATACTCCCACAACTCCTGGTTCAGGAGTAGTCCTACTCCTTCTTTTGCTCTTGTCCTCTCACCAACCCCTTACTTTACTCCCAAAACATTCCCAAACCTCTCTTCCCCTTTACCATTGAACTTCGTTTCACTCAAACCCAAAACATCCAGGTTCCTTTCCTCAAACATACCACTTATCCCTCTTTTCTACTCATCTTGGTTACATCCACACACCCCAGTCTGAGCCCAATTCAGACACCCTAATCTGAGCCTTCGAGGAGGATGAGCACTCCCCGCATGACTCCTTCTTCTGTTTCCCCTTTTAGAAAGTTAGATCACAATGAGGGGAGGGTTTCTAGCTCCCCGCTCCCATCTCTTTAGTTGCCTTCTACGACACTCAGAAAATGCATGGGAAGTATTCTTTCTCCTCTATCCCCAGGGATATATATATATATATATATATATATATATATATATATATATATATATATATATATATATATATATATATATATATATATATATATATATATCCCCAGGGATATATATATATATATATATATATATATATATATATATATATATATATATATATATATATATATATATATATATATATATATATATATATATATATATATGTTGGAAAGGATCACAATTTTGCGCGTGGTCAAGATATTCCTATGAGTCCACGGGGAAAGTGAGACACGAAAAGTTCCCAAGTGCACTTTCGTGTAATAATCACATTATTATTATCATTATTATTATTATTATTATTGCTATCATTATCATTATCAAATGAATATATATATATATATATATATATATATATATATATATATATATATATATATATATATATATATATATATATATATATATATATATATATATATATATATATATATATATATATATATATGGTGACTGAGTTTGGTAAACTGTGTGAAAGAAGAAAGTTAAGAGTAAATGTGAATAAGAGCAAGGTAATTAGGTACAGTAGGGTTGAGGGTCAAGTCAATTGGGAGGTAAGTTTGAATGGAGAAAAACTGGAGGAAGTAAAGTGTTTTAGATATCTGGGAGTGGATCTGGCAGCGGATGGAACCATGGAAGCGGAAGTGGATCATAGGGTGGGGGAGGGGGCGAAAATTCTGGGAGCCTTGAAGAATGTGTGGAAGTCGAGAACATTAGCTCGGAAAGCAAAAATGGGTATGTTTGAAGGAATAGTGGTTCCAACAATGTTGTATGGTTGCGAGGCGTGGGCTATGGATAGAGTTGTGCGCAGGAGGATGGATGTGCTGGAAATGAGGTGTTTGAGGACAATTTGTGGTGTGAGGTGGTTTGATCGAGTGAGTAAAGTAAGGGTAAGAGAGATGTGTGGAAATTAAAAGAGCGTGGTTGAGAGAGCAGAAGAGGGTGTTTTGAAATGGTTTGGGCACATGTAGAGAATGAGTGAGGAAAGATTGTCCAAGAGGATATATGTGTCGGAGGTGGAGGGAACGAGGAGAAGAGGGAGACCAAACTGGAGGTGGAAAGATGGAGTGAAAAAGATTTTGTGTGATCGGGGCCTGAACATGCAGGAGGGTGAAAGGAGGGCAAGGAATAGAGTGAATTGGATCGATGTGGTATACCGGGGTTGACGTGCTGTCAGTGGGTTGAATCAGGGCATGTGAAGCGTCTGGGGTAAACCATGGAAAGCTGTGTAGGTATGTATATTTGAGTGTGTGGACGTATGTATATACATGTGTATGGGGGTGGTTTGGGCCATTTCTTTCGTCTGTTTCCTTGCGCTACCTCGCAAACGCGGGAGACAGCGACAAAGCAAAAAAAAAAAAAAATATATATATATATATATATATATATATATATATATATATATATATATATATATATTCATTATATTCATTTATTATACTTTGTCGCTGTCTCCCGCGTTAGCGAGGTAGCGTAAGGAAACAGACGAAAGAATGGCCCAACCCACCCACATGCACATGTATATGCATACACGTCCACACACTCACATATACATACCTATACATCTCAACGTATACATGTATATATATACACACACACACAGACATATACATATATACACATGTACATAATTCATACTGTCGGCCCTTATTCATTCCCGTCGCCACCCCGCCACCCATGAAATGAAAGCCCCCTCCCCCACATGTGCGCGAGGTAGCGCTAGGAAAGTTGTAGGAACAGTGAAAGTAAAGGAATAATGAAGATGGGCAATGACGGTGGCATTATACCTGACCTTCAAAATGATCGAAGCTTGGATTGTGGCTGGCCGTAGGAACAAAATATCTACATCTACGTCCCTGATCTTTCATCATCATTTCTTATGTTTACTATCAAGAAATGTCTTTTATCTAACATAAGAATTCTGTATAGGTATTTGATTAATGTTCCCCAACGACGCGTTGTGTAACTCTTCGTTATTGAAGTTCATTTCGTGTAATAGATCATGTATTACAAAGTTGTGTCTATCCACACAGGTGTCACACGTCCCAGGTAAAGATATATTCTAGAGATAGTGTATATCTAACATATATATGTGTTTTATGAATATTTTTAAAAAGTTTTCCTGAAGGATAATACCTAAGACTTTCGTATTAAAGTTGATCAGTTGCAAGTGATCAAGCATTACAAAGGTGTGTCCATTGCCACAGGTGCTACTGATCCCGGGTAAAGGTATTTCACCATCTTTGTATCTTTAACCTTTCTAGTTATAGATGTTTCATCCCTGATTCCATCCTCACAATCGATGTATGTGGTTTGTGTTGTCTTAACATATCATTAGTCAGTTGAAGTGGACAACATGCTTCTGAGCCTAGCCACTCTACTCTGTCTTCCACATGATATTCAAGAGGTGTTACCGGATTCCGCCGATACTGTAAGTGCTTACGTCATGAGAGGGCTTTTTTATAACTTTTGATGATTTATATTGTTTGGGTTATGTATTTGGTTTTGTTATGTTCATAAAATTGTTGAAATTCACATATCATATTCTTTATTTGTCATTTAATGAACTCTAGTTTATCAAACTTGATTGTTTGTTTTTTTTATATCAGTATACATTTTCTCTGAAAAATACTTTAGTTTAATTCATAAATATTATTTCTAAGTAACACGCGGATAGTTTTTTCATTAGTGTTCATCACAGTAAAACAAACAGGTCTATTTTTTAAAGTATACATAAAGGATCGTACTAAAGTTTTGAAGAATATAAACTCATAACTTCTGTAAACCTTGTGCTGATAATAACTACATTACTTTTCTGTAGGCAATATCGTTTTAATGAGTAAAAGCCGGATGAAAACCTTGTAATATAAAATTTGATGGTATTATTTTTGGTTGTTGAAGATATTACTGATTTCTACATGTAAAACATTTATGTTATCTGCAAAATAGAAACCGTTATGTTAGATATGTTAATTTTATCGGTTTCACGTTACATACATTTCTGTACCCTGTGCTCCAGAAAAGTTATGGGATTTTATTCATTATCGTATTAGATAACTTGCTTAAATACAATGTCCCACGTACTTTCTATAGAAATCCGGTAGCAATATACATTTTACATCTGGATTCTATGACAATCAATGATAGGTTCTCAGACTCAGTAAAGGTGTAATTTTTTTTCTTGTATTGAGTCAAGTTTTCGTCCATCACAAAATACCGTAATGCTGTCTAAGGTTCTCTTCTGGGTCTACATTGCTGAACAACGTCAGTGCACAATGGCCAGTGATGTTCACCGTAGACATATGTTTACACTTTGTACACATAGCAGGCAAACTACAGTATCATCTTAAGATGTGGAAATAAAACTATCAAGGCAGGAGAAGGATTTAGATGTCATCATTAGTAGAGATGTAAAGCCAAGACAACAGTGTTTTAATGTACGTAATAAGACTAAAAGGCAACTTGGTGTCATGTGTTAGTAGCAAGAATGAACAGGTAATATTACAGCTATAGTTAGTCACACACCACTTACATTATGACGTACAATATTGATCACTGTATTACAGTATGCATATCATTTCCTTGATACCAGGCATTAGAATCCTTCCAAATGAACACATTAAGATCATGAGAGTTTCTTTCTCTCACAGGTGGCAGGCAGAGTTAGTTATGTAAGCGGTATGTTTACTGATGTAATCTGTACCTTTACCTGGAATATCAACTTCTCAACTGTAATACGTATAAACTTAGGTCAGTACAGTATATTGTTAAAGAACAACACCATTAGTTATGGGAAGTAAAACTATATCTCTTCATCTGAAATTGGATTACTACCAGTTATTGTATCAGATGGGCAATGCCTGGAAGACAACAGCCGATGTGCTTTCAGAATATATTTTCACAGAAACTACATAGTGAGGATAATTTTGTAGCTATAGCTTTAGAATAATTCAAAAAAGACAAAGTTACATGAAGCATAAAAACGGTCTTAGAAAAGGAGAGTTGCAAGTGTAGCAGCAGCAGGTGGAGAAGATCTTGGTCAAGATGTTATAACCGG
This sequence comes from Panulirus ornatus, assembly GCF_036320965.1. Taxonomy (NCBI): domain Eukaryota; kingdom Metazoa; phylum Arthropoda; class Malacostraca; order Decapoda; family Palinuridae; genus Panulirus; species Panulirus ornatus. The sequence goes on from NC_092265.1 coordinate 28,179,456, forward strand.
CAGGTCATGATGCGGCCCATCATCTACAAGTGGTACACACACCATCCCTAGACCACACTTACACTACACTTGACCCAGCCTTGTGGCACCCGCGCCAGCCAGGTACTCACTGAATGTTGGAGATTCGAACCCATGACCTTGATCTTTGAGACTCAGGCTCGGTGATAATGTGTACCACACCTGCCAGTGAATTCCAATACTTAGTCACCTAAATCTTAAGACCACACATGTACATACTAAACTCTAGATAAAAATATGGTCAACGGAAGATATGTCATATATCTGGTTTTAAAACTGATAAGATCAGGAAATAAGATTTAATCATTATCATTATCGGACGATTATAATGCCCAACACCACACGTTAGGTACACACAACAAAAAAACTATCGCGCAGAGGGGGTCTGAAGACGTCTGTAATGATCATTGACCTACCTGTTGTACCATGCCGGTAGGGTTGGTATACGTGCCTGGAAGCCACAGGTTTCCAGAGTCCTATGCTAGACCCATGTAAGTTACGTGCCACAAGAGCGGCAGTATATTATTAACAATAAAATTACATCATACAAGGCAGTACGAACCCCTACTTTTGAATTGGTGTGTGTAATATATCTGTGAGACACACACAGCTATATGCGGCAACCCCCGCATGTGGTAGCTGCAGCATACCTCAATGTGATGCGAGGTAAACACAATAGCTTCATATTGTATAGGTGAATTTGGGAAGAATATGTTTTACTATTGAATATTGTATTATTCTATAGCACTTTAACTGGGTTAGTAGCAGTCCATAAAGGTATATCTTACTCGCCATGTCGTGTCCATGCAGGAAATGTAATGAGACTTGCGATATATTTTTGAACATTAAACAGCGCGGGTATAGTTCACTGCGAGCCATGTCGAAGGTTGTTTTTGTAGGTATATCTAATTTTACCATGGAGACTTCACAAGCAGACACGTGGGAGCTATTCTACAGCTAATAATGGGAATCTACAGCGACTCTGAAATTGGGAGACGTCTTGTATTCACTCGAGTTACCGTAGCCGATGGATTCGCCGACAGGCAGAGTAGGGCAACACAGACATCAGGCATCGGCTTGGGCGCCCACGTTGCAACACCCCGGAAGATGATCAGGTTAATGA
>NC_092265.1:28185696-28283481 GCF_036320965.1 Panulirus ornatus
AGGACAATGTGTGGTGTGAGGTGGTTTGATCGAGTAAGTAACGTAAGGGTAAGAGAGATGTGTGGAAATAAAAAGAGCGTGGTTGAGAGAGCAGAAGAGGGTGTTTTGAAATGGTTTGGGCACATGGAGAGAATGAGTGAGGAGAGATTGACCAAGAGGATATATGTGTCGGAGGTGGAGGGAACGAGGAGAAGAGGGAGACCAAATTGGAGGTGGAAAGATGGAGTGAAAAAGATTTTGTGTGATCGGGACCTGAACATGCAGGAGGGTGAAAGGAGGGCAAGAAATAGAGTGAATTGGAGCCATGTGGTATACCGGGGTTGACGTGCTGTCAGTGGATTGAAGCAAGGCATGTGGAGCGTCTGGGGTAAACCATGGAAAGCTGTGTAGGTATGTATATTTGCGTGTGTGGACGTGTGTATGTACATGTGTATGGGGGGGGGGTTGGGCCATTTCTTTCGTCTGTTTCCTTGCGCTACCTCGCAAACGCGGGAGACAGCGACAAAGTATAAAAAAAAAAAAAAAAAAAATATATATATATATATATATATATATATACATATATATATGTGTGTGTGTGTGTGTGTGTGTGTGTGTGTGTGTGTGTGTGTTTGTGTGTGTGTGTGTGTGTGTGTGTGTGTGTGTGTGTGTGTGCACGGATAAACTTTAAGGCTAGCCGGGGTGTACTGGTGATGCCTTTGACCTAAAATATAAGTTCAATTAAGCCCGTAGGCCGACCTTGCACGTAGTTTGAATCCTTTTGTGTTCACTATAATCTTTACTATATCTCCTCTCCTTAAATCCTTTATCTTCTCTATACAAGGCCTATTATAATCTTCACTACAACCTCATCTTCATATGACCTTATCTTGACTTAGCTGGTTTCAAGGAAGGCTTTAGAATTTTCCGCTCACACAAACAACGTACTTACACGGGGCTCCACGAGTGTAAACCTCCCTCCTAATACAGTGCAAATGGATGATTACACACACCTACACACACCACCACCACTAATAATACACAGAGAAATAGCCTTTTCGGTTGGCTTTGGATCCGCCCTTGAACGTAGTTTGGAGGATTTGGGGGATCAGGTCAACAAGGTTAAGTTCACTGCTACCTCATATTCACCAACGTGTATCTTCACTATTAGCTTATTCTCACTAAATTATATCTTCGCTATACCCTCTTCTTCACTACACCGTTATTTCTACCATACCATCATCATTGCACTCCCTACTGTTCACTAAAAGTAGTTCTTATCTTCACTACATAATCATTTTGAATAAACTTTACTCTTTGATAGCCCTTATCTCTACTACATTCGTATCTTCACTACATTCGTATCTTCACTACAACCTATCTTGACAATATCCTTATCATCACTATACTCTTCTTCACTACACTCTCATCTTAACATCATCCTTCTGTTTACCGAACTTAGTTCAAAGTCTGACTTGAACGTAGCTTTGGAAAGTTTGTGTTCCTCATTGTGTTACCTCCTTAGTATCATTGTAAAGGCAATTGTCACCACTCCCTAACTAAACCGTCATCGTCACTACACTCTCATCATTATCATTACTTCTTGATGTTCAATACAAAATCTCAACATATGTATTTATCTTCACTACAGAATAATTTTCATTGCACCTTAATCTTCATTACTCCTTGTTTCAGCTACATCCGTATCTTCCATTCATTCTTATATCTTATATTAGTTACAACTTTACAATATCTTTATATCTTCTCTGTTCCATCTTTTGGAAAATTGAAAATGAGAGGAGAGGATTTCCAGCCTCCCGCTCCCTCCCCTTTTAGTCGCCTTGTACGCCACGCAGGGAATATGAGGCAAGTATTCTTTCTTCCCTATCACCAGGGATAACAGCATCTGGTGTTCCCAGACGGTCACCCATCCAAGTACTAACCAGACCCAACGTTGCTTAACTTCCCTGATCGGACGAGATATGCATATATGTATATATATATATATATATATATATATATATATATATATATATATATATATATATATATATATATATATATATATATATATATATATATATATATATATATATATATATATATATATATATATATATATATATATATATCTATCTATATATATATATATATATATATATATATATATATATATATATATATATATATATATACAAGACTGAAAACAATGAATTTTCCAAATAAAAAATGGAGGCGCCGGGGTTTGAACCCGGGTCCTCTCGCATGCCAAGCGAGCGCTCTACCACTGAGCTACGCCCCCAAGAACATATTTTGTGACATAGTATTATAAAAAGCACTGAGATTACCACGGCAAAATACTGTTTGACCGACCGTTGCCGACTAGCCGGCAAAATAACCACAGGGTAAATCTCCATGTTGCTGTCGTGTTTTCCTCTCAATTTTCCAAGAAGAAATGTTTTACTTTTTTATTTTCGTTGCAATAGACTGGAACTAAGCAATAGACTGGAACTAAGCAATAGACTGGAACTAAGCAATAGACTGGAACTAAGCAATAGACTGGAACTAAGCTGACCTGGTATGAGGTCAGAGCCCTCATTATAATCCCTGCTAACTACTGGAAGCAGATTAAGTCGTTCCACAACCGATGTCCGGCCCATGTTAACTCTGATGTGCCCAGCAGTTGGAGGAGGATCGCCAGAAGCTTCTGGAAGATTTCAAGGACGTCTTGGTGGACCTGACACTTTCAGATAAGGTCGAAAACCCCAATTTATTGTGAAGATCTTCACTATAACGTTGGACGAACATACTGAATGTTGCACACATGTGATGCGGACAAAATGAAAAAAGAAAAAGACAAAAAATATGTCTGGTGTGGGTCTCGAACCCACGACCTTGAGTGTGTCAGACTCACGCTCTACCACTGAGCTAACCAGACAATAGAAAAATACGTCTGTTTCTTCAATTTGAATTAATGAAAATCTTTGCGAGGCAGCGTTTAGAAAAGAGAGATGTCTTTGACGAAATTTACTTGCTTGGCTCCTTCTTATGTCCCTCATTATCGAAAGTAAACATACTGAAGGATATATATATATATATATATATATATATATATATATATATATATATATATATATATATATATATATATATATATATATATATATATATATATATATATATATATATATATATATATATTATATACATATATATATATATTGGAAAGGATCACAATTTTGCGCGTGATCAAGTATATTCCTATGAGTCCACGGGGAAAATGAAACATGACAAGTTCCCAAGTGCACTTTCATGTAATAACCACATCATCAGGGGAGACACAAGAGAGAAATATAACACTCAGTTGATATACAACGAAGAGACGTAGCTAGTACGCCATTTGGTAAACATGTGATTGTCCGAGACAGACAACAAGTGTATCATAAACTAATTATGTGGACAAGATGAATTCCTTACAAATTTTATCAACACTAAATTTATGCAATTTGTATAGACAATCACTTATATCAAGATTATAATTCTTTGTGCATTTAATGATAGAAGATTCAATGATATTTCTCGTGGTACTGGAGTTAGAGATTATAATGCCATCTCAGTTATTAACTCTAACTCCAGTACCACGAGAAATATCACTGAATCTTCTATTATTAAATACACAAAGAATTATAAACCTTAAGGAAACATGCAACATGGCGGTCAAACTATGAGATGCACAAATGAAGTTTATGAATGGAATATCAGTGAGACGAACTAGTTGATGAATGATGAATGAAAGTGTAATAAAGTCATGATGAATGAACGAAAGTGTAATAAAGTCATGATGAATGAATGAAAGTGTAATAAAGTCATGATGAATGAACGAAAGTGTAATAAAGTCATGATGAATGAATGAAAGTGTAATAAAGTCATGATGAATGAATGAAAGTGTAATAAAGTCATGATGAATGAATGAAAGTGTAATAAAGTCATGATGAATGAATGAAAGTGTAATAAAGTCATGATGAATGAATGAAAGTGTAATAAAGTCATGATGAATGAATGAAAGTGTAATAAAGTCATGATGAATGAACGAAAGTGTAATAAAGTCACAGTTTAAAAGGACAAAATATGAATGGCAGCCAGGGAAGAGTGGCCCAGGTAAATGGAAGGGTTGAAAAGTTCGCGTTATGTGACGAATTTTGATAGATTTTGCAAGTTTCCTTTCCTATGATGGAACGTAAAAGTTTGTGCTTAGTTCTAGAGACAGAGTTCATAGGTTTATGTTTTAATGATGAACATCAAAGGATACCATTAATTTAACTGACTTTAAAAATGTTCAATTAAATGAAGCATTACATACACAAGCTGCTTTTTGGCGGAGTTAAAAATTCGCATTTTTTTGCTAATTCTAAAGTAGGTGTTAAATTGACGGACTTAAAAGTTCGAGTTTCAGCTTTAAACCTTGTGTTTGTATGACGTATCTTAGAGTACTTGTTAATATAATGCAAGTGGAAGGTTTACGTTTAAAAGATGGTGTTTAAATGCTAATTAATGAATGACAGTTAAATGGATAGATTTTAAGTTCGCGTTTACGTAGGCCACTTTAAGGTTAAGGTTCGTACGTACCAGGTTGACCAGATGGCGGTAGTGTGTAGACACAGCCATACCAGGTCGTATTTATCATCATTAAAGTCACCTTCCTTACTTACTTATGGCGGCGATGAAATTCACTGGTTCTTGATTCTGCACCAATTAACCTATCAGATAATGGTACAATGTTTGCCTGGTGTTGCATATATCACGTCTGTTGTTGAAACACAAGAATGCCAGGTGACTTTGGGAGTGGATGATAATGTAAAGATCAATATAAATGTGGGAAATCTTGAACCGCCATCACCAGACACAACACATGTTTGGATCTGGCGGGGGGAGGGACTTGCCTGTGACGTCACGATGCCCCGCCTCCAGCCTGGCTCCGCTCTGTGTGTGTGTGTGTGTGTGTGTTTACTATTTGTGCATTATGGGAGAGAGTTGGAAAAACTTATTTTTTCCTGAAAACATGTTGACTTATATTCATGTAATGGTTACGAAAACTAAACAATATACACCAAGATGAGTATAGGTTCAAAATACTGTTACAAGGACAGATCAAGACAAAATCATGGTTCGTGGAGTTTAATTCTTTTAACTCAGTGTAACACCGGTATGTGGTATATTTAGACCATATTGTCTTGTTATATTAGGAAGACGCAACTGTATTGAATGTTTTACCGCCATTAGTATTATAGTACCGTAATATTATTTTTATTTTTATTATACTTTGTCGCTGTCTCCCGCGTTTGCGAGGTAGCGCAAGGAAACAGACGAAAGAAATGGCCCAACCCCCCCCCCCCCATACACATGTATATACATACGTCCACACACGCAAATATACATACCTACACAGCTTTCCATCTTACCCCAGATCCTTCACATGCCTTGATTCAATCCACTGACAGGACGTCAACCCCGGTATACCACATCGCTCCAATTCACTCTATTCCTTGCCCTCCTTTCACCCTCCTGCATGTTCAGGCCCCGATCACACAAAATCTTTTTCACTCCATCTTTCCACCTCCAATTTGGTCTCCCTCTTCTCCTTGTTCCCTCCACCTCCGTACCGTAATATTTATCATAATTACATTATTACTATTACTATTATCACTATCATCATCATTATTATCATCATTATCATTATTTTCATTATCATTATTATTATCATTATTGTCATTATTATTATTATCATTATTATTATTAGCATTATTATTATTATTATTATTATTATTATTATTATTATAATCATTATTATCATCACCATTATTGGCATTATCATTATCATTATGTATCATTATTATCATCATCATTATTATTATTATTATCAATATTATTATCATTAGTATCATTGTTATCATTATTATAATCATTATGATTATTATTATCATTAAGTATAATATATCTGCTACTGAAGGATACAATATGCTGGTTATCAAGTGGGAAGTTAGATATGGTATGGATTGTCATTTAACTTGTAGGTTAGTAGGGAGTGTGTTGTGTACCTAACGTGTGTTGTTGGGCATTATAATCGTCCGATAAAGATAATGATTAAATCTTATTTCCTGATCTTATCAGTTTTCAAACCAGATATATGAAATATCTTTCGTTGACCATATCTTTATCTAGAGTTTAGTACGTACACGTGTGGTCTTAAGATTTGGTTGATTAAGTATTGGAATTCACTGGCAGGTGTGGTACACATTATCACCGAGTCTGAGTCTCAAAGATCAAGGTCATGGGTTCGAATCTCCAACACTCAGTATGTTCATCCAACGTTGTAGTAAAGATCTTGACGAAGAATTAGGATTTTGACATTATCTGATTTCAAGCGTTTAGTGAGATAGTATTGAAGTGGAGAGTGTAGTGGCTGAGGTCAAGGACCAGAGGTGTCCAGAGGGTAGTGAAGATAATGACCATTGTCCTACCCCATTAGGTCGGGTCAAATGGCACTTAGAGAGGAAGTATTTTGGGAGCAAGCGAGTGTGTGTGTCAGCAGTTATGATGTAAGAGACCAGGTATTAGTGATGGTGATTTAAATGCGAAGGTAAGTAATGTGGCAGTGGAGGGTATAACTGAGACGCATGGAAATGGTGAACAACTTGTGTTGTGTGTGTGTAAAGGACTGGTGATTGGGAATACCTGGTTTGTAAAATGTGATATACACAAATATACGTATGTAAGTAGGAGAGATGGTCAGCGGGCATGACTGGATTACATGTTAATTGAGAGGCGTGTAAAAAAAAGACTTTTGGGTGTAAATGTGCTGAAAGGGGCTGCTGGTAGGATGTCTGATCACCTTGTGGAGACGACAGTGAAGATCTGAAGAGGTTTTCGAAAAAGAGGAAACAATGTCGGGGAGAAGAGGTGGCGAGAGGAAGTGAACTTGGAAAAGAGACTTGTGTGAAGAAATACCAAGAGAGATTGAGTGCCACATACACTCTTACTGTGTAAATATCCCTTTCTATGAGATGACGTAAAGATGTTGATGAACAGAGGAGTTGGGATATGACATGAAAAAGTTAAGAGAATAAATGAAGGAAAGATTGAGATATACAGATGTCTGGCGGACCGCCATGATGGTTGTCAATCTAGCCAGCTGGGTTATTATTTATAAGTTGTGTTTAGTTGTAGGTCCAAGTTTGTTGTCAGGATATAATGTTGACTCCCAGTGAGTACCTGGCTGGCGCGGGTGCCACAAGGCTGGGTCAAGTGTAGTGTAAGTGTGGTCTAGGGATGGTGTGTGTACCACTTGTAGATGATGGGCCGCATCATGACCTGCCGGTTATAACATCTTGACCAAGATCTTCTCCACCTGCTGCTGCTACACTTGCAACTCTCCTTTTCTAAGACCGTTTTTATGCTTCATGTAACTTTGTCTTTTTTAAATCATTCTAAAGCTATAGTTACAAAATTATTTTTACTATGTAGTTTCTGTGAAGATATAGTCTGAAAGCACATCGCTCTCGTCTTCCAGGCATTGCCCATCTGATACAATAATTGGTGGCAGGTGACAGTTGATATAGAGTGATTGAGGCCAACGTGACCACGAGGGGTTGTGACTGGTTGAGGCTACCGTGACCACGTGGGGCTTGTGACTGGTTGTGGGCAGCATGATCACATTAGGCTTGTGACTGGTTGTGGGCAGCATGACCACGTGGGGCTTGTGGCTGGTTGAGGCCAGCGTGACCACGTGGGACTTGTGACTGGTTGAGGGCAGCATGACCACGTGGGGCTTGTGACTGGTTGAGGGTAGCGTGAAAACGTGGTGTTGTGACTGGTTGAGGCCAGGGTGACCACGTGGGGCTTGTGACTGGTTGAGGCCAACGTGACCACGTGGGACTTGTGACCGGTAGAGGCTAGCGTGACCACGTGGGGTTGTAGCTAATTCAGGCCAGCGTGACCACGTGGAGATTGTGACTGGTTGAGGACAGCGTGACCACGTGGGGCTTGTGACTAGTTGAAGCCAGGGTGACCACGTGAGGTTGTGACTGGTTGAGGCCAGCCTGACCACGTGGGGCTTGTGACTGGTTGAGGCCAGTGTCACCACGTGGGGTTGTGACTGGTTGAGGCCGGTGTCACCACGTGGGGCTTGTGACTAGTTGAAGCCAGGGTGGCCACGTGGGGTTGTGACTGGTTGAGGCCAGCCTGACCACGTGGGGCTTGTGACTGGTTGAGGCCAGTATCACCACGTGGAGTTGTGACTGGTTGAGGCTAGTGTCACCACGTGGGGCTTGTGACTGGTTGAGCCAGCGTGACCACGTGGGGTTGTGACTGGTTGAGGCCAGCTTACCACGTGGGGCTTGTGACTGGTTGAGGCCAGTATCACCACGTGGGGTTGTGACTGGTTGAGGCCAGGATCACCACGTGGGGTTGTGATTGGTTGAGGCCAGCGTGACCACGTGGAGTTGTGACTGGGGTGTTGATGTGTTGTGGTCGGCGTCCACAAGGTCGTTATCTTAGTATTTCAGGAACGGAGGAAGATCCACAGTGGACGTTTTACAAACACAATGTTGAATCATCACAACTTTTACCGAATCTGATTGAAATCAATGAATGAAATATGTCAAATATTGAAAAAATAAGACAAAAGAAAAGTGATGTTTATTAATTCTTTAATTTTTCTTACGATCATGTGAAATAATTGCCAGATACCCAGTGCAGCGCTAACCCAGCGACCATACTTGACGGTTTTATTGTAGTACGATCCATTTTGGGGATCCCAGAGCCCAGGAAACTTCTCTATTCATCAAGTTAGGTTATCATTTCTCTCTGTCCCACTCCGTGATAAAGATAAAACACATCGGATAACCAGAACAGCGCGAACACCCGTCCTGACTGACCACCAACGAGCTACTGAAACCTTTTGAGCACCAAAGTTGCTGACCCAAATTCTATATGGCGCTAGATTCTCTCCCGAAAAGCGCTAAAAAAGCGTTAAACTTGCTAAAATGACAGCGAAAAAAATGCTCTTCGAATTATTTCTGCTCTTTGACGTGCCAAATGATTAATGACAGGTACAACTGACTGCTTTAACACTAAAATACTCACCATTATCCCAGATCTGCTAATTATCAATCCACAGTCTCTTCGTCCTCGGTGACCTGGGGTTGTGGTGGTCTATGTGAGGGTCCAGGTTGTGGTTGTGATAACTCGTATCTTTTCAATAACCCAGTGTTTTTCAGTACTTCCTCAGGCAGTTCATAATCATAACAACAGTTTCCATTTCATCTTAGTCCATACTTGATAGTTAGTATTGCATTTAAGCTTTTGATAATCAATATGGAAGCTTTCACTTCACGATGTTCATATAACTAAAGATTTCCTCCTGTTGCATCCTTGTACGAGGCTGTTTCAGTCCAGAGTGCTAGGGCGCCAGTGTTCTGCTTCCACAATACATGATGAAGCTTCCTCCACTGGAACTCAATGCGTGTGAGAATTTTTCGTCATCGGTAAACATCTTTGCTAATTCCAGTATTCCAGGCTTTATGGGTTGCAGGCATTCACTTGTACTCAGTGATGACATTGACTGTGACACTTGGACAGTGTCTGGCAAACGTTGACGAAGCTGTTTCACCAACTCCACTACAAGCTGTATGTATCTTCCTCTAATATCCTTTTCATCAGGAAACTTACATTATGCCATCTCCTTTTCAAACGTGCACCCCAAGGACGCACGCGGTTCTAAGTAGTTCTCTACTGAATCTCCTTCCTTTAATTTCTGCCTGGGATGAGAACCTTAGAACTTATGGAATCAATAAGTTGAATAAGGTCACTTAGCAGTTTGCTTGGATCCTGTACCTCAGCTTCAAGTTTCTCATTTACGCACTGGACTTCTCCAAGAATATGCTTCAGGAATATCAGGAAGGCATAGTTTTTCTTGTCACAAAACATCTCATAGAGATTCTGAGATGTGTAACACCTTTCATCATTTCTTGCCATTTCAATGTGAGTCATAAGTTCAACCCACTGCTGCAGTATTATGACAACTGCTGATTCAATTGACAGCCATGAAGTCTGGCTTAGCTGTATAAATTTCAATGGAGCTTGACCATCACTGGCAGAGTGGGAGAACCAATTATAGGTTTCTCTGATAATAAAATCCAGGTTACTAGGGAGACACTCTGCTGCAGCATGAGACAACTAGCTGCAGAGAATGACACACACTTGATTAGGATCAGATGAGGAACTTCTAACTTGAGTGTATCATACACTCCACTGTTAACATCTGTCATCACAGAAGCATTGTCGGTGCTAATTGTAATAAGGTTTTGTAACTCCAACCTATTATTCTTAAAAGACTTCTTGATGGGATCACATATTCCATTAGCATTACAGTCAGTCAGCTCAACAAGGTCCAGGAAAGTCATTATAATCTTATTCTTACTTTCAGAATAGAACTGGACAGCAATACCCAATAGTTTCGTTACAGTAATGTCATTACTCTCATCAGGTAAGAAGCTAAACTTCTAACTACCCATATCACTTTTCAAGTTGCTGTTAAAATGCGGGGCAAACACATTGCGCACAACTGCACTACACTTCAACCTTTTTAACCTGAAATTCTTGTATCCTTTACTGTTTGCTAATCCTTCTTTGCAAAGGTTACTGAGATGATGAATAACACGTAATGTACAATGTTCAGCAGTGAATAGTGACACACTTCCTTCAGTCTCCCGTGCATCCTCACTCACTGTTTCAAACAGAATTGTGGTTTGTCTTTAAGTACTGAATGACTCTTCAGCTGTCTAGTGTTTAGCAGATTGGTTGATCTAGACGAGCGGTGGATGGTATGTTCAGAGGTTGTTTCATGTTACATCATAGAAAACCGTTACCGCCCAACGTGGGGCTCGAACCCACGACCCCGAGATTAAGAGTCTCGTGCTCTACCGACTGAGCTAGCCGGGCTTATATACAACCTTCTTCGTGTGAATATGTGTGTTTAAACGAGGTTAATAACTGCCAAAATCAACCCCTAACAACGCTGTATTATCAGCGATAACGTTCAATAACTCACCTGAGGTCACGTGATAGATACATAAGGGGATCCGACCATGACCTTATCAACGTCCTGAGACCCCGGCTGATGTGTCAGGTTAGATAAGAGGCATAACATCCTCTCTGTCTGATGTTGTGAGAGTAAGACACTAATGGTTGGGAGGCAGCAAGTGTGTCTGGAGACACTCTCTTCTCTGTCTGATGTTGTGAGAGTAAGACACTAATGATTAGGAGGCAGCAAGTGTGTCTGGAGAAGGGTAGTAGGTGGTGGGGCCAGGCCTGATGTATTGATCAAGTAAAATATGTATCATAATGGTTGGTTGGTTGGCTGGTTAGTGAGGATTTAGGCCCATCAACTGCCAGGGTCAATAGGCACATGAACATCAAGTTACAACTACCACGCCAAAAGTCTTTAACTCCTTTAGGTGTTGATGATAATTCTAATACCACATACACTATATATACCTGACCCTAGACCCTAACATAGGTATATCATTGATTATATCATTGAACTGTTGACGTAGAAAAACACGAATTACATTTGATTTTGTCTATAATATGGATATTTTGGTTCATATAAACTAATCTGTAGAATTCATTCAATGGTTTTTATCAAAAGCATAAATATCATAAGAATCAATATAGTTTATTAGTTATTGATAAAAGTAATACAAAATGAATCTGAAAGATTTATCATAACGACATTATAAATACAGTTCTGTAAGACTTCATTTCAAGAAATTAGCAGCAGTATGATTCAAGACCAGTAGGTTTCCTTCGTACCATAATGATTTAAGACCAGTAGGTTTCCCTCGTACCATAATGATTTAAGACCAGTAGGTTTCCTTCGTACCATAATGATTTAAGACCAGTAGGTTTCCCTCGTACCATAATGATTTAAGACCAGTAGGTTTCCCTTGTACCATAATGATTTAAGACCAGTAGGTTTCCTTCGTACCATAATGATTTAAGACCAGTAGGTTTCCTTCGTACCATAATGATTTAAGACCAGTAGGTTTCCCTCGTACCATAATGATTCAAGACCAGTAGGTTTCCTTCGTACCATAATGATTTAAGACCAGTAGGTTTCCTTCGTACCATAATGATTTAAGACCAGTAGGTTTCCCTCGTACCATAATGATTTAAGACCAGTAGGTTTCCCTCGTACCATAATGATTCAAGACCAGTAGGTTTCCTTCGTACCATAATGATTTAAGACCAGTAGGTTTCCTTCGTACCATAATGATTTAAGACCAGTAGGTTTCCCTCGTACCATAATGATTTAAGACCAGTAGGTTTCCCTCGTACCATAATGATTCAAGACCAGTAGGTTTCCTTCGTACCATAATGATTTAAGACCAGTAGGTTTCCTTCGTACCATAATGATTTAAGACCAGTAGGTTTCCCTCGTACCATAATGATTCAAGACCAGTAGGTTTCCCTCGTACCATAATGATTTAAGACCAGTAGGAATCCCTCGTACCATAATGATTCGAGACCAGTAGGTTTCCTTCGTACCATAATGATTTAAGACCAGTAGGAATCCCTCGTACCATAAAACCTTTTACGAAGTAAATCTTGAAGGTGATTTAATATTAATATTAATATTAATATTAATATTGATAATGATATTAATATTAATACTAATATTCTTCTCTTGTCAGTATTCACAACCAAGTATAACGTCTGCAGTTATACTGTTGGTTGGTTTGTTCTTGACCTTCTTCAACGATGTATTCATCAACACATGTTGAGAAGTAGACGTGATTTACACATCAAATTCTTACGTGGCTGTACAAGTGCTAACAACGGTTTGACTTGTCACACATATCTGCACCCACCCACCCTGGCCTCCAGAAAAGTTATGGTATACGCATATTAGCGGTATCGAAGGATCAGCCTACATATATCATTTCATTTTCAGTATAAATCCCATAATAAAATGCTAAATTATGTCATACATTTCATGGTGATCAATAATTGGTGTGATAGAGTCTATATCCAGCCATGTATCTACCATAACATATCTTTTAGTTGACCAGAAGATTGACTGGGAGGTCGACCAGGGGTTGACTTTGATGTCTACCTGGAGTCAGGTGAGAACTGGTCTGTTTACATGCAAGTCTTTATCGACCTTCTGTTGCTTAAAGATAGGAAGAGGTCTTGGAGCTACACACTGGGTTAATTATTTACACGCTCTATATATAAGAAAAAAGAAATGACATGTTAAGAAGTAAATGTTACATCAAAACAAATTCTTAGGTACGCTATGCATGTCCTAACTGACTAACTTTCATACAAATCTGCACCCTGGGTCTTCAGAAACATTAGTGGATACGCTTATTATAGCTATGGAATGATTAGATGTTTAATATTTGATTATAGATATCTACTGAGAAAATACATATATTCCCTGGTGATCAATAATAGTTATAACCGGCTGGCTGTCTCTGTCTATCATCATTACTCCATTCTCAATATGATACGTTAGATCAAGCACATACAAACTCCGCATCACCCACACATGGAAGACGTCACTGCCTATCCAGCCAAGCCGGGAGAGCTATAACCAGGACCCCACACTTGGGAAGGTGTCACCTGGTATGTCCGGCGGTTGGAAGATTTGGCTGGAGTCAAGAACAAACACCTAACTAAGGCTGTTTACCCAGGCCACCTCCTCTGCCTGCCCGACCACACTTGGGAAACATAAGCAACAGGTGAAGACACAGACCCTGTACCACCTCACTGGCTACGGTGGCAGTCTTCGTCACTCAGGTAAGAGTCCTCGTGACCGGTGTTGGGTGGAGACCGTCTACTGTTGACCAGCCTTACGTATACAGGAGGTGTGGGGTGGGTGGGTGGAGGTCGGGTGGTCAACACAGAATGTTCTCGGGATCGTCAGGAGGAGGAGGAGGGTTCCTGGTAGCTGGCTAGTTAGTGGAGAGTTCAACGTGCCGGAGCTCAGTGCTGTCTGTAGTTGGTCGTGTGTAAAGGCTGGATCATCTTCTGTCATGAGAAACAATGTTTGTAAGTTACTGTATACAACTGTTATCCGTTGCTGAATCATCATGAAACCTGGATACATAATCATGTATTCTGAATATGATCAAATTGATTATCTGTTGTGAGAGTCACCAGGTCTGCGCTTGACATGTCTTACGACAACATGTTCTCAGAAACTATTATTTTCTGTACAGTTGTTATTGTTATGTTCACCAAGTCTTCTCTTAGCAGTTATGATTTGTGTCAGATAAGCCAAGTCTTCACCTGACAATTTTGTTGCTGTTGTTGTTCTTCTTCTTGTTCTTCTTCTTCTTCTTCTTCTTCTTCTTCTTCTTCTTCTTCTTCTTCTTCTTCTTCTTCTATTATGGGTCCTTGCCTCTACACAGCCGTTCTCTGATCTTGCCTAACAGGTCATTTCTTGTTTACAGATTCGTCAGGTCCTTGCCTGGCTCGGGCCCTTATCATACGGGCTCTGTAACACGTAAGTATGTTTTATTATCTCTGAATTTACAGCTGTCAACAAGTAAAGTTCGTTAAACCAGAATGTGTACCGTACGGAAAAGCAAACAAATAACAAAATTTGCAAGATGATAACAGTCGATATTAGCCATCAGCAGGTAAGGTCATCAAGCCGCACCATACATACGTCAGACAGTAACATCAGTTGTATAACAGGATGTATATATGTTGTTGGATTTAAGGGCTATCAGCTTGTGGTCATGAAGCCAAAATGTGAACCATAACCACTTACGAGTGGAGTCCGGTAACACCTTTTACAGCATTATGTCTCAAACAGAATACAGTAGTCAGTTTCATACAAGTATTCTGCACTTCAACTGATTAATGCTATGATAAGGATGAAGAGAATTACAAACAATGAATACTCATTGTAAGGATCACATCAAGGATGAAACATATATAACTAGAAGTGTTGAGGAAACAAAGATGGTGAAATACCTTGACCCGCCCGGGATCACTAGCACCTGTGGCAATGGACACACCTTTGTAATGCTTGATCACTTACAACTGATCAACTTTATTACGAAAGTCTTAGGTATTGTCCCTCAGAAGAATGTTTTACAAATATCTACAGAAGACGCATCTGTGTTAGATAGACGCCATATCTAAGAAAAGGGACGTAATAGTATATAGTTTGTTACGAAAATGAAATACTCCTGCCTTAAACTAGTTCTCTTGTGTTGTTTTTCTTTTAAATCCCCAGAGGAGAATATGTTCTGTTATTTATGAAAATAAAGATTTATGTTTTTATCACTTTTTTAAATTTCTTATAATCTTTACTGATTCTGGCTGAAAGGCATTGGTTTAAACAACCATTAAAGTCCAACAAAATACATAGTCCTTATAAACAAATAATCTATCAGAACAACACTATGTTTCATTAGATTCCTTAAGTCTTCTGTAACATTTTGAAGTACATAATATATTCACCAGTTTCATCTAGTGCACCACTCTCTTCACCCCAACATTCTTCTTAAAACCTCTACTACAAATGTTCACCTTTGCCTCCATAAGATAATTTTATTATACTTAGTCGCTGTCTCCCGCGTTAGCGAGGTAGCGTAAGGAAACAGACGAAGGAGTGGCCGAACCCACCCATATACGCATGTATATACATAAACGCCCACACACGCACAAATACATACCTATACATTTCAACGTATACATACAAACACACACACAAACATATACGTATATACACATGTACATATCCATACCTGCTGCCTTTATCTATTCCCATCGCAACCCCAGCATATATGAAAATGACCCCCCCCCCCCACACCCAGCACGCGCGAGGTAGCTCTAGGAAAAGACAACAAAGTCCACATTCATTCACACTCAGTCTCTAGTTGTCATGTGTAATGCACCGAAACTACAGCTCCCTTTCCACATCCAGGCCCCACAGAGTTTCCATGGTTTACCCCAGACGCTTCACATGCCCTAGTTCAATCCATTGACAGCACGTCGACCCCGGTATACCAGATTGTTCCGATTCACTCTATTCCTTGTACACCTTTCACCCTCCTGTATGTTCAGGCCCCAATCGCTCAAAATCTTTTTTCACTCCATCCTTCCATCTCCAATTTGGTCTCCCACTTCTCCTTATTCCCTCCACCTCTGACACATATATCCTCTTTGTCAATCTTTCCTCATGTGACCAAACCATTTCAAAACAGCTTCTTCTGCTCTCTCAACCACACACTTTTTATTACCACACATCTCTCTTACCCTTTCATTACTTAATCAATCAAACCTCCTCACACCACATATTGTCCTCAAACATCTCATTTCCTACACATCCACCCTTCTCCGCAAAACCCTATCTGTAGCCCACATCACGCAACCATAGAATATCGTTGGAACCACTATTCCTTCAAACATACCCATTTTTCCTCTTCGAGATAATATTCTTTCCATCCAACATACACATTCTTCAACGCTCCCAGAACCTTCGCTCTCTACCCCAACCTATGACTCGCTTCCGCTTCCATCGTTCCATCTGCTATGAAGTCCACTCCCAGATATCTACAGCACTTCACTCTCTTCATTTTTCTCAATTCAAACTTACCTCCCAGTTGACTTGTCCCTCAACCCTACTGTACCTAATAACCTTGCTCTTATTCACATTTACTCTCAGCTTTCTTCTTTTACACACTTTACCAAACTCAGTCATCAGCTTCTGCATCCGAATCAGCCACCAGCGCTGTATCATCAGCAAACAACAACTGACTCACTTCCCAAGCCCTCTCATCCGCAACAGACTGCATACTTGCCCTTCTCTCCAAAACTCTTTCATTCATCTCCCTAACAACCCAATCCATAAACAAATTAAACTACCATGGAGACATCACACACCCTTGATGCAAACAGACATTCACTAGGAACCAATCACTTTCCTCTCTTCCTACACGTACACATGCCTTACATCCTTTGTAAAAAACTTTTCACTGCTTCTAGCAACTTGCCTTCCGCAGAGGATCTATATCCACCCTATCCTATTCCTTCTCCAGATCCATAAAGGCTACATACAAGTCCATCTGTATTTCTAAGTATTTCTCACATACATTCTTCAATGCAAGAATAATAGTAATATTGATGATAATAATGATAATAGTAATGACAATAATAATAGTAATGATAATAATGTAATGATAATAATAATAATAATAATAATAATAATAATAATAATAATAATAATAATAATGATAATAAAAATAATAATAATAATAGTAATAATAATGATAATAATAATAATAGCAATAATGATAATAATAATAATAATAATAATAATAATAATAATAATAATAATAATAATAATAATAATAGTTATAATGGTAATAATGATAATATAATAATATGATAATAATAATGATGATAATAATACTAATAATATTAATGATGATAATAATATAATAATAATAATAATAATAATAATAATAATAATAATAATTATTCTTTTTATTTTTTATTATACTTTGTCGCTGTCTCCCGCGTTTGCGAGGTAGCGCAAGGAAACAGACGAAAGAAATGGCCCAACCCACCCCCATACACATGTATATACATACGTCCACACACGCAAATATGCATACCTACACAGCTTTCCATGGTTTACACCAGACGCTTCACATGCCTTGATTCAATCCACTGACAGCACGTCAACCCCGGTATACCACATCGCTCCAATTCACTCTATTCCTTGCCCTCCTTTCACCCTCCTGCATGTTCAGGCCCCGATCACACAAAATCTTTTTCACTCCATCTTTCCACCTCCAATTTGGTCTCCCTCTATAATAATAATAATAATAATAATAATAATAATAATAATAATAATAATGATAATGATAATAATAATAATAACAATAATGATAATAATAATAATAATAATAATAATAATAATAATAATAATAATAATAATAATAATGATAATAATAATAATAATAATGATAATAATAATAATAATAATAATAATAATAATAATAATAATAATAATAATAATAATATAATAATAATAATAATAATAATAATAATAATAATAATAATAATAATAATAATAATAATAATAATAATAATCATTATAATAATAATAGTATTAATAATAATAATAACAATAATTATAATAATAATAATAATAATAATAATAATAATAATAATAATAATAATAATAATAATAATAAAGATGATAATAATAACAGCAACAGTAATGATAATGATGATAATAATAATAGAATTGATGATGATAATCATAATGACAATGATAACCATATAATGATAATACTAATAATAATGATAATGATAATAATAGCGATGATATTAATGATAATATCAATATCTATATTTTAAACTATTTATTTATTATACTTAACCACCGTCTCCCGTTTCTCCTTCCCTCCACCTCTGACGCTTACATCCTTTTTGTCAATCTTTCCTCACTCATTATCTCCATGCGTCCAAACCATTTCAACACACCCTCTTCTGCTGTTGACCCAATTTCGACGTCATTTGAATCACGTAAATTGCTGGACGAAGATGTACTATGGCGGCGGTTACCAGTGTGTGCAGGACCATGATGATCGTACCAAATATTCAGCAATCCAGCTCAAAACTGTTACTACAACGGCGCCTCCAGCCAACAGTCTATAACAGAAAATCAACCTGAGTGTTGCAACTATGAAGACTTCCTCGATGAGGCCCCCAGGAGAGAAAGGACCCTGAAGATGTTGTTGGCATTCACTGTGCCATAGTCTCCAAGATCACTGCTTCTCTGAACACAACTGACCATACAGAGATGCTGACCTTTGTGACCATCTTTACGATGAGTACAAGAATGCCAGTGCGCATCATCTTTGCCACCTCCACGACAAGTACCACAACTATCTCATCCAAGAATATTCTATGGACTTTCTGTGTGACCTGCACAGCGTAGTCAACCCTTCTAATAATGGGAACCATTACCTCCACCACCACCATTCTCACGAGGATGATGACCACTAAGAGGAACATAGTCACCTGGAATATGAGTTCCCGCACGATATTCCTCACAACTCTCCGCACAAGACCTACGAGCCATCTTATTGTGCTCACTACCAGTGGGTCCATCAGGCTCAAGAACTCCTGTTCGAGAACAAAGCAGGTGACTACAATGACCCAGATGGTGTAAAGTGCCAGGCGAACACCCTTACGAAGACATGAGAGAAACACACGCCTGCACATACCCACAAGGTACAACAATGCCTGTGCAAAATATGGGAGGGTATCCAATGACCAGGTGGATCCACTGCGCCATGGTAGCCGGTCCAGGAGCATGAGAAGCATTTCCTTAGGTTTTGTTGATCCAATGTTTGGCAGGACACGATGAACGTTTTTGTACACACTGCGCATGATGATGGATGATCTGTTTTTGTTTTAGTGAGAGATGGTTGATGACATGTTCTCTTAATATCCCGGATAAGTAATATAGTTGGTTGTAAACTTCGTATAGTTGTAGTTATGTTTTTGTATTGCCTAGAGTAGTTATGATAATACTTGTGGTAGGCATGAATATGTGCATATCAAGGATGGTTAATCCTGTTAGAATATAAGGCAGTTATGATAATCTTGAGGATAGTAAAAGGCGTGTGTTTTGATAGGGAAGTGTAGTGTGCTATGTAGAGTAAGGTAAATATTTGATAATGATATGTGTATGGGAATGACGTCACCATCTTTTATCACACACGATATATCACTACTGCTGTAATGTACGTAATGTATAGTAATGATAATGCATAAGTTAGATTGCTGAAAATAATTGTATGGTATGAATGGTGAAGATGACAGTGATCAAAATTGCAGTGAATTTATTCAAGAGAGTGATAATTATGCCACTGGTGGGGATTGGCAACTGTGTTAAGGGAATTATAGCATTTCTTATCAATAAACCAAAACGCCGACATTATTTCCCTTGACAGTATCACATGCCTTCCTGTTCGCTCACGGGTCTGGTATAGAGCCATCTTCACTACACACTTTACATTACTTGAAGATGCTTTTGACATGCTGGCGCTTACAGGATCATATCAAGCATATGTTCACTATACCAGGGTGATGTTCATTGTTGAAGAGAAATAATGAAATTAGTCGCACAACCAAGATGCTTCCCTCATACGAGGATAATTGTTTATCTTATGTATGGCATATACATATACATACTTGCTTGCCTTCATCCATTTCTGGCGCTATCCGCTCCACAGGAAACAGCACCGATATTAACAAACGTGACTGAGGACTTGAAGAATCTGGTACAAACATAATGGATATGGTGATAAATGACTTATTATAATTATGTATTGTGTTGCATTATAATGGTTGTTCAGAACCAAGATCTTTAAGCCTGAATCCTTAATATTATATAAGAAATGATAAAACGTGTTAAAAACATAAACATTTATGATTATAAAGAACAGAATGCGTTATCATGCGGGTATCTAGTGAAAATGGAACACAAGGAGCTAGTTTAATGCAGGAGCATTTCATCTTTTAACAAAATATTTACATCTACGTCCCTTTTCTTTCATCATCAATTTCTTATGTTTACTATCAAGAAATGCCTCTTATCTTACATGAAAATTCTGTATAGGTATTTGATTAATGTTCTCCATCGACTCGTGGTATAACTCTTCGTTAGCGAAGTTTATTTTGTGTAATGGATCATACATTACAAAGTTGTGTCTATCCACACAAGTGTTACATGTCCCAGGTAAAGATATATTCTAGAGATAACGTACATATAACATATATATGTGTCTTTTTAAATATTTATAAAAAGTTTTCTTGAGGGACAATACCTAAGACTTTCGTATTAAAGTTGATCAGTTGTAAGTGATCAAGCATTACAAAGCTGTGTCCATTGCCACAGGTGCTACTGATCCCGGGTAAAGGTATTTCACCATCTTTGTATCTTTAACCTTTCTAGTTATAGATGTTTCATCCCTGATTCCATCCTCACAATCGATGTATGTGGTTTGCATTGTCTTTATCCTTAACATATCATTAATCAGTTGAAGTGGAGAACATTCTTCTAAGCCTAGCCACTCTACTCTGTCTTCCATATGCTATCTAAGAGGTGTTACCGGATTCCGCCTATATGTGTTTACGCTGAGAGTAACAAGTTACTTCCGGACGGCTTTTCCTTTTATAACTTTTGATGACTTGAAAATTTTGTGTAACTTAATTGAATTTGTGATATTAATGAGATTGTTGAAATTCGCATATCATATTCTTTATTTGTTATTTAATGATCTTTAGTTAATCAGACTTAATTGTTTGTGTCTTGCTGATTTTGACATACATTTTCTCTGAAAGATACTTTGATTTGATTCGTATTGAACATTTAAAAGAAAAACATTGATGATTTTCTCATTAGTGTTCACAAAAGCAAAAAAAACAAGTCTCTTTTTCAAAGTATACTTAATGGACTTTACTAAAGTTTTGAAGAATATAAACTCATAACTTGTTTAAGACCTTCTAAACCTTGTGCTGATAATAACTACATTACGTTTCTGTAAACAATATCGTTTTAATGCGTAAAACCCGGATAAAAAACTTGTAATATAAAATTTGATGGTATTATGTTTAGGTTGTTCAAGATATTACTGATTTCTACATGTAAAACATTTATGTTATCTGCAAAATAGAAATCTTTATGTTAGATATGTTAATTCTACCGGTTTCATGTTAGATACATTACTGTACCCCGTGCTCCAGAAAAGTTATGAGTTTATTCATTATCGTATGAGATAATTAGTTTAAATAAAATATTTCGTATATTTTCAATAGAAAACCTCAAGGAAAATACACTTTTACCATCTGTATTCTATGGTAATCAGTGATAGGTTCTTAGAACAAGTAAATGTGCAATTCATTTCTCGGTGAGTAAATCCTTCGTCCATCACAATATACCGTAAGAGTGTCTAAGGTTCACCCTAGCTGGGGTTTACATTGTTGAACAACGTAATGCTTTTTGGTCGGTTTAGGTTTCTTAATTGTTGACTACAGGGACGAGTTTATAAGGAAGTGAGGAATTTGGGAAGGGTTTATTGATGGGTGCCGGGAGTGTGGTGATGATGAAGGATCAGAGAAAATATATTATGTCAGAGGTCAATAGATCCTGGTGCTCGACCCAGAACCTTGACTAATCGTCTATAAGAAAGTGGTTGTTTATGTTTGGCCAAGTCCCAGCTTGGCAGGGGCTCTGGTCTTATGACACATTGTTATCTGGCTTTATTTGTCATGTTTTTTTTTTTCCTTGGACTGAACTGATAAGAACATTAAGAGTTAGAAATTTATCTAAACACACTTTGCCATCATATGAATTTTATGTTTTGAATTTGTAAATGATTCCTAAAATGTACATAAGTCGATGTATCATTACACTTGACATATCTTTCAAGAAATTTATCTCTTCATTTGTGTCTATATAACGACTAATGGCTTGTGTCAGTGTGTCTGTCCCTCAGTATAGCAAGTCAAGCATTACTCCACCGTACAACAACTACAAGGTCACAAATGAGGGGACAAATAACATATAGGTTGGCTCACGGAAAATGCCTAATGAGCTGAGGAAAAGGAAGGACATTACATACACTGGCTTGATCAGTGAATCATTTTGTGATGGTTGTGAAATATTGGTCATGTGTAGAAGATGGTCCTTGTACATGGATCATGCTATATATTAGTTTCACAATATGTTATGACGGTATATATAGCTGGTGAACTGATATGTGATATAATAAATGTAATCTGTCTTGTTCTGTACTTCTCTTTGGGAAAATCTTTGAAAATTATATCCGATTTTTTCCAATGCATTAAAACTGTGTCTACGAGTTTGATAGCTTTTCCTGATATTTGATATCTATAAGAGACATTGGTGGCTAAAAACAATTTCACGATGGCAAAATCAGCCAACATTATCAACTGGTACGATGACGCAAGACGACTGCAGAAAGATGACCAGCGTCTCGTTGTACAGTGTACAATGGTGGCCAGTGATGTTCACTGTAGGTATACACAAAATGATGTACTGTGTGCACATAGCAGGCAAATTAGAGGATCATCATAAGGTTTAGAAATAGAACTATCAAGGAGAAAGACGTAGGTGTAATTATTAGTCGAGATGTAAAGCCAATACATAAACATCATGAGCAATGTGTACTGCTCCTCCTCCTCTGGCTTTTGATTCTTACTGTCAGATTTTCATACATGTAAATAATGGAAGGGCAAGTCACAGCCAAGACATATTCAGTTACTCGTGGATTACTTGCCTTGTACTCACAGTTGGAGTCCGGTAACACATTTTCAATGGTATCATTTGACAAACGCAGTAGTGTGGCTGGGCTCAAAAGCGTGTTTTCAACTTCAACTGACTAATTATATGATAAGGATAAGGAGGATAAAAAAAACATAAATTTCGATTGTAAGGCTGGAATCAGGGATGAAACATACATAACTATGATGTTTAAGGAAACAAAGATGGTGAAATACCTTTACTCGGGACCAGTAGCACCTGTGGCAATGGACACACCTTTGTAATGCTTGATCACTTACAACTGATCAACTTTAATACGAAAGTATTAAGTATCGCCCAACAGGGGAATATTGTACAAATATTTATAGATAACATATCTAGGAAACATCTCTGCTTAGGACGTGTAACACCTGTGAGGATGGACACAACTTTGTAATGTTTGATCCATTACACGAAATGAATGTCAACAACAGAGTTATACAACACGTTGTTGAAGATCATTCATGAAATATCTATACTGAATGATCATATTATGTACGTCGCATTTGTTAGAAGTAAACCTGAAAAATGATGCTGAGAGAAAAGGGACATAATAGTGAATAATTTGATAAATGTCTAAAAACTTTGATCTTAAAGTAGTCGTCTTGTGTTGGGTCATCTTTTAGAACTAAGAGAACTTAGTCTGTTTTGTAATCATAGATATATATATTCTCAATGCCTGTCATCACTTCTTCCAGACTTTGACGGATTTTGGCTTTAATATCTTGGCTTTGTAACAGCCACAAAATGTAGCACAATACACATTTTTACCAAAAAAAAAAAAAAAATTATTTATCACAATAGTAGTTATATTTCTTACCGGAACCTTTAAGCTTTCAGTAACATTTTAAGTAATCTGCCTCAATTACATGCATATAGATATATCTACAAGTGTATATGTACATGTTTTTAATTCTTTCTCTGAATCTAAAGTTAATTAAGATATCCGTCTGGACCAAATACTAATGGATACCACAAGATATGTACAGTTACTAAAAGATCATTGTGAATCTTGACCATGTTATACAGACACAGCCGAGCCTGGCCTCCTGACCTGCCACATACACTGCCACTTGTGATGACTGGAACATATTTCAGTGTATCTGTAATGTGCACAATGCACTTAACGACACAATTAAAGCAGTATAAACTATAGGATTATATGAACATCAGAAATGAAGCATCAGACATAGCCCAGCGGTGTTTACAACAAGATAATGTGTATCATTATAGCGGTGTAGCTGACGTCAGCACCACGTCACGTGTTAGAAAAGATAATGTGTGATAGCAGGGTAGTGGCTTTATGGTGGTATGATATGGTCAGCAAGTGTTGGAGTACAATACAAGGTTGACCTTCATGATAGATGGAGGAGGAGGTATGTTAACAGTATTGAAGTAAACACAAGACTTGCAATCACTGATTCTCAGATCCATATTACAAGGTTGTCATTATATAGTATGGGTTCATGTGTAATGGTTTAGTGTATGTTAGAGAAGGTGAACACGTTTAGCCAGCCAGGAACTGACTTGTATTACCATCACTACTTTGTGTAAGCAGCCGCCGCTGTTGTTATGACACCACCTAACCTGTCAGTCATGGACGATCAGACATTCCGGACTCCACCGTGTCCATGGTGGCCCCTCATATCTGGCCATCTTGGCTCACGTGAGCAGTACCCGTGCCCGGCTACGGCTCCTGGCGCCCACCTTCCCTGACAAGAGCAGTCCACACCTTCACTGTAGCTCCAGCCATGATATGCCAGGATGTGGCACCAACATAATGTGTGGACGAGTCTGGAACCAACTGTATACAACGTTGCTCGTGTGTATGTACGAGTTGTCTTGGACGAGGAGGAATGTGGTGTTGTCAGGGGAGAATGAGCCTTCCTCAGCAGTAAGCAGGACCTCCTCCAACACCTCTATATACTTAATACTCCCCGTGAACCGTCCTGGACCAACACCTGCCAGCAACACCACCTGCCTCAAGCCATCCTTATAACCCGACACCAACTGTGCCACCTGCCTGGGTTCCAGCCACACGTACGTGCGGCTTCATATCTGATGATGATGATGATTGATGAGAATACCTTAGATAAGCGTTATCATCCTGGTATGATGGGATGAGTTATCCCGGGATGTGTGGCACAAGATGTCTTACATTACCATCAATTGTCTACATAATGACTACACCAACCTGACCTAAGATACAGGGGCAAGAATCTGGTAGTGATAAAGAATTTATCATATCTTTAATTGATCACCTACGCCTACACCAGTGCGGCGGAAATGTCTAATACAGAGAGAGAGAGAGAGAGAGAGAGAGAGAGAGAGAGAGAGAGAGAGAGAGAGAGAGAGAGAGAGAGAGATGTAGCAGGCTTGTCTGTATACTGTGATACATACTCCATTACTCCTCTCCATGTTGGCCTCCGTCAGCTGTGGCATCTCTGCTGGTGTACGGCCATACAGACCACTGGTGTGGTGGTGTTGATCGTGTGTCATCATGATGTGCACACCAATCCAAGTCGTGGACGGACGGCTGCTGGCGGCAGTGGTCAAGGGGTTATTGTGGATGATGATGGCTATGTCCCGCGCAGGCAGGCCCACCGCACGCTGATGCCAGGTGTCCTGGGCCACTGTATCATGGTGCTACCTTGTGCCGCCCGCGCCACGCTGATGCCAGGTGTCCTGGGCCACTGTATTATGGTGCTACCTTGTGCCGCCCGCCCCACGCTGATGCCAGTTGTCCTGGGCCACTGTATCATGGTGCTACCTTGTGCCGCCCGCGCCACGCTGATGCCAGGTGTCCTGGGCCACTGTATCATGGTGCTACCTTGTGCCGCCCGCCCCACGCTGATGCCAGGTGTCCTGGGCCACTGTATCATGGTGCTAACTTGTGCTGGGAAACTCCAACCTGCCTGCTGATCACACCATCGTTCACGCGCACACTATGTACACTCTGCTGATTCGGGCCGACCGTTAAATATCGACAACCAATATCGTTTACTCCTTGTTTGCTCTACGCTCAATACGGGGCATTGGGCATGGCGCCCACTGCTCATGAACTGGTGTCAACTCTCTGTTATTGTTATGATTCATTGGGAACGAGGGGCCGGGGGGGGGAATCCTCATGAGCCAAAATCATTATCACTGACAAGAAAACAAATGTAAACATTACACAGTAAACATGCTTATTAAGCGTGAGAAAATAGCGTATCGTGTAAGGGAACAGCGTCACAAAATATACCACACTTGTACATGCACAATTCACTTGTTTTTCATTATTTTTTAAAAGAAATAGTGAACGTATATGTTTGTAAATGTTGAACAGTTATTTGTGAAATCAAGGCCATTGCCATAAAGCAAAGGTAAGCGAAAACAGATGTTTACTTACGGGAAAAATTATCTGGTGATGTCAAGTGACAGATGACCGAAAGGTGA
Organism: Panulirus ornatus; assembly: GCF_036320965.1. NCBI lineage: Eukaryota > Metazoa > Arthropoda > Malacostraca > Decapoda > Palinuridae > Panulirus > Panulirus ornatus. Next base: position 28,212,542 of record NC_092265.1, read on the forward strand.
CGGTTGATGGCTACGCTCAGTATGGGGCCCGGAAGCGGGACGCAGCGTAGCGTCCGAAAACATTACGATGGCATTACTTAACAGTTTAATGTTCATAATCATGTCTTATTTTTCTTAGTATTATATTTTCTTCGTTATTTTCACAATTAGACGTTCTTAGTTTTATAACTGAATATCAGACGTGATCAATCATGTAGTTTGTGCATGATTTGTGCATTGTGTTGCCAGAACGGAGTTCGGACACATGGCAGAGCGAGATATCAGTTGTGGTTTATTGTTAACAACACACCTGAATAAACCGAGTCTAGTGTCTTATAGACCAGGCTGGTACAGCCGCCCGTTACACATCACAATATCATCATCATCATCATCATATAAGGCTGCAGCTCACCATCATTGGCCTGATATATCTGTATGTTGACCTTACGTGTTAACAACAACATTAAACAACTGGAGTTATGAAGAATGATTTGCATTTCCTATTTTTTGTGAGACACGAAACAAGTTTCATAAATCCCGTAGATTCTTACTGTGATAGGAAAATGTTCCCTCTTCTAATGCGACAAGAAAATAATACATGTTTCATTTTAGAGTTTAATGACATCTTCAACTTAAGACCATTCAGGGTGGATTGCAGGTTTTCAATCGTTTGAATGAGCCTATGTTGATAATACCTGCAGAAAACTAGGAGTGAGTTCTGCTTGTAATGTCCAGGTCAATCCAATGGTCCATTATGGCAAGGTCAACACAATGTGGTCAAGTGACTCATTACTGGATTCACATCTAAGCCTCACCAGCTAAGCTTATCCCAAGGCTTTTTTCTCGTGTCCTGCCTAACTCTCAGCCCATGACCCACCCACTCTCTCTCTCTCTCTCTCTCTCTCTCTCTCTCTCTCTCTCTCTCTCTCTCTCTCGTATAGCCTGTCTCACCCCAAGCCTTCGTTTCGTGTCCAGCTTAACTCTTATATTCCAAGTCTCTATCTACCGTGTCAAACCTCCATCATACCAAGCCCACATCACCTTCACAGCCTCTCTCTCTCTCGTATCCAACTTAACCCTCAACCCAGGCTTCTTTCTCAAGATCAGGCTCTCTCTCATCTTAACAATATCGCTCTCATTCCAAGCTTTTCTCACGTCCAGCCTCGCTCTCATCACCAGCCTCTTTCATTCTTGTAAACTTTCACTTTCAGCCCAAGTCTTGCTCCCGTCTCCAGCCTCTTTCTCATCCTCTCCCACATCCCACGTCTCTCTCCCGTGTCCACACTAATTCTCATCTCAAGTCTCTCTCTCCTGTCCTGCCTGACTCTCGTCCCAAGCCTCTCTCTCCTGTCCTGCCTGACTCTCGTCCCAAGCCTCTCTCTCTCCTGACCAGCCTGACTCTCGTCCCAAGCCTCTCTCTCCTGTCCTGCCTGACTCTCGTCCCAAGCCTCTCTCTCTCTCGAGTCCATCCTACTATCATGACAATAATCTTTCTCCGTCACAGTGTCTTACCCTAAGCCTCTATTTCCTTCACAGCTTTTCTCACATCTAAAGCCTCTCTCTCTCGTGTCCAGCCTCTCTCACACAGTCTCCCTTCTCTCTCTCTCTCTCTCTCTCTCTCTCTCTCTCTCTCTCTCTCTCTCTCTCTCTCTCTCTCTCTCTCTCTCTCTCTCTCTCTCTCTCTCCCAACCTATCTCGTTTCCAGCATCTCCCATTCCAAGCCTCTCTCTCGTTCACTGCCTCCCTCTCCCTTGAAGGTTCTCTCTTTTCCCGCCTCTCTCATCCCAGGCCTCTCTCTCGTGTTCAACCTAACCTTCATCCCAAGCCTTCCTTTCCTTTTCATCCTCTCTTATACAAAGTTTATTCCTCTTCCACAGCCTTACTCTCTATCAAAGGTCTCTCGTGTCCAGCATCTCCCACCACAAGTCTCTCTCATGTTTAGCTTTCTCTCATCCCGAGCTTCTCTCAACTTCGAAGCCTCACTCTCCTGCCAAGCCTATCTCATGCCCAGCCTTTCTCATCCTAAGCCTCTCTCTCCTTCAAAGCCTCACTCTCCGGCCAAACATCTTGTGTTCAGCCTCTCTCATCCCGAGCCTTTCTCTCCTACAAAGCCTCACTCTCATCCCAGGCCTCCCTCTCCCTCCCTCTGCACCAGCAGTATTTAAACATTTTCAGCGTTGCAGGTCCACATGAATTTGGGGAAGAATTAGAGAAATTATGGAACTCTTTATAATGTGTCCCATTATCACAATGTTGCTTGAAATCTTACAATTGCACGTGCCGGGCTACCACAATAACCGCCACCTGATTGCCACTCTCCTGGAGGAGGAGGAAGAAGCCGATGTTGTGATAGTAAACATCACATGATGTATCACTAATGGTCATAAGATCAAACATTATGGCTACACATCCCGACAATCACCAGACTGTGTGTGGCACAGCACGAAGGACGGAGTCGCCCGCCAGTCTTGTACGAAGCACAATACAATATCTCACTACTTCCTGCCGCTTTCAATACTTTCTATCAGTCAAGATACTCACACTACGTACGTACGTACACCGTTCTATTATCCTTTGTACATCTTCACTACTGGCGTTTTCGACCTTATCTGAATGAGTCAGACCAAATGGTTATCAGGGACACAGAATACATAACACTTGTCCACTGTCTTTGTCTTTCATACTCTATCTTTCATACTTGCTTGCCATTATTACACGAAAGTCCACTTGGGAACTTATCGTGTTTCATTTTCTCCGTGGACTCATAGGAATATATATATATATATATATATATATATATATATATATATATATATATATGAACTAAGTGCATATGAACGAGCACTCTCATGAAACATACAAACCTCCAACAGCCAGGATCGAACCCGGGACCCCTGTGCAACGGGCGGGAGAGCTACCGCTAGGCTATGATCGCCCCTGATACGGAAATAATTATTCGAATACTATGTACTCGAATGCCTTTGACCTGAAATGTAAGTTCAAGCTAGTAGGCCGACCCTGCACTTAGCTTGATTCCTTTTGTGTTCAATATATTCTTCTTCACTACATCTCGTCTCCGTAATACCTTTATCTTCACTATGCAAGGCTTATATTAATCTTCACTACAACCCCATCTTCATACGACCTTATCTTGACTAAGCTGGTTTCAAGAAAGGCTTTAGATTTTACCCGCTCACACAAACAACGTACTTACACGGGACCCCACGAGTGTAAAACTCCCTCCTAATACAGTGCAAATAGATGATTACACACACCTACACACACCACCACCACTAATAATACACAGAGAAATAGCCTTTTCGGTCGGCTTTGGATCCGTCCTTGAACGTAGTTTGGAGGATTTGGGGGATCAGGTCAATAACGTTAAGTTTACTACAACTTCATATTCACTAACGTGTATCTTCACTACTAGCTTATTTTCACTAAATGATATCTTCATTTTACTCTCTTCTTCACTACACTGTTATTTCTACCATACCATCATCATTGCACTCCCTAATGTTCACTAAGAATAGTTCTTATCTTCACTACATAATCATTTTGAACAAACTTCACTCTTTACTAGCCCTTATCTCTACTACATTCGTATCTTCACTACATTCTTTTCTTCACCACAACCTATCTTGACAATATCCTTATCATCACTATGCTCTTCCTCGCTACACTCTCATCTTAACATCATCCTTCTGTTTACCGAACTTAGTTCAAAGTCTGACTTGAACGTAGCTTTGGAAAGTTTGTGTTCCTCATTGTGTTACCTCCTTATTATCATTGTAAAGGCAATTGTCACCACTCCCCAACTAAACCCTCATCGTCACTACACTCTCATCATTATCATTACTTCTTGATGTTCAATACAAAATCTCAACATATGTATTTATCTTCACTACAGAATAATTTTCATTGCACCTTAGTCTTCATTACTCCTTGTTTCAGCTACATCCGTATCTTCCATTCATTCTTATATCTTATATTAGTTACATCTTTACAATATCTTTATATCTTCTCTGTTCCATCTTTTGGAAAATTGAAAATGAGAGGGAAGGATTTCCAGCCTCCCGCTCCCTCCCCTTTTAGTCGCCTTGTACGACACGCAGGGAATATGAGGCAAGTATTCTTTCTTCCCTATCCCCAGGGATAACAGCATCTGGTGTTCCCAGACGGTCACCCATCCAAGTACTAACCAGACCCAACGTTGCTTAACTTCCCTGATCGGACGAGATATGCATATATGTACATATGTATATATATATATATATATATATATATATATATATATACATGTACAAGACTGAAAACAATGAATTTTCCAAATAAAAAATGGAGGCGCCGGGGTTTGAACCCGGGTCCTCTCGCATGCCAAGCAAGCGCTCTACCACTGAGCTACGCCCCCAAGAACATATTTTGTGACATAGTATTATATGAAGCACTGAGATTACCACGGCAAAATAGTGTTTGACCGACCGTTGCCGACTAGCCGGCAAAATAACCACAGGGTAAATCTCCATGTTGCTGTCGTGTTTTCCTCTCAATTTTCCAAGAAGAAATGAGTTTTACTTTTTTATTTTCGTTGCAATAGACTGGAACTAAGCAATAGACTGGAACTAAGCAATAGACTGGAACTAAGCAATAGACTGGAACTAAGCAATAGACTGGAACTAAACAATAGACTGGAACTAAACAATAGACTGGAACTAAACAATAGACTGGAACTAAGCAATAGACTGGAACTAAACAATAGACTGGAAGTAAGCAATAGACTGGAACTAAAAAATAGACTGGAACTAAGCAATAGACTGGAAGTAAGCAATAGACTGGAACTAAGCAATAGACTGGAACTAAGCTGACCTGGTATGAGGTCAGAGCCCTCATTATCATCCCTGCTAACTACCGGAAGCAGATTAAGTCGTTCCACAACCGATGTCCGGCCCATGTTAACTCTGATGTGCCCAGCAGTTGGAGGAGGATCGCCAGAAGCTTCTGGAAGATTTCAAGGACGTCTTGGTGGACCTGACCCTTTCAGATAAGGTCGAAAACCCTAATTTATTGTGAAGATCTTCACTATAACGTTGGACGAACATACTGAATGTTGCACACATGTGATGCGGACAAAGTGAAAAAAGAAAAAGACAAAAATTATGTCTGGTGTGGGTCTCGAACCCACGACCTTGAGTGTGTCAGACTCACGCTCTACCACTGAGCTAACCAGACAATAGAAAAATACATCTGTTTCTTCAATTTGAATTAATGAAAATCTTTGCGAGGCAGCGTTTAGAAAAGAGAGATGTCTTTGACGAAATTTACTTGCTTGGCTTATACTTCTGTTCCTCATTTTCGAAAGTAAACATACTGAAGGATATATACATATATATATATATATATATATATATATATATATATATATATATATATATATATATATATATATATATATATATATATATATATACGAACAAAGTGCATATGAATGCGCACCTTCATAGAACATATAAACCTCCAACAGCCAGGATTGAACCCGAGACCCTTGTGCAAGAGGAGGGAATGCTACCGATAGGCTCATGGCCTAGCGGTAGCATTCCCGCCTGTTGCACAGGGGTCCCGGGTTAGATCCTGGCTGTTGGAGGTTTGTATGTGATATATATATATATATATATATATATATATATATATATATATATATATATATATATATATATATATACATATATATATATATATATATATATATATATATATATATATATATATATATATATATATATATATATATATATATATATATATATATATATATATATATATATGTTGATCCCTGGGGATAGGGGAAAAAGAATACTTCCCACGTATTCCCTGCGTGTCGTAGAAGGCGACTAAAAGGGGAGGGAGCGGGGGGCTGGAAATCCTCCCCTCTCATTATTTTTTTTTAATTTTCCAAAAGAAGAAACAGAGATGGGGGCCAGGTGAGGATATTCCCTCAAAGGCCCAGTGCTCTGCTCTTAACGCTACCTCGCTAACGCGGGAAATGGCGAATAGTTTGAAAGAAAGAAATATATATATATATATATATATATATATATATATATATATATATATATATATATATATATATATATATATATATATGTTGATCCCTGGGGATAGGGGAAAAAGAATACTTCCCACGTATTCCCTGCGTGTCGTAGAAGGCGACTAAAAGGGGAGGGAGCGGGGGGCTGGAAATCCTCCCCTCTCATTATTTTTTTTAATTTTCCAAAAGAAGAAACAGAGATGGGGGCCAGGTGAGGATATTCCCTCAAAGGCCCAGTGCTCTGCTCTTAACGCTACCTCGCTAACGCGGGAAATGGCGAATAGTTTGAAAGAAAGAAATATATATATATATATATATATATATATATATATATATATATATATATATATATATATATATAGATAGATAGATAGATAGATATTGATATATATATTGGAAAGGATCACAATTTTGCGCGTGATCAAGTATATTCCTATGGATTTCTGTAGAAAGTACGTGGGACATTCATTTTAAGCAAATTATTTTATACATAAGAAATAAAATCCCATAACTTTTCTGGAGCACAGGGTACAGAAATGTATGTAACATGAAACCGGTAGAATTAACATATCTAACATAAAGATTTCTATTTTGCAGATAACATAAATGTTTTACATGTAGAAATCAGTAATATCTTGAACAACCTAAACATAATACCATCAAATTTTATATTACAAGTTTTTTATCCGGGTTTTACGCATTAAAACGATATTGTTTACAGAAACGTAATGTAGTTATTATCAGCACAAGGTTTAGAAGGTCTTAAACAAGTTATGAGTTTATATTCTTCAAAACTTTAGTAAAGTCCATTAAGTATACTTTGAAAAAGAGACTTGTTTTTTTTGCTTTTGTGAACACTAATGAGAAAATCATCAATGTTTTTCTTTTAAATGTTCAATACGAATCAAATCAAAGTATCTTTCAGAGAAAATGTATGTCAAAATCAGTAAGACACAAACAATTAAGTCTGGTTAACTAAAGATCATTAAATAACAAATAAAGAATATGATATGCGAATTTCAACAATCTCATTAATATCACAAATTCAATTATGTTACACAAAATTTTCAAGTCATCAAAAGTAATAAAAGGAAAAGCCGTCCGGAAGTAACTTGTTACTCTCAGCGTAAACACATATAGGCGGAATCCGGTAACACCTCTTAGATAGCATATGGAAGACAGAGTAGAGTGGCTAGGCTCAGAAGCATGTTCTCCACTTCAACTGATTAATGATATGTTAAGGATAAAGACAATGCAAACCACATACATCGATTGTGAGGATGGAATCAGGGATGAAACATCTATAACTAGAAAGGTTAAAGATACAAAGATGGTGAAATACCTTTACCCGGGATCAGTAGCACCTGTGGCAATGGACACAGCTTTGTAATGCTTGATCACTTACAACTGATCAACTTTAATACCAAAGTCTTAGGTATTGTCCCTCAAGAAAACTTTTTATAAATATTTAAAAAGACACATATATATGTTATATGTACGTTATCTCTAGAATATATCTTTACCTGGGACATGTAACACTTGTGTGGATAGACACAACTTTGTAATGTATGATCCATTACACAAAATGAACTTCACTAACGAAGAGTTATACCACGAGTCGATGGAGAACATTAATCAAATACCTATACAGAATTTTCATGTAAGATAAGAGGCATTTCTTGATAGTAAACATAAGAAATTGATGATGAAAGAAAAGGGACGTAGATGTAAATATTTTGTTAAAAGATGAAATACTCCTGCATTAAACTAGCTCCTTGTGTTCCATTTTCACTAGATACCCGCATGATAACGCATTCTGTTCTTTATAATCATAAATGTTTATGTTTTTAACACGTTTTATCATTTCTTATATAATCATAAGGATTCAGGCTTAAAGATCTTGGTTCTGAACAACCATTATAATGCAACACAATACATAATTATAATAAACAAGTCATTTATCACAATAACCATTATGTTTGTACCAGATTCTTCAAGTCCTCAGTCACGTTTGTTAATATCAGTGCTGTTTCCTGTGGAGCGGATAGCGCCAGAAATGGATGAAGGCAAGCAAGTATGTATATGTATATGCCATACATAAGATAAACAATTATCCTCGTATGAGGGAAGCATCTTGGTTGTGCGATTAATTTCATTATTTCTCTTCAACAATGAACATCACCCTGGTATAGTGAACATATGCTTGATATGATCCTGTAAGCGCCAGCATGTCAAAAGCATCTTCAAGTAATGTAAAGTGTGTAGTGAAGATGGCTCTTAACCAGACCCGTGAGCGAACAGGAAGGCATGTGATACTGTCAAGGGAAATAATGTCGGCGTTTTGGTTTATTGATAAGAAATGCTATAATTCCCTTAACACAGTTGCCAATCCCCACCAGTGGCATAATTATCACTCTCATGAATAAATTCACTGCAATTTTGATCACTGTCATCTTCACCATTCATACCATACAATTATTTTCAGCAATCTAACTTATGCATTATCATTACTATACATTACGTACATTACAGCAGTAGTGATATATCGTGTGTGATAAAAGATGGTGACGTCTTTCCCATACACATATCATTATCAAATATTTACCTTACTCTACATAGCACACTACACTTCCCTATCAAAACACACGCCTTTTACTATCCTCAAGATTATCATAACTGCCTTATATTTCTAACAGGATTAACCATCCTTGATATGCACATATTCATGCCTACCACAAGTATTATCATAACTACTCTAGACAATACAAAAACATAACTACAACCATACGAAGTTTACAACCAACTATATTACTTATCCGGGATATTAAGAGAACATGTCATCAACCATCTCTCACTAAAACAAAAACAGATCATCCATCATCATGCGCAGTGTGTACAAAAACGTTCATCGTGTCCTGCCAAACATTGGATCAACAAAACCTAAGGAAATGCTTCTCATGCTCCTGGACCGGCTACCATGGCGCAGTGGATCCACCTGGTCATTGGATACCCTCCCATATTTTGCACAGGCATTGTTGTACCTTGTGGGTATGTGCAGGCGTGTGTTTCTCTCATGTCTTCGTAAGGGTGTTCGCCTGGCACTTTACACCATCTGGGTCATTGTAGTCACCTGCTTTGTTCTCGAACAGGAGTTCTTGAGCCTGATGGACCCAGTGGTAGTGAGCACAATAAGATGGCTCGTAGGTCTTGTGCGGAGAGTTGTGAGGAATATCGTGCGGGAACTCATATTCCAGGTGACTATGTTCCTCTTAGTGGTCATCATCCTCGTGAGAATGGTGGTGGTGGAGGTAATGGTTCCCATTATTAGAAGGGTTGACTACGCTGTGCAGGTCACACAGAAAGTCCATAGAATATTCTTGGATGAGATAGTTGTGGTACTTGTCGTGGAGGTGGCAAAGATGATGCGCACTGGCATTCTTGTACTCATCGTAAAGATGGTCACAAAGGTCAGCATCTCTGTATGGTCAGTTGTGTTCAGAGAAGCAGTGATCTTGGAGACTATGGCACAGTGAATGCCAACAACATCTTCAGGGTCCTTTCTCTCCTGGGGGCCTCATCGAGGAAGTCTTCATAGTTGCAACACTCAGGTTGATTTTCTGTTATAGACTGTTGGCTGGAGGCGCCGTTGTAGTAACAGTTTTGAGCTGGATTGCTGAATATTTGGTACGATCATCATGGTCCTGCACACACTGGTAACCGCCGCCATAGTACATCTTCGTCCAGCAATTTACGTGATTCAAATGACGTCGAAATTGGGTCAACAGCAGAAGAGGGTGTGTTGAAATGGTTTGGACGCATGGAGATAATGAGTGAGGAAAGATTGACAAAAAGGATGTAAGCATCAGAGGTGGAGGGAAGAAGGAGAAACGGGAGACGGTGGTTAAGTATAATAAATAAATAGTTTAGATTATAGATATTGATAATATCATTAATATCATCGCTATTATTATCATTATCATTATTATTAGTATTATCATTATATGGTTATCATTATCATTATGATTATCATCATCAATTCTATTATCATTATCATTATTATCATTATTGTTGCTGTTATTATTATCATCTTTATTAATATTATTATCATTATTATTACTATTATTATTATTATTATTATTATTATTATTATTATTATTATTATTATTATTATTATTATTATTATTATTATTATTATTATTATTATTATTATTATTATATTATTATTATTATTATTATTATTATTATTATTATTATTATTATTATTATTATTATTATTATTATTATTATTATTATTATTATTATTATTATTATTATAATTATTATTACTATCATTATTATTATTATTATTATTATTATTATTATTATTATTATTATTATTATTATTATTATTATTATTATTATCATTATTATTATTATTATTATTATCATCATTAATATTATTAGTATTATTATCATCATTATTATTATCATATTATTATCATTATCATTATTACCATTATAACTATTATTATTATTATTATTATTATTATTATTATTATTATTATTATTATTATTATCATTATTATTATTATTGCTATTATTATTATTATTATCATTATTATTACTATTATTATTATTATTTTTATTATTATTATTATTATTATTATTATTATTATTATTATTATTATTATTATTATTATTATTATTATCATCATTACATTATTATCATTACTATTATTATTGTCATTACTATTATCATTATTATCATCAATATTACTATTATTCTTGCATTGAAGAATGTATGTGAGAAATACTTAGAAATACAGATGGACTTGTATGTAGCCTTTATGGATCTGGAGAAGGAATAGGATAGGGTGGATACAGATCCTCTGTGGAAGGCAAGTTGCTAGAAGCAGTGAAAAGTTTTTACAAAGGATGTAAGGCATGTGTACGTGTAGGAAGAGAGGAAAGTGATTGGTTCCTAGTGAATGTCTGTTTGCATCAAGGGTGTGTGATGTCTCCATGGTAGTTTAATTTGTTTATGGATTGGGTTGTTAGGGAGATGAATGCAAGAGTTTTGGAGAGAAGGGCAAGTATGCAGTCTGTTGCGGATGAGAGGGCTTGGGAAGTGAGTCAGTTGTTGTTTGCTGATGATACAGCGCTGGTGGCTGATTCGGATGCAGAAGCTGGTGACTGAGTTTGGTAAAGTGTGTAAAAGAAGAAAGCTGAGAGTAAATGTGAATAAGAGCAAGGTTATTAGGTACAGTAGGGTTGAGGGACAAGTCAACTGGGAGGTAAGTTTGAATTGAGAAAAATGAAGAGAGTGAAGTGCTGTAGATATCTGGGAGTGGACTTCATAGCAGATGGAACGATGGAAGCGGAAGCGAGTCATAGGTTGGGGTAGAGAGCGAAGGTTCTGGGAGCGTTGAAGAATGTGTATGTTGGATGGAAAGAATATTATCTCGAAGAGGAAAAATGGGTATGTTTGAAGGAATAGTGGTTCCAACGATATTCTATGGTTGCGAGATGTGGGCTACAGATAGGGTTTTGCGGAGAAGGGTGGATGTGTAGGAAATGAGATGTTTGAGGACAATATGTGGTGTGAGGAGGTTTGATTGATTAAGTAATGAAAGGGTAAGAGAGATGTGTGGTAATAAAAAGAGTGTGGTTGAGAGAGCAGAAGAAGCTGTTTTGAAATGGTTTGGTCACATGAGGAAAGATTGACAAAGAGGATATATGTGTCAGAGGTGGAGGGAATGAGGAGAAGTGGGAGACCAAATTGGAGATGGAAGGATGGAGTGAAAAAAGATTTTGAGCGATTGGGGCCTGAACATACAGGAGGGTGAAAGGTGTACAAGGAATAGAGTGAATCGGAACAATCTGGTATACCGGGGTCGACGTGCTGTCAATGGATTGAACTAGGGCATGTGAAGCGTCTGGGGTAAACCATGGAAACTCTGTGGGGCCTGGATGTGGAAAGGGAGCTGTGGTTTCGGTGCATTACACATGACAGCTAGAGACTGAGTGTGAATGAATGTGGACTTTGTTGTCTTTTCCTAGAGCTACCTCGCGCGTGCTGGGTGTGGGGGGGGGGGGTCATTTTCATATATGCTGGGGTTGCGATGGGAATAGATAAAGGCAGCAGGTATGGATATGTACATGTGTATATACGTATATGTTTGTGTGTGTGTTTGTATGTATACGTTGAAATGTATAGGTATGTATTTGTGCGTGTGTGGGCGTTTATGTATATACATGCGTATATGGGTGGGTTCGGCCACTCCTACGTCTGTTTCCTTACGCTACCTCGCTAACGCGGGAGACAGCGACTAAGTATAATAAAATTATCTTATGGAGGCAAAGGTGAACATTTGTAGTAGAGGTTTTCAGAAGAATGTTGGGGTGAAGAGAGTGGTGCACTAGATGAAACTGGTGAATATATTATGTACTTCAAAATGTTACAGAAGACTTAAGGAATCTAATGAAACATAGTGTTGTTCTGATAGATTATTTGTTTATAAGGACTATGTATTTTGTTGGACTTTAATGGTTGTTTAAACCAATGCCTTTCAGCCAGAATCAGTAAAGATTATAAGAAATTTAAAAAAGTGATAAAAACATAAATCTTTATTTTCATAAATAACAGAACATATTCTCCTCTGGGGATTTATAAAGAAAAACAACACAAGAGAACTAGTTTAAGGCAGGAGTATTTCATTTTCGTAACAAACTATATACTATTACGTCCCTTTTCTTAGATATGGCGTCTATCTAACACAGATGCGTCTTCTGTAGATATTTGTAAAACATTCTTCTGAGGGACAATACCTAAGACTTTCGTAATAAAGTTGATCAGTTGTAAGTGATCAAGCATTACAAAGGTGTGTCCATTGCCACAGGTGCTAGTGATCCCGGGCGGGTCAAGGTATTTCACCATCTTTGTTTCCTCAACACTTCTAGTTATATATGTTTCATCCTTGATGTGATCCTTACAATGAGTATTCATTGTTTGTAATTCTCTTCATCCTTATCATAGCATTAATCAGTCGAAGTGCAGAATACTTGTATGAAACTGACTACTGTATTCTGTTTGAGACATAATGCTGTAAAAGGTGTTACCGGACTCCACTCGTAAGTGGTTATGGTTCACATTCTGGCTTCATGACCACAAGCTGATAGCCCTTAAATCCAACAACATATATACATCCTGTTATACAACTGATGTTACTGTCTGACGTATGTATGGTGCGGCTTGATGACCTTACCTGCTGATGGCTAATATCGACTGTTATCATCTTGCAAATTTTGTTATTTGTTTGCTTTTCCGTACGGTACACATTCTGGTTTAACGAACTTTGCCTGTTGACAGCTGTAAATTCAGAGATAATAAAACATACTTACGTGTTACAGAGCCCGTATGATAAGGGCCCGAGCCAGGCAAGGACCTGACGAATCTGTAAACAAGAAATGACCTGTTAGGCAAGATCAGAGAACGGCTGTGTAGAGGCAAGGACCCATAATAGAAGAAGAAGAAGAAGAAGAACAAGAACAAGAACAAGAACAACAACAGCAACAAAATTGTCAGGTGAAGACTTGGCTTATCTGACACAAATCATAACTGCTAAGAGAAGACTTGGTGAACATAACAATAACAACTGTACAGAAAATAATAGTTTCTGAGAACATGTTGTCGTAAGACATGTCAAGCGCAGACCTGGTGACTCTCACAACAGATAATCAATTTGATCATATTCAGAATACATGATTATGTATCCAGGTTTCATGATGATTCAGCAACGGATAACAGTTGTATACAGTAACTTACAAACATTGTTTCTCATGACAGAAGATGATCCAGCCTTTACACACGACCAACTACAGACAGCACTGAGCTCCGGCACGTTGAACTCTCCACTAACTAGCCAGCTACCAGGAACCCTCCTCCTCCTCCTGACGATCCCGAGAACATTCTGTGTTGACCACCCGACCTCCACCCACCCACCCCACACCTCCTGTATACGTAAGGCTGGTCAACAGTAGACGGTCTCCACCCAACACCGGTCACGAGGACTCTTACCTGAGTGACGAAGACTGCCACCGTAGCCAGTGAGGTGGTACAGGGTCTGTGTCTTCACCTGTTGCTTATGTTTCCCAAGTGTGGTCGGGCAGGCAGAGGAGGTGGCCTGGGTAAACAGCCTTAGTTAGGTGTTTGTTCTTGACTCCAGCCAAATCTTCCAACCGCCGGACATACCAGGTGACACCTTCCCAGGTGTGGGGTCCTGGCTATAGCTCTCCCGGCAGTGACATCTTCCATGTGTGGGTAATATTGTGGCGACTGTATGTACCTGATACAACGCATTATATTGAAAATGGAGTAATGATGATAGACAGAAACAGCCGGTTATTCCGATCATTGATCACCAGGGAATATAGGTAATATAACAGTATTTTCTCAATGGATTGCTATTAGAATGATCAAATGTTAATAGTTTGATAATTGTATAACAACAATACGTGTACCCAATAATGTTCCTGGAGGCCAGGGTGCAGAAATGTATGAAAGTCAGTCAAGTAGGACATGTATAACGTAATGGAGAATTTATTTTGATATAACATTTACTTGTAAACATGTGAAAATAAGTTGTTATATAAAGAGCGAGCAAAGACATATACCCAGTGTGTAGCTGCTGGTCTCTCGTCTATCTTTAAGCAGCGGAAGACAATATGAACTGGAGTCACGTGACTCCAGGTAGACTTCAATTCCAACCCTGGTCTACCCGGCCTGCCAGTTAATCTTCTGGCCAGTTAAATCATTATGGTACAAGGGAAACCTACTGGTCTTAAATCATTATGGTACGAGGGAAACCTACTGGTCTTAAATCATTATGGTACGAAGGAAACCTACTGGTCTTAAATCATTATGGTACGAGGGACACCTACTGGTCTTAAATCATCATGGTACAAAGGAAACCTACTGGTCTTAAATCATTATGGTACGAAGGAAACCTACTGGTCTTAAATCATTATGGTACGAGGGAAACCTACTGGTCTTAAATCATTATGGTACGAGGGACACCTACTGGTCTTAAATCATCATGGTACAAAGGAAACCTACTGGTCTTGAATCATTATGGTACGAAGGAAACCTACTGGTCTTAAATCATTATGGTACGAAGGAAACCTACTGGTCTTAAATCATTATGGTACGAAGGAAACCTACTGGTCTTGAATCATTATGGTACGAGGGAAACCTACTGGTCTTACATCATTATGGTACGAGGGAGACCAGTTCTATGATATAATCAATGACGTACCCATGTAAGGGTCTAGTGCCAGTCATATAAGTGTATGTGAAATTGGAATTATCATTAACACCTGAAGGAGTTAAAGACTATTGACATAGTAGTTGTAACTTGAAGTTCACGTGTCTATTGACCCTGGCAGTTGATGGGCCTAAACCACCACTAACCGGTCAACCAACCAACCATTATCTTGCATATGTTACTTGATCAAAACACCAGGCTTGGCCCCACCACCTACTACCCTTCTCCAGACACACTTGCTGCCTCCCAAACATTAGTATCTTACTCTCACAACATCAGACAGAGAGGAGAGTGTCCCGAGACACACTTGCTGCCTCCCAACCATTAGTATCTTACTCTCACTACATCAGACAGAGAGGAGAGTGTCTCCAGACACACTTGCTGCCTCCCAACCATTAGTGTCTTACTCTCACTACATCAGACAGAGAGGAGAGTGTCTCCAGACACACTTGCTGCCTCCTAACCATTAGTGTCTTACTCTCACAATATGAGACAGAGAGGATGTTATGCCTCTTATCTAACCTGACACATCAGCCGGGGTCTCAGGACGTTGATAAGGTCATGGTCGGATCCCCTTATGTATCTATCATGTGACCTCAGGTGAGTTATTGAACGTTATCGCTGATAATACAGCGTTGTTAGGGGTTAATGATGGTGGTTATTAACCTCGTTTAGACACAGACATACACACGAACAAGGTTGTATATAAGCCCGGCTGGCTCAGTCCATGGAGCACGAGAATCTTAATCTCGGGGTCGTGGGTTCGAGCCCCACGTTGGGCGGTAACAGTTTTCTATGATGTAACATGAAACAGCCTTTGAACATACCATCCACCGCTCGTCTAGATCAACCAATCTGCCATGGTTCCATGAACTGTTTAAACAGCTTAGGCGAAGAGAGAAAGACAGACAGAGAGAGGTAAAGAGAGAGATTACCAAAGATTACATATGCACAACAGGTAACACAGACCTAATTACCTTCCACGAGCTAAGAAAATAGCTTTGCCATTCAGCAGGGCCAGCGCGGACTGCTTAACCGAACCGAGCGCGCCAAACTTTTTCCGTTGCTTCTCGGCAAGTAGTGCGTACAGAGCAGAATTGCTAACTTATCGCTGTTGGCGCTAGATCTAGCACCTAAGTTTTGTATTTAGCACTTTAGCTCGTTTTTGGGCGTTTTAGTTTGTATTTAGCGCCAAATTTAGTGTTATCTCACTATATGAAAAAATTCAAACATTAATCAAAATATGTTAATGTTATTTAGTAGGTTTATTCTAAACCTATTAAGATAACAAGGAAAGCAATACAAATATTGCACGTATTTCATTATCATCGAAACGAACATGGTCGAGAAATTTTTGAACAGGTTCAGTTCGGGTTTATTGTTCGAGAAATATTTGAACAGGTTCAGTTGTGGTGTATTCTACGGGCTCCTCCTCCTCAAGTGCCCCGTTCAGTTCAGGTTCAGTCGGACTCTGGGTGGCGACAGAACTATCCGTGGGCCATGAAGGACAGTAACACTGGTTGTGTGTGTGTGTGTGTGTGTGTGTGTGTGTGTGTGCAGACCATTACATTTAACGAACACAACAATGAGTGAGAAATGTATTCAACATTTTAGAGCAGAGTGGTTGAAAGACCCTAAATATGAAAAGTGGTTAAGAGAAATAGAAGGGATGACACAAAATGTATTTGCAAGTACTGCCATCGTCCATCACCCGCCAAAATCAGTGACACTGAAAGACACAACAACACAGCTAAACACAAGACAGCTGAACAGTCATTCAGTACTCAAAGACAAACCACAATTCCGTTTGAAAAACTGAGTGATGACGCACGAGAGACTGAAGGAAATGTATCACTATTCACTGCTGAACATTGTACATTACGTGTTGTTCATCATCTCAGCTGTTCACTACGTGTTGTTCATCATCTTAGCTGTTCATTACGTGTTGTTCATCATCTCAGCTGTCATTACGTGTTGATCAACATCTCAGCTGTTCATTGCGTGATGTTCATCATGTCAGCTGTTCATTACATGTTGTTCATCATCTCAGCTGTTCATTGCGTGTTGTTCATCATCTCAGCTGTCATTACGTGTTGTTCATCATCTCAGTGAGCTGTGTAAAGCAGGATTTGCAGACAGTAAAGGATGCAAGAATTTCAAGTTAAAAAGGTGGAAGTGTAGTGTAGTTGTGCGCAATGTGATTGCCCCGCATTTTAACAGTGACTTAAAAAGTGATATAGACAATCAGAAGTTTAGCTTCTAAACTGATGAAAGTAATGACATAACGGTAACGAAACTATTGGGTATCGCTGTCCAGTTCTACTCTGAAAGTAAGAATAAGATTGTAATGACATTCTTGGACCTTGTTGATCCGACTGACTGTAATGCTAATGGGATATGTGATGCCATCAAGAAGTCCTTGAAAAATGATGGGTTGGAGTTACAAAACCTTGTCGCAATTAGCACCGACAATGCTTCTGTGATGACAGATGTTAACAGTGGAGTGTATGATACACTCAAGTTAGAAGTTCCTCATCTGATCCTGATCAAGTGTGTGTGTCATTCTCTACAGCTAGTTGTCTCGTGCTGCAGCAGAGTATCTCCCTAGGAACCTGGATTTTATTATCAGAGAAACCTATAATTGGTTTTCCCACTCTGCCAGTGATGGTCAAGTTCCAGTGAAACTTATACAGCTAAGCCAGACTCGATGGCTGTCAACTGAATCAGCAATTGTCATAATACTGCAGCAGTGGGTTGAACTTATGACTCACTTTGAAATGGCAAGAAATGATGAAAGGTGTTACACATCTCAGAATCTATATGTTATGTTTTGTGACAAGAAAAACTATGCCTTCCTGATATTCCTGAAGCATATTCTTGGCGAAGTTCAGTGTGTAAATGAGAAACTTGAAGCGGAGGTACAGGATCCAAGCAAACTGCTAAGTGACCTTATTCAACTTATTGATTCCATAAGTTCCGAGGTTCTCATCCCAGGCAGAAATTAAGGGAAAAAGGTTCAGTAGAGACCTACTTAGACCCACGTGCGTCCTTGAGGAACGAGTTTGAAAAGGAGATGGCAAAATGTAAGCTTCCTGATGAAAAGGATATCCGAGGAAGAAACATACAGTTTGTAGTGGAGTTGGTGAAACAGCTTCGTCAACGTTTGCCAGACAATGTCCAAGTGTCACAGTCAATGTCATCACTGAGTACAAGTGAATATCTGCAACCCATAAAGCCTGGAATACTGGAATTAGCAAAGATATCTACTGATAACGAAGAAATTCTTACACGCATTGAGTTCCAGTTGAGGAAGCTTCATCATGTATTGTGGAAGCAGAGCACTGGCGCCCTAGCACTCTGGACTGAAACAGCCTCGTACAAGGATGCAACAGGAGGAAATCTTTAGTTATATGAACATCGTGAAGTGAAAGCCTCGATACTGATTATCAAAAGCTTAAATGCAATACTAACTGTCAAGTATGGACTAAGATAAAATGGAAACTGTTGTTATGATTATGAACTGCCTGAGGAAGTACTGAAAAACACTGGGTTATTGAAAAGATACGAGTTATCACAACCACAACCTGGACCCTCACATAGACCACCACAACCCCAGGTCACCGAGGACGAAGAGACTGTGGATTGGTAATTAGCAGATCTGGGATAATGGTGAGTATTTTAGTGTTAAAGCAGTCAGTCGTATCTGTCATTAATCATTTGGCACGTCAAAGAGCAGAAATAATTCGAAGAGCATTTTTTTAGCTGTCATTTTAGCAAGTTTAACGCTTTTTTAGCGCTTTTCGGGAGAGAATCTAGCGCCATATAGAATTTGGGTCAGCAACTTTGGTGCTCAAAAGGTTTCAGTAGCTCGTTGATGGTCAGTCAGGACGGGTGTTCGCGCTGTTCTGGTTATCCGATGTGTTTTATCTTTATCACGGAGTGGGACAGAGAGAAATGATAACCTAACTTGATGAATATGAGAAGTTTCCTGGGCTCTGGGATCCCCAAAATGGATCGTACTACAATAAAACCGTCAAGTATGGTCGCTGGGTTAGCGCTGCACTGGGTATCTGGCAATTATTTCACATGATCGTAAGAAAAATTAAAGAATTAATAAACATCACTTTTCTTTTGTCTTATTTTTCTAATATTTGACATATTTCATTCATTGATTTCAATCAGATTCGGTAAAAGTTGTGATGATTCAACATTGTGTTTGTAAAACGTCCACTGTGGATCTTCCTCCGCTCCTGAAATACTAAGATAACGACCTTGTGGACGCCGACCACAACACATCAACACCCCAGTCACAACTCCACGTGGTCACGCTGGTCTCAACCAATCACAACCCCACGTGGTCACGCTGGCCTCAACCAGTCACAACCCCACGTGGTGACACTGGCCTCAACCAGTCACAACCCCACGTGGTGATACTGGCCTCAACCAGTCACAAGCCCCACGTGGTCAGGCTGGCCTCAACCAGTCACAACCCCACGTGGTCACCCTGGCTTCAACTAGTCATAAGCACCACGTGGTGACGCTGGCCTCAACCAGTCACAACTCCACGTGGTGATACTGGCCTCAACCAGTCACAAGCCCCACGTGGTCAGGCTGGCCTCAACCAGTCACAACCCCACGTGGCCACCCTGGCTTCAACTAGTCACAAGCCCCACGTGGTGACACCGGCCTCAACCAGTCACAACCCCACGTGGTCAGGCTGGCCTCAACCAGTCACAACCTCACGTGGTCACCCTAGCTTCAACTAGTCACAAGCCCCACGTAGTCACGCTGTCCTCAACAAGTCACAATCCCCACGTGGTCACTCTGGCCTGAATCAGCCACAACCCCACGTGGTCACGCTAGCCTCTACCGGTCACAAGTCCCACGTGGTCACGTTGGCCTCAACCAGTCACAAGCCCCACGTGGTCACCCTGGCTTCAACCAGTCACAATCCCACGTGGTCACGCTGCCCTCAATCAGTCACAAGCCCCACGTGGTCATGCTGTCCTCAACCAGTCACAAGCCCCACGTGGTCACGCTGGCCTCAACCAGTCACAAGCCCCACGTGGTCATGCTGCCCACAACCAGTCACAAGCCCCACGTGGTCACGGTAGCCTCAACCAGTCACAACCCCACGTGGTCACGGTAGCCTCAACCAGTCACAACCCCTCGTGGTCATGCTGCCCTCAATCAGTCACAACCCCACGTGGTCACGCTGGCTTCAACCAGTCACAAGCCCCACGTGGTTACGCAAGCCTCAACCAGTCACAAGCCCCACGTGGTCACGTTGGCCTCAATCACTCTATATCAACTGTCACTGGCCACCAATTATTGTATCAGATGGGCAATGCCTGGAAGACGAGAGCGATGTGCTTTCAGAGTATATCTTCACACAAACTACATAGTAAAAATAATTTTGTAACTATAGCTTTAGAATGATTCAAAAAAGACAAAGTTACATGAAGCATAAAAACGGTCTTAGAAAAGGAGAGTTGCAAGTGTAGCAGCAGCAGGTGGAGAAGATCTTGGTCAAGATGTTATAACCGGCAGGTCATGATGCGGCCCATCATCTACAAGTGGTACACACACCATCCCTAGACCACACTTACACTACACTTGACCCAGCCTTGTGGCACCCACGCCAGCCAGGTACTCACTGAATGTTGGAGATTCGAACCCATGACCTTGATCTTTGAGACTCAGGCTCGGTGATAATGTGTACCACACCTGCCAGTGAATTCCAATACTTAGTCACCTAAATCTTAAGACCACACATGTACATACTAAACTCTAGATAAAAATATGGTCAACGAAAGATATTTCATATATCTGGTTTGAAAACTGATAAGATCAGGAAATAAGATGTAATCATTATCATTATCGGACGATTATAATGCCCAACAACACACGTTAGGTACACAACACACTCCCTACTAACCTACAAGTTAAATGACAATCCATACCATATCTAACTTCCCACTTGATAACCAGCATATTGTATCCTTCAGTAGCAGATATATTATACTTAATGATAATAATAATCATAATGATTATAATAATGATAACAATGATACTAATGATAATAATATTGATAATGATAATAATAATGATGATGATAATAATGATACATAATGATAATGATAATGCCAATAATGGTGTGATAATAATAATGATTATAATAATAATAATAATAATAATAATGATAATAATAATAATAATAATGATAATAATAATGATAATAATA
The DNA here is from genome assembly GCF_036320965.1 of Panulirus ornatus. NCBI lineage: Eukaryota > Metazoa > Arthropoda > Malacostraca > Decapoda > Palinuridae > Panulirus > Panulirus ornatus. The sequence goes on from NC_092265.1 coordinate 28,234,155, forward strand.
ATAATAATAATGACAATAATGATAATAATAATGATAATAATGATAATAATGATAATGATGATAATAATGATGATGATAGTGATAATAGTAATAGTAATAATGTAATTATGATAAATATTACTGTACTATAATACTAATGGCGGTAAAACATTCAATACAGTTGCGTCTTCCTAATATAACAAGACAATATGGTCTAAATATACCACATACCGGTGTTACACTGAGTTAAAAGAATTAAACTCCACGAACCATGATTTTGTCTTGATCTGTCCTTGTAACAGTATTTTCAACCTATACTCATCTTGGTGTATATTGTTTAGTTTTCGTAACCATTACATGAATATAAGTCAACATGTTTTCAGGAAAAAATAAGTTTTTCCAATTGTATGTTTTTCATTTACCATTGGATGGAAGGATCCCAGGGATTAGTGTATATCTTGTGTCCCAACCAACCTTGCTCTGTTGGTTCCTGCTGTCTCTGGGTTAGTCTTGTTTTATGGAAAAAAGAAAGATAAATGTTTATCAGGAGCGGGACTCGAACCCAGGCCCGGAAGACCGGACAATGATTTGAAAGCAGCGCCTTAAACCACCCGGCCATCCTGCCAGGAGAAAATAAATTTGGAAGTTCTCTCTAACTTACTAAACTGAACAAATTCCAGGAGCAAATGTATAGTATATACTTATAAGGTTAAGAGACGGGACAACACGAGTGTATAACTCTCTCCCATAATGCACAAATAGTAAACACACACACACACACACACACACACACACACAGAGCGGCGCCAGGCTGGAGGCGGGGCATCGTGACGTCACAGGCAAGTCCCTCCCCCCGCCAGATCCAAACATGTGTTGTGTCTGGTGATGGCGGTTCAAGATTTCCCACATTTATAATGATCTTTACATTATCATCCACTCCCAAAGTCACCTGGCATTCTTGTGTTTCAACAACAGACGTGATATATGCAACACCAGGCAAACATTGTACCATTATCTGATAGGTTAATTGGTGCAGAATCAAGAACCAGTGAATTTCATCGCCGCCATAAGTAAGTAAGGAAGGTGACTTTAATGATGATAAATACGACCTGGTATGGCTGTGTCTACACACTACCGCCATCTGGTCAACCTGGTACGTACGAACCTTAACCTTAAAGTGGCCCATGTAAACGCGAACTTAAAATCTATCCATTCAACTGTCATTCATTAATTAACATTTAAACACCATCTTTTAAACGTAAACCTTCCACTTGCATTATATTAACAAGTACTCTAAGATACGTCATACAAACACAAGGTTTAAAGCTGAAACTCGAACTTTTAAGTCCGTCAATTTAACACCTACTTTACAATTAACAAAAAAATGCGAATTTTTAACTCCGCCAAAAAGCACCTTGTGTTGTGTAATGCTTCATTTAATTGAACATTTTTAAAGTCAGTTAAATTAATGGTATCCTTTGATGTTCATCATTAAAACATAAACCTATGAACTCTGTCTCTAGAACTAAGCACAAACTTTTACGTTCCATCATAGGAAAGGAAACTTGCAAAATCTATCAAAATTCGTCACATAACGCGAACTTTTCAACCCTTCCATTTACCTGGGCCACTCTTCCCTGGCTGCCATTCATATTTTGTCCTTTTAAACTGTGACTTTATTACACTTTCGTTCATTCATCATGACTTTATTACACTTTCATTCATTCATCATGACTTTATTACACTTTCATTCATTCATCATGACTTTATTACACTTTCATTCATTCATCATGACTTTATTACACTTTCATTCATCATTCATCAACTAGTTCGTCTCACTGATATTCCATTCATAAACTTCATTTGTGCATCTCATAGTTTGACCGCCATGTTGCATGTTTCCTTAAGGTTTATAATTCTTTGTGTATTTAATAATAGAAGATTCAGTGATATTTCTCGTGGTACTGGAGTTAGAGTTAATAACTGAGATGGCATTATAATCTCTAACTCCAGTACCACGAGAAATATCATTGAATCTTCTATCATTAAATGCACAAAGAATTATAATCTTGATATAAGTGATTGTCTATACAAATTGCATAAATTTAGTGTTGATAAAATTTGTAAGGAATTCATCTTGTCCACATAATTAGTTTATGATACGCTTGTTGTCTGTCTCGGACAATCACATGTTTACCAAATGGCGTACTAGCTACGTCTCTTCGTTGTATATCAACTGAGTGTTATATTTCTCTCTTGTGTCTCCCCTGATGATGTGAGTTTTACACGAATCTGCACTTGGGAACTTATCGTGTTTATTTTCCCCGTGGACTCATAGGAATATACTTGATCACGCGCAAAATTGTGATCCTTTCCAATATATTTATATATATATGTATATATATATATATATATATATATATATATATATATATATATATATATATATATATATATATATATATATATATATATATATATATATCCTTCAGTGTGTTTACTTTCGATAATGAGGGACAGAAGTATAAGCCAAGCAAGTAAATTTCGTCAAAGACATCTCTCTTTTCTAAACGCTGCCTCGCAAAGATTTTCATTAATTCAAATTGAAGAAACAGACGTATTTTTCTACTGTCTGGTAGTCTCACACACTCAAGGTCGTGGGTTCGAAACCCACACCAGACATATTTTTTGTCTTTTTCTTTTTTCATTTTGTCCGCATCACATGTGTGCAACATTCAGTATGTTCGTCCAACGTTATAGTGAAGATCTTCACAATAAATTGGGGTTTTCGACCTTATCTGAAAGGGTCAGGTCCACCAAGACGTCCTTGAAATCTTCCAGAAGCTTCTGGCGATCCTCCTCCAACTGCTGGGCACATCAGAGTTAACATGGGCCGGACATCGGTTGTGGAACGACTTAATCTGCTTCCAGTAGTTAGCTTAGTCAGCTTACTTCCAGTCTATTGCTTAGTTCCAGTCTATTGCAACGACAATAAAAAAGTAAAACTCATTTCTTCGTGAAAAATTGAGAGGAAAACACGACAGCAACATGGAGACTTACTCTGTGGTTATTTTGCCGGCAAGTCGGCAACGGTCGGTTAAGCAGTATTTTGCCGTGGTAATCTCAGTGCTTTATATAATACTAAGTGCCAGAAAATGTTCTTGGGGGCGTAGCTCAGTGGTAGAGCGCTCGCTTGGCATGCGAGAGGACCCGGGTTCAAACCCCGGCGCCTCCATTTTTGTTATTTGGGAAATTCATTTTCAGTCGTGTATATACATATCCATATATATATATATATATATATATATATATATTTTTTTTTTTTTTTTTTTTTTGTCGCTGTCTCCCGCGTTTGCGAGGTAGCGCAATATATATATATATATATATATATATATATATATATATATATATATATATATATATATATATATATATATATATATATATATATATATATATATATATATATATATATATATCGTCCGATCAGGGAAGTTAAGCAGCGTTGGGTCTGGTTAGTACTTGGATGGGTGACCGTCTGGGAACACCAGGTGCTGTTATCCCTGGTGATAGGGAAGAAAGAATACTTGCCTCATATTCCCTGTGTGTCGTACAAGGCGAATAAAAGGAGAGGGAGCGCGAGACTGGAAATCCTTCCCTCTTATTTTCAATTTTCCAAAGAAAGGAACAGAGAAGGGACCAAGTGTGAATATTCCCTCAGAGGCTCAGTGTAGTGAGAGTGTAGTGAGGAAGAGCATAGTGATGATAAGGATATTGTCAAGATAGCTTGTAGTGAAGAAACGAATATAGTGAAGATCCGAATGTAGCAGAGATAAGGGTTATCAAAGAGTAAAGTTTATTCAAAATGATTATGTAGTGAAGATAAGAACTATTTTTAGTGAACATCAGGGAGTACAATGATGATGGTATGGTAGAAATAACGGTGTAGTGAAGAAGAGGGTATAGTGAAGATATAATTTAGTGAGAATAAGCTATTAGTGAAGATACACTTTAGTGAATATGAGGTTGTAGTGAACTTAACCATATTGACCTGATCCCCCAAATCCTCCAAACTACGTTCAAGGGCGGATCCAAAGCCAACCGAAAAGGTTATTTCTCTGTGTATTATTAGTGGTGGTGGTGTGTGTAGGTGTGTGTAATCATCTATTTGCACTGTATTAGTACGTTGTTTGTGTGATCGGGAAAAATCTAAAGCCTTTCTTGAAACCAGCTTAGTCAAGATAAGGTTATATGAAGATGAGGTTCTAGTGAAGATTATAACAAGCCTTGCATAGTGAAGATTATGGGATTAAGAAGAGGACATGTAGTAAAGAAGATTATCATGAAAACAAAAGGATTCAAGCTAAGTGCAGGGTCGGCCTACTGGCTTGAACTTACATTTCAGGTCAAAGGCATTCGAGTACATAGTATTCGAATAGTTATTTCCCTATCAGGACGATCATAGCCTAGCGGTAGTTCTCCCACCCGTTGCACAGGGGTCCCGGGTTCGATCCTGGCTGTTGGAGGTTTGTATGTTTCATGAGAGTGCTCGTTCATAGGCGCTTAGTTCGTACATATATATATATATATATATATATATATATATATATATATATATGTGGGATGTATTTAGGGAATCAGTGATGGATTGCGCAAAAGATGCTTGTGGCATGAGAAGAATGGGAGATGGGTTGATTAGAAAGGGTAGTGAGTGGTGGGATGAAGAAGTAAGAGTATTAGTGAAAGAGAAGAGAGAGGCATTTGGACGATTTTTGCAGGGAAAAAATGCAATTGAGTGGGAGATGTATAAAAGAAAGAGACAGGAGGTCAAGAGAAAGGTGCAAGAGGTGAAAAAAAGGGCAAATGAGAGTTGGGGTGAGAGAGTATCATTAAATTTTAGGGAGAATAAAAAGATGTTCTGGAAGGAGGTAAATAAAGTGCGTAAGACAAGGGAGCAAATGGGAACTTCAGTGAAGGGCGCAAATGGGGAGGTGATAACAAGTAGTGGTGATGTGAGAAGGATATGGAGTGAGTATTTTGAAGGTTTGTTGAATGTGTTTGATGATAGAGTGGCAGATATAGGGTGTTTTGGTCGAGGTGGTGTGCAAAGTGAGAGGGTTAGGGAAAATGATTTGGTAAGCAGAGAAGTGGTAGTAAAAGCTTTGCGGAAGATGAAAGCCGGCAAGGCAGCAGGTTTGGATGGTATTGCAGTGGAATTTATTTAAAAAGGGGGTGACTGTATTGTTGACTGGTTGGTAAGGTTATCTAATGTATGTATGACTCATGGTGAGGTGCCTGAGGATTGGCGGAATGCGTGCATAGTGCCATTGTACAAAGGCAAAGGGGATAAGAGTGAGTGCTCAAATTACAGAGGTATAAGTTTGTTGAGTATTCCTGGTAAATTATATGGGAGGGTATTGATTGAGAGGGTGAAGACATGTACAGAGCATCAGATTGGGGAAGAGCAGTGTGGTTTCAGAAGTGGTAGAGGATGTGTGGATCAGGTGTTTGCTTTGAAGAATGTATGTGAGAAATACTTAGAAAAGCAAATGGATTTGTATGTAGCATTTATGGATCTGGAGAAGGCATATGATAGAGTTGATAGAGATGCTCTGTGGAAGGTATTAAGAATATATGGTGTAGGAGGCAAGTTGTTAGAAGCAGTGAAAAGTTTTTATCGAGGATGTAAGGCATGTGTACGTGTAGGAAGAGAGGAAAGTGATTGGTTCTCAGTGAATGTAGGTTTGCGGCAGGGGTGTGTGATGTCTCCATGGTTGTTTAATTTGTTTATGGATGGGGTTGTTAGGGAGGTGAATGCAAGAGTTTTGGAAAGAGGGGCAAGTATGAAGTCTGTTGGGGATGAGAGAGCTTGGGAAGTGAGTCAGTTGTTGTTCGCTGATGATACAGCGCTGGTGGCTGATTCATGTGAGAAACTGCAGAAGCTGGTGACTGAGTTTGGTAAAGTGTGTGAAAGAAGAAAGTTAAGAGTAAATGTGAATAAGAGCAAGGTTATTAGGTACAGTAGGGTTGAGGGTCAAGTCAATTGGGAGGTGAGTTTGAATGGAGAAAAACTGAAGGAAGTAAAGTGTTTTAGATATCTGGGAGTGGATCTGGCAGCGGATGGAACCATGGAAGCGGAAGTGGATCATAGGATGGGGGAGGGGGCGAAAATTCTGGGAGCCTTGAAGAATGTGTGGAAGTCGAGATCATTATCTCGGAAAGCAAAAATGAGTATGTTTGAAGGAATAGTGGTTCCAACAATGTTGTATGGTTGCGAGGCGTGGGCTATGGATAGAGTGGTGCGCAGGAGGATGGATGTGCTGGAAATGAGATGTTTGAGGACAATGTGCGGTGTGAGGTGGTTTGATCGAGTAAGTAACGTAAGGGTAAGAGAGATGTGTGGAAATAAAAAGAGCGTGGTTGAGAGAGCAGAAGAGGGTGTTTTGAAATGGTTTGGGCACATGGAGAAAATGAGCGAGGAAAGATTGACCAAGAGGATATATGTGTCGGAGGTGGAGGGAACGAGGAGAAGAGGGAGACCAAATTGGAGGTGGAAAGATGGAGTGAAAAAGGTTTTGTGTGATCGGGGTGAAAGGAGGGCAAGGAATAGAGTGAATTGGAGCGATGTGGTATACCGGGGTTGACGTGCTATCAGTGGATTGAATCAGGGCATGTGAAGCGTCTGGGGTAAACCATGGAAAGCTGTGTAGGTATGTATATTTGCGTGTGTGGACGTATGTATATACATGTGTATGGGGGTGGGTTGGGCCATTTCTTTCGTCTGTTTCCTTGCTCTACCTCGCAAACGCGGGAGACAGCGGCAAAAAAAAAAAAATATATATATATATATATATATATATATATATATATATATATATATATATATATATATATATATATATATTTTTTTTTTTATACCTTTTATACCTTTTATACCTTTTATACCTTTCTTTTAAACTATTTGCCATTTCCCGCATTGGCGAGGTAGCGTTAAGAACAGAGGACTGGGCCTTTTTTGGAATATCCTCACCTGGCCCCCTCTGTTCCTTCTTTTGGAAAATTAAAAAAAAAAAAAAAAAAAACAAAACGAGAGGGGAGGATTTCCAGCCCCCCGCTCCCTCCCCTTTTAGTCGCCTTCTACGACACGCAGGGAATACGTGGGAAGTATTCGTAATCCCCTATCCCCAGGGATAATATATATATATATATATATACATATATATATATATATATATATATATATATATATATATATATATATATATATATATATATATATATATATATATATATATATATATATGTATATATATATATATATATTATCCCTGGGGATAGGGGAGAAAGAATACTTCCCACGTATTCCCTGCGTGTCGTAGAAGGCGACTAAAAGGGGAGGGAGCGGGGGGCTGGAAATCCTCCCCTCTCAATTTTTTTTAATTTTCCAAAAGAAGGAACAGAGAAGGGGGCTAAGTGAGGATATTCCCTCAGTGGCCCAGTTCTCTGTTCTTAACGCTACCTCGCTAACGCGGGAAATGGCGAATAGTTTGAAAAAAAAAAAAAAAAAAAAATATATATATATATATATATATATATATATATATATATATATATATATATATATATATATATATTCCTATGAGTCCACGGAGAAAATGAAACACGGTAAGTTCCCAAGTGGACTTTCGTTTAATAATGGCAAGTTAGTATGAAAGATAGAGTATGAAAGACAAGGATAGTGGACAAGTGTTATGTATTCTGTGTCCCTGATAACCATTTGGTCTGACTCATTCAGATAAGGTCGAAAACGCCAGTAGTGAAGATGTACAAAGGATAATAGAACCGTGTACGTGCGTACGTAGTGTGAGTATCTTGACTGATAGAAAGTACTGAAAGCGGCAGGAAGTAGTGAGATATTGTATTGTGCTTCGTACAAGACTGGCGGGCGACCCCGTCCTTCGTGCTGTGCCACACACAGTCTGGTGATTGTCGGGATGTGTAGCCATAATGTTTGATCTTATGACCATTAGTGATACATCATGTGATGTTTACTATCACAACATCGGCTTCTTCCTCCTCCTCCAGGAGAGTGGCAATCAGGTGGCGGTTATTGTGGTAGCCCGGCACGTGCAACTGTAAGATTTGAAGCAACATTGTGAAAATGGGACACATTATAAAGAGCTCCATAATTTCTCTAATTCCTCCCCAAATTCATGTGGACCTGCAACGCTGAAAATGTTTAAATACTGCTGGTGTAGAGGGAGGGAGAGGGAGGCCTGGGATGAGAGTGAGGCTTTGTAAGAGAGAAAGGCTCGGGATGAGAGAGGCTGAACACAAGATGTTTGGCCGGAGAGTGAGGCTTTGAAGGAGAGAGAGGCTTGGGTTGGGTGAGGTTATAAAGAGAGGCTTGGGAGGGAGGAACTGTAAACCTGTGAATGGGAAAGAAGTTTGTGATGAGAGAGGCTGATCATGAGAGAGAGGCTTGGGATGGGAGATGCTGGACACCAGAGTTTGGGAGGGGACTGAAGTTGTAAAAGAGAGATCTCTCATAAGCGAGGCTGGACACGAGAGATATACTTGGAATGTGAGAAAAAGTAGTGAAGTAGAGAGAAGCTTGGGATGAGAAAAGCTGGAGGCAAGAGAGGTGTGGGAGGAGAGTGAGGCTGAGTGTGGCAGAAAGGTTTGTTTGAGAGAGGCTGGACACCAGAGCAAGACTTAGGTTGAAAATTAGACTTGAAAGAAAGAGAAAGGCTGGTGATGAGAGCGAGGCTGGACGTGAGAAAAGCTTGGAATGAAAACGATATTGGTAAGATGAGAGAGGCTGGTCTTGAGAAAGAAGCCTGGGTTAAGGGTTAAGTTGGATACGAGAGAGAGGATCGAGATGAGACAGAGGCTGTGGAGAAGCGAGAAGCTTGGGATGAGAAAGGTTGGACAAGGAAGAGGTTTGAGAGGAGAGTGAGGCTGTGAAGGAGAGTGGGGCTTGGTATGAAGATGGCTTGACACGAGAGAGAGAGACTTGGGATTAAGGTGATGTTGGGAACAAGGGGCGGGGCGGGGGGGGGGGGGGATAAGGGTTAGGCTGGATATGAGAGAGAGGATTGGGATGAGAGTGAGTCTGTGAATGATCTAGAGGCTTAGGATCAAAGAGAGAAAAGCTGAACAAGAGAGGAAGGTTTAGGGCAAAAGAGTTGAGACGAGAGATATGCTAAGGATGTAGCCAGGCCAGACGCGAGAAAGGCTTGGAGTTACATAGATACCACACAGCCAGGTGGTCTGGCCTTAACACTATTCAACAAAATGTATTGCCCTTAACAGCAGTAGAAGAAACGAAGTACAAAGCAAAGGCTCCCTCCCCACCCTCCACTCCCTCCGGCAACACTCAGCACGGAAAACAGGTAGAAAAAATACCTTGCAGAATTAATATGCCTGAAGGAAATGTTTACATGAAGGTCATAAGGTAGAATGAACATGAATATATCATGCATCCCATCACCAAGGACATGCATCCCTTCACTTTCTGTTATAAAGACAATAGTAAGGATAAACTTAAGCTCCAGCCTCCGGACTTACCATGACTATATTATTCCTAATGTTGAAGAATGATATTATAAATCTTACTTACTCTCACAAAGCAGGTGACATGGGTTAATCAATGTTGGTATATTACCTGGCCAGTGGTTGAGAAGGTAGCATGATATACCACTGCGTTATCATAACTGATTAACTGAATTATTCCATAGTGGAGAGTGACAAATGATGATCAAGCCTCATTTTAAAGAGAGAGAAGATAGACACGAGAGAGAGGCTTGGGATAAGAGGTAGGCTGCACACGAGAGAGAATCCCAGGATGGAAGTATGGCTGTGAAGGAGAGATGGTGTGGGGTGAGAGAGGTGGGGCAAGAGAGAGGCTTAGGATGGGAGAGGCTGGAGATATAGAGAGGCTTGGGACGAGAGTCAGGCGGGACAGGAGAGAGAGGCTTGGGACGAGAGTCAGGCAGGACAGGAGAGAGAGGCTTGGGACGAGAGTCAGGCAGGACAGGAGAGAGAGGCTTGGGACGAGAGTAGAGAAGCACCTTCATAACGTACCCTTCGGCAGAAAAAGGGTTGTCTTGCTCCACTCAGTTGGAATGGAAAAGTAGTTGAAAATACCAAGTTCATGAATTTATGGTTTTAGTGTGGCAAAATCTGAACAGATTCTGAGGTTACACATGAAAGAGGATTAACATTTCAGAAGGTTGAGGGAAGATGAATATAAATGTTATCACTGATAGCCTATTAGATTCATTAGAAGCCTCGATAGATGAATGTTCTTGTCTTTTTTTTTTTGTAAGAATGAGGATAGATTAGTAATTAAGGCACACGGCGCTAATATCTTTGGTTACTGAGCAATTTTGTTTTGCAATGGTGTTATATTAAAGAACTCGACTATGATTGACGGAGTGAGATGTGGAGATTATATATCATTGTGAGTTATTACATAAAGTGATCATGATGAACGTTACGAAGATCAGGGGAACTATGAGGCTCAGTAAGGTAACAACACACCTGTCATATATGTAACACAACTTATGAACACCTTACCTACAGCAAGGTAACAACACACCTGTCATATATGTAACACAACTTATGAACACCTTACCTACAGTAAGGTAACAACACACCTGTCATATATGTAACACAACTTATGAACACCTTACCTACAGTAAGGTAACAACACACCTGTCATATATATAACACAACTTATGAACACCTTACCTACAGTAAGGTAACAACACACCTGTCATATATGTAACACAACTTATGAACACCTTACCTACCCTTCCCTGCCAGTCCAGATTGGTCTTCATTTTGATATTAATTGATATTAACAGCCAAAAGTTATTGAGCTGGAATTCGTACCATACGTCAGAGCATATACACTTCACAAGATGGCTAATTTGTATTTCATTATCTTTCTATTATTCACCTCTACTGAATTATCATAGGACAGTCGTGCTACATGTGGACTTTGCTTATATGAATTCGAGCAACAAGAGTGTGGCCAGGATATGTTACTTTCTCTTTAACCCAAACCTCCATTATCACAGTAGCCACATATAAAAGTGACAAGAGGCAGCAGGTCCAGTCATGGTGGGGGAGCTGACCTGGCTGGGTGAATCCTGCCATCACCTGCCCACCCAGGGAAGGAGCAGCAGGAAATCTGGTCATCAAAAGGAATACAAAGGAAGTCAAACAGCAACAGATCAATGGGTCATTTTGAAGGTGTTTGTGACAGTGGCAGATATCAGAATCTCAGATTACACTGGTGAAAGTAGAAAGGTAAACAGATAATTCAAAGAGGAAAACCTGCAGTCTGTCTAAGTGACTAAGGAGACGCAATTGCTGTCACAAGTGGAGGTGAAGCAAAATATTATCATGTTTATTGTTAAACGTATTTACGTTACTATTTTCGGCCAATATGATTGGTTCTTACACACCATTAGATTAGGAACGGCGTAATGATGATAGACAAATGAATAGATAGAAGAGATTACATTACATACATATTACCATGGAATATATACCATATATTTTCCAAGAGGATATAAATATGTACAGTTCATTAGTCATTCCATACTGATGATAAATGTGTCATAACTTCTCTGGAGGCCAGGCTGGCTGGCTGGATGGCTGCACATTGGTTTTGGAAATAACCTTTACTTCCCAACTGGTGAAAACTGATTAATTTATGTAAAACATAATCAATCCCAATATACTAATGCACGGTTTAAGCAAGAAAAGAATGATTACGTGTTTTATATAAACAATTTATGTAACTATGGTGATAATTCACTTCCAGCTTTCGATATATACTTCTCAAAATATTGTAAAGACCTTAATTTGATAAATGTATTTATTAACTTCTAATTTGGTAAATGTATTTATCATTATAAACAGGTTTTCAAAATAGTTTGGTGAAGGAAAATCATTTTGTGTTGTCGCTACTAAAAACCGATTATGATCTGCACAATTCCTCGGGAGATTTACGTCTTTAATACAATAAGTTCTTATAAGAAGTTGTACAGATTAGTACATATGTGAAATGACACCAGATTCAGTAGACGATCTCTACAGGTCATCAGTTTCATGAAACAGTTAAGGTCAAGCAGTTACAAGAGCTTTCTCGATGATCATCTTGCACCACCACACTCACAAGACCCTCCAACAAACTCCTCTAAAGTTCTTCAAGTCCTGCTGGGCCAGCAGAACCCGTCCTGACACTCAGTAATCAAGAAAGATATTCATAGCTTTATGTCCAGCCGTCATCAGGTTTTCTATATTCAATGTTTATATTAAGTAATTAAGTTCAATGACCTTTAACTGCTCACTGATGTTATATCATCCAAGGTGATCAGTTCTATAACTCCAGGACCACTTTTGTGGGGCTTCTGTAACTCTAAGGCTGCGCTACAATCAGTAGCAGGTAAATGTTGGATTCTTTTGGAGTGAGAAGTTCCATGACGAGATGTTTCTGGCCATTAACGATAATATTACCACGTCGAAGGTGACTTTACACCTGTGGTGGAACCTCATGCAGGCGGAGTCCGGTAACACTCCAACATATATACATTCTGTTTTACATTTGATGTATGACGTATGATATGGATGAAGGCGTCATGACCTTAGCTCTTCATAACCTTCTAAATGTAACAACATATATATATTCCTGTTACCAAGTAGCAAATACTGTTATAGTATGTTGTACTGCATGGTACAGCTTCTGGTTTAATGACCTTTACCTGTTAATAACCAGTAAATCCCACGATACAGATACATGTTGACCTGTTACAGAGCGGCAGACCGTCGTACGACAAGACCCCGTGCCAGGCAGGGACAAATTGTCATAATAAATGTTATAATGATTTATATTTTGATGGAATTGTTTATAAAGATGAGTTACCATAATTATGACGAAATATATCCACATTCACACTCACCAACCCTACCCAGACAACACGAGTCGTATTGATCATTTCTAAATTAATTGGACACATCCGGGAAGATGCCTTTTACCGTGTGTACTTTACTTTAAAGTTACGTTCATAGGAAATAGAGCGAAACTAGCTGTCTGTATTGCCAACAAAAATCGCTATGAGGTATAAACTTCTGTCTACTAATGACGTCACGCTGATAGTGATGAACACAAACTGGTGGGCAAACGTTTGACCTCAGATGAGGTGAAATACTTTTTCCTTAACAAGACTGAGGAATCATTTACAGAATCATTTACCAATTAGATTGTGGTTGAAAGCATTACTATAGATACGTGTGAGAATACAATTGATGAATATTTCGCTTCAGGTCCAAGAATAACAACATTTGCACCTCCATTGTCACGCTGACAATATATAGGGTTTTCTCTTTGACTTTTGCGTGTGCCTTCTAACCCAACCCCCCCATCCCCCCAACACCACCCTCCACCCACCCACCCACCATCACCACCATCAGCAGACCCATGCAGGCCCCCATGTCACTTACGTCACTACAGTTTCCAGGCACCACGTGGCATTTTAGTGGCTGTTAATTACCACTCCTCTGACCCAGGCAGCTTTCTTACCTTCCTGTCTCACCCAGACGTTGTCTGCTGGCTCTCACTCCACAAACATACAACCTCTCCTTCCCAGACATAACACATCACAACACCTTACTCCCACCACTTTGATCTTTTTCTTCGTGACAATATATTTCTCTGCGGAGAGCGTTACGTGCTTGCCCTGCCTTTTGGCAAAATCTCGTTAGATGAACTCATGAGCATGAACCCCCCTCTCTCTCTCTCTCTCTCTCTCTCTCTCTCTCTCTCTCTCTCTCTCTCTCTCTCTCTCTCTCTCTCTCTCTCTCTCTCTCTCTCTCTCTCTCTCTCTCCCAGCCAGCCACTATGAATGTAGATTGCGTGACTGAGTGAAAGCGATGAAGTTCTTGCCATATGACGGCGAGCCACTCTGCACCCCACCCACCCATCCAGCACATATCAACTTGCCTCTTGCCGGAGATATATATATATATATATATATATATATATATATATATATATATATATATATATATATATATATATAGAGAGAGAGAGAGAGAGAGAGAGAGAGAGAGAGAGAGAGAGAGAACCTACCTACGAGTATTTACGGTCACAAAAAAATACTTAAAACAAAGGCCCCGCCGGGAATCGAACCCGGACCAACTGTTTATGAGGCAGATGTGCTAACCACTACACCACGGAGCCACTTGTCAGTGGCGGAAAAATCTCTTATATATTAACAAACGTGACTGAGGACTTAAAGAATCTGGTACAAACATAATGGTTATTGTGATAAATGAATTGTTTATGATGAATATGTATTGTGTTGCATTATAATGATTGTTCATTACCAAGATCTTTAAGCCTGAATCCTTAAGATTATATAAGAAATGATAAAAACGTGTTAAGAACATAAACATTTATGATTATAAAGAATAGAATGCATTATCATGCGGGTATCTAACTGAAAATGCAATACAAGGAGCTAGTTTAAGGCAGGAGTATTTCATCTTTTAACAAAATTTTTACCTCAACGTCCTTTATTTTTCATCATAATTTTTTATGTTTACTATCAAGAAATGCCTTTTATCTAACATAAAAATTCTGTATAGGTATTTGATCACTGTTCTCCAACGACGCATTGAATAACTCTTCGTTAGTGAAGTTCATTTCGTGTAATAGATCATGTATTACAAAGCTGTGTCTATCCACACAAGTGTTATACATCCCGGGCAACGATATTCTAGAAATAACGGACATATAACATATGTAAGTCTTCTATAGATATTTATAAAAAAAATTTTCCTGAGGGACAAAACCTAAGACTTTCGTATCAATGTTTATCAGTTGTAAGTGATCAAGCATTACAAAGCTGTGTCCATTGCCACAGGTGCTACTGATCCCGGGTAAAGGTATTTCACCATCTTTGTATCTTTAACCTTTCTAGTTATAGATGTTTCATCCCTGATTCCATCCTCACAATCGATGTATGTGGTTTGTGTTGTCTTAACATATCATTAGTCAGTTGAAGTGGAGAACATGCTCCACAGCCTAGCCACTCTACTCTGTCTTCCACATGCTATTCAAGAGGTGTTACCGGATTTCGCCTATAAGTGTTTACACCGGGGGTAACAAGTCACCTCCGGACGGCTTCTTCTTTTTACTTTTGATGATTTGAAAAATTAATGAATCATATTTGGTTTTATGATGTCAATAAGATTGTTGGAAATTGTATATAATAATCTTTATCTGTCATTTGATAAACTTTAATTCATCAAAGATAAAGTTTATGATCATTGATTAATTATATCTCTCGTTGTTACTGAGTTTTTTTTTTATCTAACAAAATACTTTCATTTGACTCATAAAGAATATTATTAAGGAAAACATAAATAATCTTTCATTAGTTCTCATCTGTCATTTGATGAACTTTAATTCATCAAAGATAAAGTTTATGAATATTGATTGTTTATCTCTCGTTGTTACCGATGTAAGTTTTTTATCTAACGAAATACTTTCATTTGACTCATAAAGAATATCCTTAAGGAAAATGTAAATAATCTTTCATTAGTTCTCATCACACAAAATAAAAGTCTGTTTTTTCAAAGTTTTCTCAGTGGATGATGCTAACATTTTGAAGAGTAGAAACTCATAACTTAGAATCCATGAACTTTGTGTTAATAATAATTACATTACTTTTCTCTAAACAATACTTTTTTTCAGTATGTAAAGCCCGGATGAAAAGCCTGCAAAATAGATAATGACGCAATTATCTTTATGGTATTGAAGATATTACAGATTTCTACACGTAAAACACTCATCTGCAAAATAGAAATCTTTATGTTAAATATGTTAATCTTAACGACATCTCGGCCTTGTGTTAACCACGTGGTTGATGGAGGATTAACCGCCAGATCCCACGAAGACAGAAGAAAGAAGAGAGAAGACAGAAGAAAGAAGAAAGAAGTGGATTGTAACGTTGCCTCCCGCGTTGGTCCTTCCCGCGGGAGACCGTTACGGTGACGACGCCGGCAGGCTGTTCCCTCACCACCCTCGCTGCTCCCCACACCCCCGCATTGTCTCCAGTCCATCTTCACATCCCTTTTTTATTTTTTATCTTTTATCATCCATCATCCATCTCTCGACCGTTTGGCTTGAGCAATCTCTACCCCAGCTTCCCCACCCCATTCTGGAAAACTCATTTTCCTGAGGAGTGGAGGCTGGAGTGGACCTGTTCTCACCTGACGGGGTGGAGACCCTCAAACTATCTCTTACCTCTCCCCTACCTTGGACCGTCGAGCGTCCCTCACTCACGTTTTCTCGCACTAGGACACTGATGCCACCAACATGCCGCCCGACATACGTCTAAAATCCCTCAAAACTGATTGTCTCCCTCCTTCCACGTTCGAACTCCTGTCCATAGTCTTTAAGACCACTGAGATCCGTCCTACTAGGGTCATTCAATTCCCCTCGAACAAATACCAGTTTAAGATTTGCTTGGGCAAAGATAGTGATTTAGATAGAATCCTATCTAAGCCTCTCCTTGATGAACTAGCTCAAAAAAAACTACCAAATCGTTCAGGACCGCTGCCCCCTTCAAGCTAGATGTACTATTATTGCCTACAATGTTGATGAATCTATCTTGTCCCTCAGCCCTTCGGAGATTGTTGAAGCCATCAATGGCGAAAACAATGACGTTAATGTCATCAACGTCTATAAACCGAATAACTCCAGATCAATAAAGATACAATGATCAAACCCGACCGAGGCCGATCGCCTGCTCTCCCGGGGAGTCCTGTTCCCCATGATCTCTGTGCCTGCTAAATCCCTGAAGAAAGATGAATATCTCGACGTACAACAATGTTTCAAATGTCTGAAATACCGACATGAGACTAAGAACTGTAAAGAACCCCACCAAACCTGTAGTCAATGCGCGGAAACTGGTCATGGTTTTCGTGAGTGCAAGGCTCAGGCAGCGAAGTGTGTCAACTGTAAAGGTAGACATGTTGCTGTATCTGGGCTGTGCCAACGTAAGAAGGAGCAACTCCGCACAGTGCGTCAGGCATAAAAATCCAACTCATCTCCTTCCACAAACCCTCACCTCTACGCAACAGTTGCTGCTGCTGCTCCTCCCCCTGCCACCCAAGCTTCTCCTATCACAACTACTAATTCTTCAGACCTCCTCACCCTACAAGGTAGGATGCATGCGTGCTACCTAAAAGCGTTGTTCCTGAGCGGGGAAGATAAGTCGGAATTCATCAGAATTTTCGATTTGCTGTTTGCTCATAACAACCTACCCAATGTACGAACTCCACCTGAACTCCTCTGCTCCCCCGCCACCAACCATCCCCCACCGACCCCTGTCTCGTCCGCCACCCTGACCCCTAACGAAAACGTATCCCAGGAGACCCCCAGTAACACTTCCAACTCTCCCCCAACTACTCAACCTGTCACCCTCCCAACTTCCAATACCCCCTCCGCACCCCTTAACACAACTCCATCCACAACCCCCCCAACCCAACACCAACAATCCTACTGTCTCTTCAAATACCGATTCCTCTCCCACTCCCACCGTCCCAACTTCCACCACCACGACAGTTCCCCACGAACCTCCACTCACATATCCCCCCCTCCCCCTTCCCCTTCCCTCCGTCCCGCGCCTAACCCTCCCACAGGAGCCCCAGCACCTGACCTTGCCGACACACCAGACAACCCACCAACGGTCAACCTTGACCTTCAAATTGTCGACAATGACCATTTCCCCTCCCCTCGCCCCTCTCCTGACCCCTCACCAGATATATCCCGACCCACGACTAGAAATATGATACAAGTGAGACTCGCAAACGGTATGTCAACGGCCTTCATCGACAACAGACACAAAAGGCCAGTAAATTTCACTAAGTCGTAAGATGCTAAAAATCTTACAATTTAACGTACGCAGCTATTACAATGGCCGTCATCTGATTGCCACTCTCCTCGAAGAGAAAAAACCCGATGTTGTGATACTTAACATGACATGTATCACCAACGGATACAAAATTAGACATTGCGGGTATACATCACGACAGTCTCCAGACAGTAGACACGAGGGAGTCGCCATTCTCATACGCAACACCATCGAACACGATTACCTCGCCATCTCATGGCAATTCGAATACTTTCTAGCAGTTAAGATAAACACAATACACGGCTTCATTATCTTCTGCACCGTACACACAGGCGACCCCAGGCCGCACACCCAGACTGCACACACAGGCGACCCCAGGCCGCACACCCAGGCCGCACACCCAGGCTGCACACCAGGCCGCCACACCCAGGCTGCACACCCAGGCCGCACACACAGACGACCCCAGGCCGCACACCCAGGCCGCACACACAGGCCGCACACCCAGACGACCCCAGGCCGCACACGCAGGCCGCACACCCAGGCCGCACACCCAGGCTTAATACACAGGCAACCTCAGGCCCCACACCCAGACTGCACACACAGGCGACACCCGGCCGCACACCCAGGCCGCACAACCAGGGAACCTCAGGCCGCATACCCAGGCGACCCCAGGCCGCACACCCAGGCCGCACACCCAGGCGACCCCAGGCCACACACACAGGCCGCACACCCAGACCACCCCAGGTCTGTTCTGGTGTGGGGACAAACTGAACAGTGGTAGAAGTTGGTTGACTGACATTGTTTGGGATTTGAGGAGTGTTGTCTGTTGTGGTACCGGGATGATCATGTTCAGAACACTGTAAAACTTTCAAGTGGTCCTCATGTTCTTCACGAATGTCACCTGTATTTAGATGTCAAACCCTAAACGTATGCCCCTTTAATGAGCTAAGACTCTATAGGGACCAGAAAATTTTGGGTCAAGTTTAGGAACATCACTTCTAGTGTTAAATTCTTGCACCATTACCAAGAGTCCGGGAGCCACCTTTGATGGTTTCGTGGATTTATCAGCCTGGTTCGTGAAGGTTGTAGTGGCTTCACCTAGATTTTCCTTGATCCTTTGATGAATCAATTGAGTCGTGCGATATTTTTCTGCTACAACTGATTTCTGGACCGCTGGACATGAAGGAGGGGACGCTATTATGTCATACGGCAAAACTTTATCAAAACCGTGTAAGGCGTGGAAGGGTGTCTCCAATTGACTGAGTTTAATGAACATTGGACATCAGACAGGTATTCATCCCATTCATCATCATCAAAATTAATGTTGGTGCGAAGACACTGGAGGATCTTACGGTTCAACCTTTCTGCCAGGCCATTCGAGGCTGGGGGTTGTGCCATTATATTACATTTACTTATGTTATACAATTTACAGAGTTCTTCTAAGAATGAGTTATTAAATTCCCCTCCATTATCTGTGACTAAAATCTTCGGCGCATTATATCTGTCTAAGATATGTTTTTTGAACGCATTAGCGACCGTGGCTGCGTCTTTATTTTGAACTGGAACTAATTCACAATATCTCGTGAAGGCATCAGTAATTACTAAAATGTATCTGTAGCCTGCCATGGACCTAGGAAAACCTCTTAATATGTCCTTATGAACTCTTTCCCATAGGTATGCAGGAAAAGGATATTTCAACAGTCTGCGGGGTAGTGGGACTTCCCTTTGTGTCTTACAGGTTTGGCACCTCAAAATATGATCTGTAATGTTTTTATGTATCTTGGCCAAAAATACCTCAAACGAGTTTGCTTATAGCATCTATCTGCGCCTGGGTGTGCGGCCTGGGTTGAATCATGTGCTAACTTCAAGAAATCCTGTACTAATGCTGTTGGAATGATTGTTTGTTTAACAACACGGGCGAGCACTCCTAATTTCGCGTCCCTGCACATGAGATGAAGAAATGAGAAGCAATATCTGGAGACATGACAATTATATCATTAAAGATAAACCAATACTTCTTTGCCCAACATGTGACGACAAATGTTAGTCATTAACCTTGAGAAGGTGATCACCGGTGAGGAATGAAGACCGAAGGCCATGATGCATATGAACTGCCAATGACCATCTGGCGTACTGAACGCAGTCAGGGGGCGGCTTTCTTCTGACAAGGGAATCTGCCAAAATCCGCTCAATAAATCCAAAGTTGAAAATACCTTATTGTTACCGAGGCTATGAAGAAGCTCTGATACCACTGTTAATGGGAAACGATCTTTCAAAGTGACCTTGTTGTTGAGTTTTCTAAAATCTATGACTGGTCTAAAAGTTCCGTCCTTTTTCGGAACGATCAGAAGTGGTAAATTCCATGGTGATCGTGAGTCCTCTATAACCTTATCTTTCAACATGTCCTGAACAAGTTTGTTTGCCACGTCTCTGTGCGCGTGCGTCAATCGATAGGCTGGGACGTCAATGGAACGTGTGTTTTTCTCTAAGTTAATATTGTGAACATCCAAATGAGTTCTACCGAGTGGTTGTCCTGATAAGGCAATAGTAGACCTATACTGGTTAAGTAAGTCTGTTAACTGGTCAACATGTTTGGTTAATCCTACCTTGGATATCATGTCAGGGGTGATGGTGGGGAGCTGACTCGAGCCGTGCACTGCTGAGTCAGGGTTAGGAGGAGTAGGTGGTGGTGGGTTAATGGATGTGAGACTAGACGGATATTAAACTCAGGCAACACCTCGTCTTGAATTCCGGACTTCAAAAGGGAGAATTCCACAAGCTTGGCCCCTCTACGGAGACGGACAGGAGTGGGGTCCCATACTGGCAATGTATATGGTGACCTCTCCATCTGCGGTCTCATGAAGAGAGTCATCCATCGATAGTCCTTTGACAGTTAGTGATGAAGGTTCAGCAACTACTCTTAGTGCAAGATCACCCTGTCTATGTCTCAGTCCATGATCAGTCATCCATGTTCGAGAAAGTGAGAGAGGAACCTTCGTTAATGTGTTACTATGCAGAGTCATGTTGGTTTTCAGTTTACCAGTGCAATGATGAGTAGACAAATAAAAAGGATGCGTATTGTCTACCGTGAAGCAGGACGTGGGAGCAGATGTATTAATGACTCTGACTGAGTGAGAACTCTTCTCTGACAATGGCAGGAACGTATTATCAACACAAACCACACGATAAATAGGACAGATCTTATGTTGTGCCACACATAGAGTGGCGTCCTAGTAACAAGTTAGCAGGAAACGTTACACCACGAACAATGTAAGGGATTACGGTAATGACCGAGTCGCCTATGTGAATGTTCATTTTAATAGTGCCCCTTACGTCGAGATTTTCATTTGAGATACTTTGAAGGGATGGGTAAAAGTCCGAGCATTGAACAAGTTGAGTGCGCCCCATTAATGGTTGAATAAAATCATAATGAATGACATCTGCTTCCGCGCCGCTGTCTAGAAAGATTGTGATTGGCTTATCCTGGAAAGAACCCACTAAATCGAAACTTGTAATGTGAGAAAATGGCGAAGAACGAAAATGTCTTAAGAGTTCCTTATGTGATGGAGTCTTGTGATGAGCGAGAGATTGTCATTGTTGATAATGACATGATGAACCTGTGTTAGGTGACGTCTGTCTAGCTAATGCTCGACATTCCGCTGAAGTGTGTCTAGCGTTGCTATGATATGAACACCTGCTTGGTGGTGTTGGGCGCGAGCGGGTGAAGGTCAGCCTGATGTCTGACTGGAGGAAATCATGACTAGGTCGGCAGAATTGTGACGACCGAGGCTGTGATGACATGGGTTGTTGACTGCGTTTGTTCTGGTCGAGGCTCACGTGAGAATGAGTCCCATGTGTAAGGACACACATTCGCTTTATGTCCTGGTTGGCCACACCGGAAGCACGTCACTTTATGTGAGTGTTTGTCATCAGTGAATCGCTGTATTTGACCGTGAGAAGAATGATTGTGTTGATCACTAGAATGTTTCCTCACACTTTGGGAAGCCGACACTCTCCCCAGTGTCTTGGTGTTGGAATATCCACCTTTCTTTTGAGTGTAATTCAACACTTTTGTTACTGACCCACAATGATGGGTCGATGTTCTCATTAAGTAACCGTCGACTTACGTCTGGAGGTCAGGTCCTTGAGAATGAAGGTTATGTGTAATAATCGCATGAGTGTTTGCACATGAGTTTCAGGATTCATCATGGCCGATATCCAGGGTAAGGATTCATAAGCCTGCCTAACTAATCTCATTCTTCCATGTAAGGTACTCCAGTGATCAGGGACTGACGTATCATCCAAGTATGTTGTGTTAAGAGCACGTAAAAGGAAGTGTAGTAACTATCTGAGAATGATTCCTCACAACCTAATTAAACAACGTTTTAAATTCCTCCCAAGATGTACAGTTTCCAATGTCATCTGAGTCATAGACAACCCTAGCTTAATTGTTAGGCTGGTGGAAATCAATGAGATTTTTAGCAGCCGATATAAGCGCTCTGTCTCCTGAATCACCATTATGTTCAACAATGTCCTCTGCATTTCTAATCCACCGATCAGAATTTGACAGCTTACCATCAAATAACTCGTGTGGTTCCCTAGCTTGTTTTAGTGTAAAAACAGTTTTTTGTGAAGGAATTGATTGTCCCGAGTTTTTGTGATGTGGAGGGGGAGGTGGGTGTGGGTGTGGTAACGTGTGAGAAGGTTTCTGTGGGTCATCTGTGTCACCAGAATCTGTCAAAACAACTTTGTGTGACGTCGCCATTTTAGAAGGCTGGTTCCGTTTATAATAAGGGATTCTAGGTAAATTCCTAAGTACATATGAACCTTTACGATTACCGCATGGAATATCTTCGGACATGTAATACAACCTTAATTAAAGTGTTTAAGTAATAATCCCCCGAAAAAAATTTGAAATACAATGAACACTATTGTCCTAATCCAAAATACATAGCATGAATATTTTTTGAAAATACTGTAATGAAATAAAGGCAATAAAAAGGCTGGCATAACAGTATAACATATCAATATAAGACTCTGTATATGAAAGTAATCATCACCAAAAACAATAATACTAATGTATGAAAACATAAGAAAGAATATATGCAAGAATAACTGAAAACTTATATTAATTTCTTAAACTACAAAGATGAATAATCATATTACCCAAAAGTATATATATGTCTATATTTACAGATTAGGAACTAGTAACACAAAAAGAGCATACCTCACAGAGTGAACCATTTTGACACAGTTCTTATCTGAATGGGAGATTCGCTTACGAAGGCGTCTTGGGTGTAGCGAGGTGAAGACGGGTGCAGAGTAGCGGCTCGCTGGGTGTAGCGAGGTGAAGACGTGTGCAGAGTAGCGACTCGCTAGCAGGAAAGTTGAGTGAGCGACAAGGGCTGGACCACGCGATGCTGACGCCTGGGATGTCGCCACGGCTGATGATGACGCGTCTCTGGAGCGGTTGACAAGATGACCTCCACGTTGGTGTTGGCAGGATGGCAGGATGGCTGATGGAGAACGTAGCCGGTCGTGGGTTCCGCCCTTAACGTCCACAGGAGGGAGCACCAGGACTGTGTCAGGTAGGCTTGTATGACTGCTGGCAACACCAGACGTAGAAATATGAAGTAGATGTGACGGTCGTATGTGGTCACGTGGGTTCTTACGTCATTGCCACCATTTGTAAGGTTGAGCTGAGAGGAAGGAAATCAGGTCTTCTTCGTCTGTGGTACTCAATGAAGATCAGGCGGCCTTTGTAGATTTATTACAACAAAACGTGTACGTCCATCTGTAGTACTCTGGGCTATAGTCTTATGACACACTACGACACACTCTAGTGAACAGTGTGACGATGCTGGCCAGTGTGTATCCTCAGGTCACACTGGCAAGGGTTGTATGGGAGTCCGTCAACACCCATTCAAGAACGTGTTCAAATAACAGATCAGCTCTTACGTGTTCAAACATCCTGATTAACCGTAGCCCGTGGCTACAGTCAGCCCGTGGCAACATGCATCTAACTCTATGTTACTCACAGTAGAATGATAATGACAAATACTTAATGAAAAATTAATGGTAGTGTGCGTGGGTCTTACAATGATAAGACATCCATACACTTGCACTCACATTACCAAATAAGCCGCGATGATAATATTATTATGATCATACAATTAAAACAAAATTGTAGTTAATGACATAATATATCCCCAACGACAAAATTAACCATAGCAATATAGCCAGCAAGTAAATATAGGGAACAAGATAATGTAGTTAGGATGGCATTATATTGAAAATAACAATTGAGCCACTATGCCAATATCGTCACCATGACAATGTAGCTGTATTTTCAATGTTACTCTTATGTGAATATGGCTTTATTGTCAGTGTAGCTATAGTGTCATGGGGAACATATTTTCATAGTGGCAGTTGGGAACATATTTTCATAGTGGCAGTATTGTCATTATGAACATACCGTCATTTTGGCTATCTTTTCATATCAGTTACATTGCTATGATGTATATATCGTCACCTTAGCTATATTGGCAAGATGATCTTTATTTATAGGTGATATATTGTCATTATTTAACTCTTGCATAATTTGTCATAATAGATATATCATCATGATAATCATATTATCATGGTGACAATATTGTCACAGCGACTATATTGTCATTATGACTATAATGTCATAGTGGCTATATTGCCATGATAACTATATTTTCATGGTGACTTTTTTATCCTGATATTTATAATGTCATAGTGACTGTATTTTCATAGAAACTTTTTTATTGGTGTTGATATTGCCCTTGAGGATATGCCATTATAGAGGAGAAATTGTCATTTTGATTAAATTATCAGGTGACTACATTGCCATGATATGCTATATTGTTATGGTTTCAGTACTGTCTTGGTAAATCTTTTATTACTGTAGCTACATTGCAATGGAAACCAAAATGGTAAGGTGGCTACATTTTCATGATAGGATGATTTTACTATGGCGATTATATTGCATTTCTGAGTATATTGTCATGGTGACTGTGTTGCCATGATATTTATATTGTCATTTAATTTGTTGAATTGATGGCAATATTGTCTTAGAGACGGTACTGTCATGTTATCTGTATTGTCACGGTGGTTATATTGTCATCGTGACTATATAGTCATGTTGGCTATATTGTCATTTAGGTCACATTGTTATGGTAACTATATTGCCATGGTGGCTGTATTGTTAGGTCACTATATTGCCATGATGGCTATTTGTCATTATTGCTATATAACAAGGAGGTGACTGTCTTTTCATGTTGGCAATATTGTCAGAATAGCTATATTGTCAAGTAGTGGGTATATATATTTCTTTTCTGGCGGTATATTGTCATGATGGCAATAATAACATTTTGGCGATATTGGAAAGGTGATATCGTGTTTTAGCAGCTAAACTCTTGTTGTGGATATTTTTCAATTCAAATATTTTATCATGGTAGGTATATAGTCAAGGTTACTATATTTTCATGGTAGCTACATTGTCATGGGGAAGACATTGGCATGGTGGCTGTATGGTTATTTTCAATATAATGTCGTCCTGGCTACATTATCTTGGTCGCTATATCAACTTGATGGCTATATTGCTATGGTTAATTTTGTCGTTCGGGATATATTTTGTTATTAGCTACAATATTGTTGTCATTATATGATCATGATAATAGTATTTTCATGGCTGCTTATTTGGTATTGTAAGTGTAAGTGAATGAATATCATCTCATCATGTCACTTAAATTGTCATGGTTTTTACACTGTGATATTGTTTATGTCAACCTGCTGATTATATAATCATGATTGGTGTATAATTATGGTAACTATATTGTAATACCGTTTTATTTCATTGTGATAATTTTGTCATGGTGACTACAATTACATGACAGCTATAAAGTTATGACTATATTATAATGATAAATCCTGTCTGAGTCACTGTTTTTTCACAGAGACTATATTGTCCTGGAGTCTATATGTTTCCTATGATCCGAAAACGACTATTTATTTACACTATCTATATTGTCAGGTGGTTATATTGCCTTTGTGAATATAAGTTGAATGTTTCTATATTTTTCCTTTGACTGTATTCTCATATCAGTTATATGATCATGGTAGTTTTATTGTCATAGTGAATACATTGTCGACGTGACTGTATTATCATAATGGCTAAATTGTCATAGCAAATATATTGACATGGGGGCAATATTTTCATGATATCTATAAAGTCTGTAAATTACTCTCGACGCGTTTCTAATGTGCTGGCGATTGATTTATATCGTGACTTTATTGTCAAGATGGCTGTATTGTCATGGTGGCTATATTGTCGTTTGCTGTATTTTCAATTTTACTCTTTTGTGAAGATAGCTTTACTGTCAGTGTAGCTATAGTGTCATGGAGAATATATATACATAGTGGCAGTATTGTCATTATGAACATATTGTCATTTGACTATCTTCTTATTTTCGTCACAGTACTATCGTGTATATATCGCCACCTTGGCTATATTAGCAATGTGATGTTTTTTATAGGTGCTATATTGTCATTTTTTAATCATGCATATTTTGTCATAAGTGATACATTATCATGATAAATATAATATTCCGGTGACTATATATTGGCCTTGTGACTATATTGTTATTATGACTATAATCTCTCGTTGGATATCTTGCCAAGATAACTATATTGTATTATCTACTCATAAATCTCTAAGTTCTAATAACCCAAAATATTTAGAGTAGATAGGGTAGAAACTGATGGAAGCCATTTCTAACATTCTTGCATAACCTGACCTCTCGCCTTCCCAAAACATAGCCATCCCAGCTTGGATATTGTACTGCTTTGGTCGTCAACTAATTTGAAAAGGAAGACATTGAATGGAGAAATTACTGAGGTAATCTCCAAAGATGATTACTGGACTGAGAAACAAATTCAGAGAGCAGATTAAACTACTTAAATCCATTCAGCTTTAGGGAAAAGAAGTTTAAGAGATCCTATACAGGTATATGAAGTTATTATAATGGCATCCCTTTAAGCTTGATATTTTTACTTCCTGTAACTAGTTCCAACAATTAAAACAATATTCAGCATTGTGATTTAAGTGACTGACTTTAGGATGCATTTGGATCTGCCAAAAATTGTATCTAGCAAATACTTCAACTTTCAACTGACCCATTCTATCTTTTTTATTCATTTCATCTCAGTTTTATCACCTTTCTGTTACTGTTTAATATCAACAGTAGCCCATGTACGTAGCTGGTGCTCTGAAGCAAAGGAAACTTTTTCTAGCCTTGGTTTGGGTAGCATCTAAACCAAACCTAAATGACCTTACCTTAGAAATATGTTCAGACAGTACCTTCTGAAAATATTTCTTAAGGTAAGGTCGTGGGGATTAGTTTAGGTGCTAACTAAACCTTGGCTAGAAAAAGTTTGCTTTAAAGCCACAACTAGTTGAAAGGCCTACTTTAAGTGGTGATAATGAAATTGATTTGCTCCAGTGTGCTCCTCCGTCCGTTTGTTTTATGTCCATCTAAAGATGGATACGTTCAATTTTTGATGTAGATTGATTTCCTATCTTAGTTTCGTCTACGGATTTCTACATCTTCAGTTCAGCACACCATTGTGGTAATGAAGGGGAAAGTCACCACATTCATAAGCCGAGTGGACGTAGCTTATCCCACCTCGTTAGAAAGAAAACTTACCTGTATTTGAATTAATGAACGGGCAAAGAGAAGACTAAATTTTAAGACACATTTATTATACAACGATATAATTTATATTATATACATTACCACATTTCCTGCACTTTCCAACACAAATTTGCTGAGGTCATAACCTTGTAGTTACCATTACCTTACAACCTTAAGGATGGTGGTCTACAACACCTCTAGCTTGATGGAGAAAACGAAAAGTTTCGTTTTACTATTAAGATCACAGAAATGCGGTAATTCCACTTCACTACCAATAAATACTAGTTATTTTACTTGTTGATTTTCACGGCTAAGATTTTCATCCTCTGAGCGAAGCCATACAATAATCGTCCTTATCTATTCTGAGCATTGGATAGCCTCCTGATGATCAAGATTGCTGTTTTGGTTGTCCGTTTCCCTTGTTACTGGTGCGCCTCACTGCACACCTTACATGAGTGCCTTCCACAGTATTAGGGACAGCTGCTGGGCCTCACTGTAGCTACTTCTGGGACGGTTGCCAATCTTCCTCGTATTCCCTCATGACCACAGCGCCAAACCGACTCCCGCCATCAGGCCGAAACGCACAAACATTTCTGACAAAATTGAGACAACCGCTTTCGCGTCAGTTTTGACACCAAGTGAATTTATACGACAATTACGTTCAAGATGCTTGGTTTTTCGTTCATGGATTGAACAGAAGCAACCAACGATGGTTGCTACTGCCCAATCCATGAAGTCCCCCCCACCACGGAAAGGTAACCAAGCTTCGGGGGGGATGGGTGTTTACCCTGACGCCAACGGAGAAACTCAATACAATATTTTTATTATAACTTTCCTTAATCTTGAAAAATGAATCAATCAGAGGGAACAATAGCCCCAGCCATATGAAGATTGGCTAACCGACTCCTTGCACATTGTGTAGAAAGTGATTTCTTTGAGGGTTGCTTTATGGAAGGCACGGTAGCGTCGGAAGAGTTTCATTTTTTCTTTGAAGACGAAGGAAATTATCCCCGTGAATTTATGTATTTTTTTTTTTGGCGGGATAATGTTCCCATTTTTTTCTTTGTTTTTCAATGTCCCTATGTAGATATTATGTGCCATCCACTACCGGGAGAAAGCCAGACTTCCACCAGATTAACGTAATCCTCGTCGGGGCGAAACTAAAGTTGTCTTGGTGTTGGTTCCTTAGTGATAACCCAAACACAAACACAAACACATCTCCAGTGTCCACTCTAGGGCCGTGTTCTCCTGCAGCACCAGCAGGAAGAAAGAACTCAGGTTCCTCACCAACTGAATCTTTTGGCACGGGGAGCGTGAGTCATCTCGACACGCCTTTTAACGCCCGTACGTGGTGCGGAGTGCAGTCGGTCTGTAACGTAGGACATGTCATGTGTTATTGGTCCCAGTCGGTCTAGAATGCTGGGCCTGACATGTGTTGGGGGACCAAGTCGGTCTTGAATGGTGGGCCTGACATGCGTTGGGGGACCAAGTCGGTCTTGAATGGTGGGCCTGACAGGTCTTGAGACCTGCCATGTCTTCCTGAAGGTGGGCCTGACAAGTGGGGTGGGCTGCATTTCCTCATGGATGGTGGGTCTGGTAGGGCGTGTGGGCTGCAGTGCCACTTGAGTGGGCGAGATCACTTGGTCAGCATCAGTGGGACGGTGAGGTTTCACTTTTGCACAGCGACCGTTGACGGAAAGTGGTGTCACGTTGGCAAGAAGTGCCTTCTTGTAGGAGGCATAGCAGGAGTACTGGATGACGGCAATCCCGCGGTGGTTCTCGTACGTGGATGCAGCCAGGATACTTCTCCGTGGTGGGGCTCGCTTCGTGGTTGGTGGATGTGGCCCTCCCCGCCACATGGTCACAGTGGTTGACCTATTTTACGTCAACACATTACGAGGTCAACCTTCACCAAATCCATATGGCGTTCATACCAGCTTCACCCATATTCCATTTCCTCCAATTCCACTTCTGGGTATTCCACCTCCATATCACACAGCCAAATTCCACTCCATCCATGACTTCCACGTCCGGGTATTCCACCAATTCCACTCCATCCATCTCTTCAACGTCTGGGTATTCCACCTCCATATCCACACAGCCAAAGATCACTCCATCCATCACTTCCACGTCTGGGTATTCCACTTCCATGTCCACACAGCCATAGCCCATGTCAAATACATGGACATATTCAAATTCCATCTCCTGGACAAAGGAGGATCGTCCTACTTCCTTGATGAACATTATTATATTGAAGTGTTCGAGGAAAGGTTGAGGGAGCTTGCAAGGCGGAGCAGAGATGTTCACTCGACAGAGGTCACAGCTCAAATGATGCTCTCGGTCCCGGCTCCCGCCCTTATATAACCTGGGAACTGATCATATCCTAGCATAGCTTAATATAGAGAAGTCTAATATAGTGAAGTCAGTACTTTAATACAGTTAAGTTTATTTCTCAATAGTTTAATACATGTGCCTGACAGCAGTTCCTTCACCCGTACAATGTCCCATCACAGAACACAAGGATTGTCATTATAATTCGTTTTTATCAGCAGAAATTAGATTAAAGTGACTAAAAATAAGTGGTTTGATATGTTATGTGTGTTCTCTGTCATCATAAAGATGGCCATCTACCCTGATGTGTAAAGAAAACATCAATTTTGCCGAGGCTGTGGTGAAGATAAGAACACAATGATATGATAATGTGGTCATACAATGGTGTAGTCAAGATGTTGTGTTAGAACTATGTAGTGAAGATGGGAGTGTAGTGAAGAGGAGGATTTAGTGAAAATATATATGTTTCTTCACGCTGAGCCATTCCATATAGATGAATATATCTATAATCTAATTGCGGTAAATTACCATATGACTTTAACGGCACCAGCCAGCAGGAAAAATGTCGGATATAGGAGTGACTGAATATTTTGTCGGGTACAGAAATAATTGAATATTTGGTACGATCGATCAAAATGCTTTTTATAGGCAAATAATTTCTGATTTTTCAAATGATTTTTTCCATCTGTTGGAACTGGTGTAAGTAATTAAAGATATGAAAACCGATGGAAAAGTTCAGTTTAACGCTTTTACGAATGTCTTGCTGCGTGTTTGGGAAGAGCAGTAAACTACAGGAATATATTGGTCTAATGTGCCCTGCTCGTCCAACAGCAGATATTGTATGGTCTGAGACATTATTTCTGGTGGAGGTGGATTCTCTCCGGCATTGCGTAAATCACTTCCACAAACTTGCGCCATTTTGCACAAATACAGATCCGATATGATGCATTTCCCAGCTCTGTTACGTTATGGACCCTATTCATCCTAGCCTAACCTATCCTAAATAAAAAGGTGTGGAATAATGTGCAACATTTCTCCTTCATTACAAGTGATAATAAACCTAGACTATACAGCAACCAGGAACGTCCATATTTGTCTAACTTCTCACATGTCTGTGTCATCTGTCTGCAAACATGTCGACCATTACCATCAGGGCAATTGCGGCTTTTGATTTTGAATATCACACGTTTCCTCTCTGCCGTGAGATCTTCATACTTAAATAAAATGGTGGGCCGTAAGGAATATATGTACATCGAAGGTCAACTATATGGCTCAGTTCCATCATCAGTTTCTAAGAAAACTGAAAAGGTGAGGTGCCAACGAGATTCGAACTCGGATTGCTAGATCCAGAGTCCAGAGTGCTACCCTTACACCATGGGACCTGATAAGAAAAGATGTGATTTCATCTAAATGTTTTACATATAATCAACCAGAGGCCATTCCTCCCTCCCTGCCTGCAGGGTTCAAGGTTTTCTAGAAGGTTCTCGAAGATTCTGGTAAGATCATTACCTTTGAGAGGTCGTCGTTAGGTGACAGTCAGGTTCACTCTATGGTTGGTGTTTGTAGTTGGTTGTCCGAGGATGTTGTTATATTTGATCAATTTTGTAATTGTTGACTTTCAGGTAGGAAGTACTCATTTACGATGCATCCTTGTACTCACAACAACCTTATGAGTCACTTCAAGATTTATCTTCACTACAACTTTATCTTCACTACACCATTAAGGTTGAAGTCAATGGTCACATTCACTACAATCTCAACACGAGTGGTCTTATACCTAACCCATATCATAACTACATCCATGTACATATACTTCTTGCAGAATAAAGCAGATATCAATGATTTCTTTGAAAGTTGATATATACAGCATTACGTATCTATCAATCTACCTAATATCTGTTTTTTACCTATCTATCTATCGATTCATCCATCTACCTTTCTAAATCAGCAAGTCAACAACAATATCATTAATTATACGTATAACTACGTCCTCTCAATGGCAGTTCCTACCCAGAATCTTCGAGAACCTTCTAGAAAACCTTGAACCCTGCAGGCAGGGAGGGAGGAATGGCCTCTGGTTGATTATATGTAAAACATTTAGATGAAATCACATCTTTTCTTATCAGGTCCCATGGTGTAAGGGTTAGCACTCTGAACTCTAAATCCAGCAATCTCGGTGGGACCTCATCTTTTCAGGTTTCTTCGTTACTGATAATAGCCGCATTATTCTGTACGTTATATATACATTCATATATATACATAAATATGTATATATAAACATATATATGGAATAATATGGTTTTATCAATAGCCGGAGACCATTCCTCCCTCCTTGCCTGCAGAGTTCATAGTTTTCTGGAAGGTTCTAGAAGATTCTGGTGAGATAATTCCCATTGAGCTGACGTTGTTATACTTCATATATCATTGATTCTATTATTGTTGACTTTCAGATAAAGATAGATATATAGATAGATAGATAGGCAGATTGATAGACTGATAGAGCGATATTTAGATAGGTATATTGATAGATAAGTTTCATCAATACTGTATCTTACGCCAACTCCTGTTGCTGGATATATGTTCAACCAGCATTGGGAAAACCTCCAGTAGACCTTAATGTAAAGCAAGATAATAACAAAACCTGCAATAAAAGAATACGATCAACTCCCCAGTGCAGAAATATTGTGACCAGAAAGTCTTCTAGCAAGATGTCAGATACTTCCACGGCAATCACGAACATAGCATGATATATTTGAACATCAACAATAACAAAACTAAAGATGATAATGAAACTATAACAACAAAAATGATAAACATATGGAAAATAGTGCTCTAGATTATGCCTCTAGAAAACAAACTTTAACGAAAACTGTGAAAAGAAATACCCATCTGGCTGATACGACACAGTAAAAGAACCATCCCACAATCAACTCTAAACTGAACCTGACTGTCCCCTAACAACGTCCTCTCAATGGTATTTATCTTACCAGAATCTCGTAGAACTTTCCAGAAAATCAAGAACTCTGCAGGCAAGGAGGGAGGAATGGCCTCTGGCTGCTGATGATAACCACATTATTCTATATATATACTTTTACCTACAACCGAAGGTTGACCGGCCAGCACAAGTGGCTACAGAGGTTGTATCCATGAAAGAAACGGACCCACCAGCAGACGAATTCGGTTGGCAGTTTGTATCGAAGAAGAGGAAAAAGAAGGTTGCCCAACCAGCCCAACCAGAAGGGTGTAGCAAAGAAACGAAAGAAAGCTACCCAACCAACCTGGGTGGTAGTAAGGATGGCTGCTCCACAACCCCAGGTCGTTAGGCAAACTATAGCCATGGAAGAAAGGAAGGCTGCTCGTCCACCAGCCAGGTATCGAGTGAGCGTGTAGCTATGCTGGCTGACCCACCAGCCCGGGTAGATAGCTACACCCAGATGGCTATGTCGGGTGCAGCAAAGAAGCAAACCCCACAACTACTCCACGAGGTTTGCAAGCCTGCACCCAAAAAGATGAAGACGAAGGTTGCCACACTACCCACTGCACCACCACATGTCTAGAAAGGGAAAAGGTGGACAGAATGGCTGGAGGTCCCACTCCAACAACACAATCACCTTAGGAGCCAAGTTCCATCCATTATTGAAAAAAAAAAAAAAAATATATATATATATATATATATATATATATATATATATATATATATATATATATATATATATATATATATATATATATATATATATATATATATATATATATATATATATATATAAAATATATATATACAAACTACATTGCAACTTACATATAAATAGAATCATCAAGCTTCACTATATTAGCTTTACTATATTTAAATATAAACAAGGTCTAACCGAGGTTACTTGGTTGAGCAAGACGTGAGAATATCATCAATTGGCCCTCCAGCCTTGGGTTGAAATTGTCGCTCTGACGTATTTCGAGTTCAGTGCTGATACAGGACCATTGAATATAGGACTATCTTGTTAGTCTGTGTAACTTCGCCTGACCCAATCCACGTCTTCAATGGCTTTCTGTTACTACAAACGGGATTACAAAGGAAAGGCTTCCTTTGTTAGTTTCATGAATACCTTCGTTCAAATGAAGGGAAAGACTATTACTATGAAGCGGTACCTTATCAGCAGGAAAGAGCTGCAGCAACGGTATGAAAGTTACTGCAAGATACATAACGAGCCCGTGGCTTCCAACGTAAACATCGGCCGCCATTTGGGTTCACTCGGCATCATGTGTGACACCAAGATTGGACCCGTTGGGAAACAGGAACGATACTATTCTGGTATCATGTGGCTCGATGGCGCAGGATCACCAACTGAAATGCAAAGAAAATGGAGAAAGCCGCCCAAACGTATCATGAAGGCCGTGCAAGAGAAGATCGAGAGGAATCGGTTGAGAGACGATATCGCTCACAGTATATTGAAATTTATGCCCAAGACTTCCCCTGATCTCCAGACACAGCCAGCCACAGAGACCACCAGCCCCGCTTCCCAGACACAGCAAGTCACAGAGACCACCAGCCCCGCTTCCCAGACACAGCAAGTCACAGAGACCACCAGCCCCGCTCCCCAGACACAGCCAGTCACAGAGACCACCAGCCCCGCTCTCCAGACACAGCCAGACACACAGCCCACCAGCCCCGTCCCCCACACAGAGCCACAAGATCCTGATATTGAGAAGACAAATGAATTTCTCGATGATTTTTTGCTTTCACTGGAGAAGAACTGATGAGTTCCTTATAGACAAGACAAAATGTTAAAAAAGGAATCTATATAAGTTCACTTATGGAGTGAGATCTTTGACGGAGCTGTGCTGCCTATAGCACAGCCTACCAAAGGGTGATCTTTGCTGTCGTGCAGTAACCTCATGAGGGCGGAGTCCGGCTACACTTTCTTTACCGAGGAAAAGATCTCTGCACTAATATTGAGTTTCTCCGTTGGCGTCAGGGTAAACACCCATCCCCCCCGAAGCTTGGTTACCTTTCCGTGGTGGGGGGGACTTCATGGATTGGGCAGTAGCAACCATCGTTGGTTGCTTCTGTTCAATCCATGAACGAAAAACCAAGCATCTTGAACGTAATTGTCGTTTAAATTCACTTGGTGTCAAAACTGACGCGAAAGCGGTTGTCTCAATTTTGTCAGAAATGTTTGTGCGTTTCGGCCTGATGGCGGGAGTCGGTTTGGCGCTGTGGTCATGAGAGAATACGAGGAAGATTGGCAACCGTCCCAGAAGTAGCTACAGTGAGGCCCAGCAGCTGTCCCTAATACTGTGGAAGGCACTCATGTAAGGTGTGCAGTGAGGCGCAGCAGTAACAAGGGAAACGGACAACCAAAACAGCAATCTTGATCATCAGGAGGCTATCCAATGCTCAGAGTAGATAAGGACGATTATTGTATGGCTTCGCTCAGAGGATGAAAATCTTAGCCGTGAAAATCAACAAGTAAAATAACTAGTAGTTAGTGGTAGTGAAGTGGAATTACCGCATTTCTGTGGTCTTAATAGTAAAACGAATCTTTTCGTTTTCTCCATCAATCTAGAGGTGTTGTAGACCACCATCCTTAAGGTTGTAAGGTAATGGTAACTACAAGGTTATGACCTCAGCAAATTTGTGATGGAAAGTGCAGGAAATGTGGTAATGTATATAATATAAATTATATAGTTGTATAATAAATGTGTAATAAAATTTTGTCTTCTCTGTTCCCGTTCATTGATTCAAATGCAGGTAAGTTTTCTCTCTAACGAGGTGGGATAAGCTACGTGCACTCGGGTTGTAAATGTGGTGATTTTCCCTTCATTACCACAATGTTGTGCTGAACTGATGATGTAGAATTCCGTAGACGAAATTGAAAGTGCCGCTTTGTGTGTGTGTGTGTGTGTGTGTGTTTGTGCATATGTGTGTGTGTGTGTGTGTGTGTGTGTGTGTGTGTGTGTGTGTGTGTGTGTGTGTGTGTGTGTTTGTGTGTGTGTGTGTGTGAATACTACCTTAATCATTATCACGTGAGTCTTTTGAGGAAGGATTTGTACACTCGTGTTGCCCCGTCTTTTAACCTTGTAAGTGTAAAATACGTTTTAACTCCTGTGTGCACTCACACGCACACACACACACACACACACACACACACACACACACACACACACACACACACACACACACACACACACATAACCTATAATATTATCTAGTTTTTCTTTAGATGGATATCTTACACCTTAATTATAAAAGCCAAAGAAAAATTTATAAAAACATATACATATATTTACACACGTGTAGATATATGTTATGTATTGAAATGTGGCGGAAAAATTCTTTATTTATTAACAAACGTGATTGAGGACGTAAAGAATCTGGTACAAACATAATGGTTATTGTGATAAATGATTTATTTATGGTAAATATGTATTGTGTTGCATTATAATGGTTGTTCAGAACTAAGGTCTTTAAGCCTGAATCAGTGAAATACTATCAGAAATAGAAAACCTGTTAAACATAAACATTTATTGTGATTAACCACAGAATATATTTTCCTCTGGGTATGTAAAAGAAAATACAGTACAGGGAGCTAGTTTGAGGAAGAGTATTTCATATTTCAACAAAATATTTACCTCTAATAGCGTCCCTTATCTTTCGTCATCATTTCTTATGTTTACTATCAAGAAATGTCTTTTATTTAACATAAAAATTCTATCTAGGTATTTGATTAATGTTGTCCAAGGATGAGCTACATGGCACACGTGATCAGGTCACAGTGGTGGTGGTCAGGTCAGTGAGCGGTGTGTGTGTGTGTGTGTGTGTAGCCCCTGGGTTCATGTTGGCCACAGCCACCCACCGGCCGGTGGTCAGGTCAGTGGGCGATGTGTAGCCCCTGGGTTCATGTTGGCCACAGCCACCCACCGGCCAGCCGGGCGGTAGTTTATAACTAAGACTGGTAGTTTCACATGCCACTTGGAGTGTCCCTTACTACAGAACTTGAGCAGCTCTTATCCTGAGGTGGAGCAGTTGATCCTCTCCACCAGGCTGGTACACTTGGTCTGCACCAGGTGGCTCCCTCCTGGTCATCCTGAGTGGTTGGTTGCTGTGTTGGATTTAATGACCATTGACTTGTGAAGGTCATTAGACCAGCCATCATTTGATCATCTGATAAAACATGAAGCAACGCCAAATATTACATGATCCACCTAAACTATTGAGAATGATGAAGTCTGATATTGTTACGTTACGTCATCCAATCTTGCCACTCACATGTTACGGTAATCACGACTACATACATAGTGTTGTTACGACTGATATTACTGTATGTACTGTAGTAAAGTACTGTGTTTATGTGGATAACATGTGGACGTCAGAGGAGGCAAGAGCATCATCAGAGACAAATTCTCTATTCTATGTTGTATCCTCAATTTTGTCTGCGGTGATCGACACACTTTATCCCCCAAGATATTATCTTGCTGTTTCTTTCCATCATTCTTTAGTATTAAAGATTTTGTTCTCTCAAGCAAGATAGAATTTATCAATAATTTTTAATGTCATCTTGGGTCCAGGTAATGTTAGGTAGCGGTCATACAAGTTGTCCATGACCTTCATCATGTGGGTTGGGAAGGAGTCAGGACGTGTGGCGTTGTACTCGGTGTACCACTTGCCAAGTTGGTCAGTGTGTATACCATGGAAGTTGCAGGGGAATCATCAGTCTGTATGTTAACAATTAGGTTGAGCAAATAACACTTGGCCTCAGTGAAGGTAGAATGTTTTCCCACTAGACTGCATCCATTAATACGACTTAGATCAGAAGATCTAGCCTTAGGTAATTTGTTAGATCGAGATTATCAAAGCCTTTCATCATTTTTAATCTTTGTACTTCGTGACCATCTCTGTTTTAAGTTGTTACGTTGACGTATGATGAATCTAATATGGAGAACAAATTTAGGAGGAAACCTGGCAAAGCTACATATGAGTGATTTTACCGTTTGCAAGTAAACTACGATTTTGTAAAAACGAATAGCATCTATGTTGTGTATAGAAAACGTAACTCCTTAGCTGCATTCTCTATGAATGTCATCAAAAGTAAAACATAGATAAGGGAAGGAATGAGGCTTGACGATACAAAACATCACTCAATCGTGTCCTGCCTGCCCAGACCCTCCCTCGCCACATCACTAGCCATAACTTCATCAACACATTGCTTACTCCGTCAAGGTCATCCACACATTTTGCCTGGCTTGAACAACCGCTTGGCATTCATGAACCGCTGAATGTTTACACACTCTGATTATCTGTAGTAGCTGATGTAGTTGCAAGATAGACTATTAAACCATTTTCTTACAATACTCGCTGGTAAGGAGACAATTTTCACAAAACACAGAGGTAACACTGCCTAAGAAACGGGCTTAAGAACAATTGTACGAACATAGGGTCACATTGGTACATCCACAAGGCACCAGTGGTCTGGGTGGCCTGAAATAGATTTGGGACCAAGAAGGATGATGGGTGTAGGGAGTAAACCTACCACAGATCATCATTAATTATGAAGAGTTGACAATGGTTACCTCCAGCCATAATCTATAAATCAATAGACAAATGTTAATGCAAACAAAGCAAGAATTAAACAAGCAGGAAACACAATCCAATGTACCATTTTACGATAGTTATGTCAAGTTGTCGCATCTGTTGACTACCTGACGTGGTCTTACGTCTCACCTTTAGTAACGTCTGCGAATTTCGTTGTAGTGAAACTCATGCGACCCGAGAGCTCAATGTTAGTGATACACAAGAGGAAGAAATATAACTCCGAAGGTATAAAACAGTTGTGGACACACCAAACGCTTGACAAATATTCCTTAGTGGATGACAGAAAACACAAAGAGATCGTCCTTGTAAACTTATGATGAGGTTTGCTTGAAGAGCCTCCCTTCGTCATCGTCGTCCACAGGCGCCCTTTGTTGGGGTGGGTGTGGCGTAGACACAGTACTGGGACCTTCATGATAAATTATCTACAACGTTCCAGGTGTCCACATATCAGGGATATGACTGTGTACAACGGTGGCTGGGGTTAAAGTCACTGGATCATATATAAAACATACAAAGGTTAACATTGATTCTCTTAAGATTTCAAGGCAATGAAAGGTTTGTGGTGCAGTCTTTATGACTGAAGGTCATATTTAGATAGAGATTTATCAAATGGATATTACATCAACGTCACAGTAGCCGCTCCGGCCACTGTATTACTAACACAAGGGTTAACTGTAGTCATACAATACAAATACTAAAACTTAGTATCATTTTCTTGTTTTAGTTTTATAACCGAGAGAAACATGAAGTGTAAACAGACGGTGTATCGCCATACCTTCCTCCATCCAGTCATTATGAGGCTTCAGCGTAAGGTGGTGGTTGACGAGCGGAGGCAGACTCGTCCACATTATTATCTGCTGCTGTTGGACGTCCCCAGTGTCCAGGTACAGCCAGGGTCGTCATCATGTTGGACGTCCCCAGTGTCCAGGTACAGCCAGGGTCGTCATCATGTTGGACGTCCCCAGTGTCCAGGTACAGCCAGGGTCGTCATCATGTTGGACGTCCCCAGTGTCCAGGTGCAGCCAGGGTCGTCATCATGTTGGACGTCCCCAGTGTCCAGGTGCAGCCAGGGTCGTCATCATGCTGCCCGTCTCTGCATCGCCTGATCCGTGGTGCACCGGTGGGTCGGTGGCTGTCGTGACATGGTAATGTTACCGTCATATTCCGCGTCTCATCTCACGTCTGTCCAGGTGGGCTAAGCTCGTCTGGTCTGAATGAACCATATACAAGTAAGGCTTATCGCTGTTGTGAGTCTCAGTACATATGGAGGCAATATGGTTGATCAGTCTCTCTCTCTCTCTCTCTCTCTCTCTCTCTCTCTCTGCTTGAGAGAGAGAGAGAGAGAGAGAGAGAGAGAGAGAGAGAGAGAGAGAGAGAGAGAGAGAGAGAGAGAGAGAGAGAGAGAGAGAGAGAGAGAGAGAGAGAGAGAGAGAGAGAGAGTTAGAGGGTATATGCATCGCATTTTGATAATTTAACAATCATATGTAATACAAAATATATGCTTCTTCCGAAAATTTCCTGGAAATTGGTTGAGGTAGAGCGGAGATATCATGGCAAAGTTCTGTGTTACACAAGAACGAGTTTTCTAATTGGTTGAGGTAGAGCGAAGGTATCGTGTCAAAGTTGTGTGTCACACAAGAACGAGTTTTCTAATTGGTTGAGGTTAGAGCGTAGGTATCGTGGCAAAGTTGTGTGTCACACAAGAACGAGTTTTCTAATTGGTTGAGGTAGAGCGTAGGTATCGTGGCAAAGTTGTGTGTCACACAAGAACGAGTTTTCTAATCGCCTGGTTTTACTGGCGGCCTCGTTGTGACGTCACTACATCAACACCGACATTTTGATTCAAAAGTTAATTGCAAGATGACTTTGCTCCGCTGTGTGTGTGTTTTCAATACTTTTCGTGTTTGTAATGTTATTTCGTTTGTATTCTATAGTTAATAACTTTGTAGTGAGTTTAGTTACGTTGCTGTAGTTGTAGTATAGTGATTTATAGCTTGTATTTGAACTAAATCAGATGAGCAGTGTTGAGGATGACCTGGGCCATTTTCATGTGGTAATGCAGAAGGGAGCGACCACAGGCAGGCAGTAGTGGTGTTTACCAAGCCATTCCCAACACCATCGTACTGGCTACCTCTGTGTAATGTACCACATTCCTCTGTTGAAAAAGAAATAGAGAATTTCACTGAATTGCAGACTGGACTGTTAATGTGCATCTTTCTAAATTGTTTTATTTTGTCTTCGTTAAGAATTTCTTCTTGTGTTTGATGTGCATTGTTTTGAGAATTCTTTGTTATATAACAAAACATGTTCTGTATCTACTGTTTCCTGTCTTTATTTAGATAAGTATTTTTGTTATTGATTTTATGACTATGTTGTTTTGCTGTAACATTTATAGACTTTTTTTGCTATTTGATAATGTTTTTCTTCTTGTTATTCTATACCAATGTGTACAATTCTATTACGTAGCAATGTTTTTCTTGTTATTTTATACAAATGTGCACAATTTTGTTCTGTTAAAGATTTTTGGACACATTGATTTGTTTTATTGTTGTCTTTGTTGTTGTTGTTGTTGTTGTTGTTGTTGTTGTTGTTGTATTACTTTAGTTAATTAAGTGATTCCTGGTACGTGCCACTATCTAGCTGGGGGCGAATGTTGAGTTGCTTTCGGCCCTAGATGATGGGCCGCATCTTAGATGTTGCCTTAAATGTTGCCTTTAGCAACAATAATACTATACAGAATATCTTAATCAGGAATTCACCAGAAAATTCTCTTGGTTGCATCTATAAAGTGCCATGTGGAAATTGTGATAAATTTTATGTTGGGCAGATTGGTAAGGATCTTTCTGTTAGACTTAAGCAACATAAATATAGTATAAGAACGGGACAAGAATCAAATGCCTTGTTTAATCACGTTAAAAACTATGATCATTGTATTGACTGAGTAATGCCATCTCAGTTATTAACTCTGACTCTATTACCACGAGAAATATCATTGAATCTTCTTTTATTAAATACACAAAGAATTATAATCTTAATATTAGTGATGGTCTATACAAATTAGATAACTTTATTGTTGATAGAATTTGCAAAATGATAAGTTTATGATACACTCGTTGTCTGTCTTGGACAATCACATGTTTACCATATGGCGTCCTAGCTACGTCTCTTCGATGTATATCAACTGACTGTTATATTTCTCTCTTGTGTCTCCCCTGATGATGTGATTATTACACGAAAGTGCACTTGGGTATCTTATCGTGTTTCATTTTCCATGTGGACTCATAGGAATATATATACACATGTACATATTCTCACCTTGCTTGCCTTTATCCATTCTCGGCGCTACTCCGTGTGTGTGTGTGTGTGTGTGTGTGTGTGTGTGTGTGTGTGTGTGTGTGTGTGTGTCTGTCTGTCTGTCTGTCTGTCTGTCTGTCTATTTGTCTGCATACGTATCTTCTGCATATCGTGGAAGGCGACTGAGGGTTGGGAACTGGGGGGGGTTGGAAATCTTCCCCTTCTGTATTACTTTTCAAATGAAGGAGTAGAGGAAGGAGCCGAACTAAGTTTCCCTCTAGGATTCATTCACTTATTCCTGACGCTACCTTGTTCTTGCGGGAAATGGCAAACAAATATGAAAAATAAAGTATGAAAGAAAAAAGACAGTGGACAAGTGTTATGTGTTCTGTGTCCTTGATAACCATTTGATGTGACTCATTCAGATAAGGTCCAAAACGCCAGTAGTGAAGATGTACAAAGGATAATAGAACGGTGTACGTACGTACGTAGTGTGAGTATCTTGACTGATAGAAAGTATTGAAAGCGGCAGGAAGTAGTGAGATATTGTATTGTGCTTCGTACAAGACTGGCGGGCGACTCCGTCCTTCGTGCTGTGCCACACACAGTCTGGTGATTGTCGGGATGTGTAGCCATAATGTTTGATCTTATGACCATTAGTGATACATCATGTGATGTTTACTATCACAACATCGGCTTCTTCCTCCTCCTCCAGGAGAGTGGCAATCAGGTGGCGGTTATTGTGGATGCCCGGCGCGTGCAATTGTAAGATTTCAAGCAACATTGTGATAATGGGACACATTATAAAGAGTTCCATAATTTCTCTAATTCTTCCCCAAATTCATGTGGACCTGCAACGCTGAAAATGTTTAAATTCCGCTGGTGCGGAAGGAGGGAGAGGGAGGCCTGGCAAGAGAGTGAGGCTTTGTAGGAGAGAAAGGCTCGGGATGAGAGAGGCTGAACACAAGATGTTTGGCCGAAGAGTGAGGCTTTGAAGGAGAGAGAGGCTTAGGATGAGAGAGGCTGGGAATGAGAGAGAGGCTTGGCAGGAGAGTGAGGCTTTGAAGGAGAGAAAGGCTTGGGATGAGAGAGGCTGAGCAGAAGATGTTTGGCTGGAGAGTGAGGCTTTGAAGGAAAGAGAGGCTTGGGGTAAGGGTTGGGTTGTACCAGAGAGAGAGGCTTAGGATGAGGGTTGGGTTGTACCAGAGAGAGAGGCTTAGGATGAGGGTTGGGTTGTACCAGAGAGAGAGGCTTGGGATGAGGGTTGGGTTGTACCAGAGAGAGAGGCTTAGGATGAGGGTTGGGTTGTACCAGAGAGAGAGGCTTAGGATGAGGGTTGGGTTGTACCAGAGAGAGAGGCCTGGGATGAGGGTTGGGTTGTACCAGAGAGAGAGGCTTAGGATGAGGGTTGGGTTGTACCAGAGAGAGAGGCTTGGGACGAGAGTCAGGCAGGACAGGAGAGGGAGGCTTGGGACGAGAGTCAGGCTGGACAGGAGAGAGAGGCTTGGGACGAGAGTCAGGCTGGACAGGAGAGAGAGGCTTGGGACGAGAGTCAGGCTGGACAGGAGAGAGAGGCTTGGGACGAGAGTCAGGCTGGACAGGAGAGAGAGGCTTGGGACGAGAGTCAGGCAGGACAGGAGAGAGAGGCTTGGGACGAGAGTCAGGCTGGACAGGAGAGAGAGGCTTGGGACGAGAGTCAGGCAGGACAGGAGAGGGAGGCTTGGGACGAGAGTCAGGCAGGACAGGAGAGGGAGGCTTGGGACGAGAGTCAGGCTGGACAGGAGAGAGAGGCTTGGGACGAGAGTCAGGCAGGACAGGAGAGAGAGGCTTGGGACGAGAGTCAGGCTGGACAGGAGAGAGAGGCTTGGGACGAGAGTCAGGCAGGACAGGAGAGGGAGGCTTGGGACGAGAGTCAGGCTGGACAGGAGAGAGAGGCTTGGGACGAGAGTCAGGCAGGACAGGAGAGAGAGGCTTGGGACGAGAGTAGAGAAGTGAACCTTCATAACTTATCCTTCAATAAAAAAGGGTTACCTTGCTCCACTCAGTTGGAATGGGATAATAGTTGAAAATAACAAGTTGATGAA
This sequence comes from Panulirus ornatus, assembly GCF_036320965.1. Taxonomy (NCBI): domain Eukaryota; kingdom Metazoa; phylum Arthropoda; class Malacostraca; order Decapoda; family Palinuridae; genus Panulirus; species Panulirus ornatus. The sequence continues at coordinate 28,278,091 of NC_092265.1, forward strand.
TTTAAGGTTTTAGTGTGGCAAAACCTGAACTGATTTTAAGATCACACATGAAAGAGGATTAACATTTCAGAAGGTTGAAGGAAGATGAATATAAATGTCATCATTGATAGTCTATTAGACTCATTAGAAGCCTCGGTAGATGAATGTTCTTGTTATTTTTATTAAGAATGAGGATGAATTAGTAATTAAGGCACACGGCGCTAATATCTTTGGTTAGTGAGCCATTTTGTTTTGCACTGGTGTTATATTAAAGAACTAGAGTATGAGTGAGGGAGTGAGATGTGGAGATTATATATCATTGTGAGTTATTACATAAAGTGATCGTGATGAACGTTACGAAGATCAGGCAAACTATGAGGCTCATTATTCCTACATCAAATATAATAATGTCAATCATTCCAGTAATCTTACCATAATTGACCTCTTCCATCTAGGCAGCCTTCCTCCCTTCCTCTTATCTTCTCCAGAACAAACCTGGTTCATTCTTGTGAGAGACGATAGTGTTTACTAAACTCTTCCTGTGACCAACATGTAAATGGTGTGACCGATCACTGACCACCACACCTTACCTCACCTACTTCCTCCACCTGATCAATCTGCATCACTCCTTCCATTGCTCACTTCCATAATAGAATTAACGTTTCTACTACAAATGACAAGATTCACTTGACCATGTTTGTTAACATCAGAGCAATAATCTTGAAGAGCGACCATTCCTTACTATTGACCTTTAAGGCAGGAATCATTATTTTCCTCAAACTATCAATTGCTATTTATGTGGGGTCGGTCGGTCGGCTGTGGGGAGGGGTAAGCGACAACACAGACTCTGGTGGAGTTCCAGTAATGATGTTACTGAGTCAGTCGGGCACACACCACTGTGGTACACCTGGTGATATTTTGTTTGTCTTAACTAAGTCGATAAGTGGAAAACTGAGCAGCAGTTTACTTGCTTATCTTGTGTACTTGTTCCTGGATTATTGATGACGTTCACAATAATAGGTATAGGACTGGTCTTATATCTCTCTGTTCCAGCTGTGATTGGTACAAGTCGAGTGTTGACGAACGGCGGTCCGTGAGGATGAGGAGAGAGAGAGAGAGAGAGAGAGAGAGAGAGAGAGAGAGAGAGAGAGAGAGAGAGAGAGAGAGAGAGAGAGAGAGAGAGGAGGTCATTGTGCCGGGGGTGGGGGGGGTGAAGGGGGCTGGGGGTGAGCTGGTGGTGTTGGTGGGGGGGAGGGGGTGGACGGGGTCAGCCAGATGAGCACATCTTGGTAGGTGGTGTGAGATGGACCCAGGAGGATTGTGTGTGTTGTGTTCTGTATTGTGTCCAGCTGGTGCCTCTGTGTGTGTGTGGCTCTAGTTAGTCAGGAGGACCTGGCTGGGGCGCGGCTCAGGTACAATAAATATGGTATAGACATTCCTGAGTTTGAACAGTGATGTCAGTCGGCGGTGAAGGTAGAGACAGTATGAGGAAGATTTGATGATAGAGTGAATGTGTTGAAAATGAAATGTCTGAGGACAACATGTGGTGTGACGCGGGTTGATCCAGTAAGTAATGATAGGGTAAGAGAGATGTGTGATGATAAATAGAGCATGGTTGACAGAGCTGAAGAAGGTGTACTGAAATGGTTTAGACATTTGGAGAGAGTGAGTGAGGGGAGGTTAAAGGAGGATACATGTGTCAGAAGTGTAGAGGACAAGATTAGGGCGACCATATTGGAGATGGATGGAGGAAGTGAACAAGAGTTTGAGTGATCAGGGCCTGAATATGCTCAAGGTCACGTGAGAGGCGTGTATAGGATAAAGTGAACTGGGGCGATGTGATTTACAGGGGACGACCTGCTATCAGTGAACTGAAGCAGGACATATGAATCAAATGGGGTAAACCACGGACAGGGTTGTAGGGCCTGGTTGTGGACTGTGGGCTGTGTTTTCGTTGCATTACATATGACAGGTAAGGAATGTATGTGAGGGTATGAAGCATTATCTTATGTTCCTGGTGCTATCTCGATACTGTGGACAACGGTGAACAGAACATCGTAGACACAGAGTTTAAAAGGCCATATTATGAATGGTAGCCAGGGAATGAATGGCCCAGGAAATGGAAGCATTTAAAAGTTCGCGTTAAGTGATGGACTTCAATAGAATGTACAAACTTCCTTTCCAGTAACTGAACTAAAGCTTATGTTTATTTCCAGAGACGGAGTTTGATGGTTCATTATATAAAGACAGACTTCAAAGGATATCCTTGAATTAAGTGACTATAATTTTTATCAATTAAATGAGACATTTCCTAAAACAGCTGCAATTTGACGGAGTTTAAAAGTTCGCAGTTGTTTGAGAGAATTTTAAAGTTATTGACGGGATCAAAAGTTTGAGTTTCAATGACGCTTTGCACAAATTTTCGTTTAAATGACATACTTTCAAGGTTTGTCTTTATATAATGTAGTTTAAAAGTCTCTGATCAAATAACGCAGCTGAAATGATAACGCTCGAATACTGACGCTTAAATGTTCCTGAATAAATGACGGAGTTGAATGGATGGATTTTAAGTTCGCGTTTGTGGGAGTAATTTTCAAAGATTGTGTTTAAATGTCAGAGTTTAAATGATCATATGTACCAGGTTGACCAGATGGCGGTAGTGTGTAGACACAGCCATACCAGGTCGTATTTATCATCATTAAAGTCACCTTCCTTACTTACTTATGGCGGCGATGAAATTCACTGGTTCTTGATTCTGCACCAATTAACCTATCAGATAATGGTACAATGTTTGCCTGGTGTTGCATATATCACGTCTGTTGTTGAAACACAAGAATGCCAGGTGACTTTGGGAGTGGATGATAATGTAAAGATCAATATAAATGTGGGAAATCTTGAACCGCCATCACCAGACACAACACATGTTTGGATCTGGCGGGGGGAGGGACTTGCCTGTGACGTCACGATGCCCCGCCTCCAGCCTGGCGCCGCTCTGTGTGTGTGTGTGTGTGTGTGTGTGGGGGGGGGGGGGGGTAATATTTGCGTATTACGGGAGAGCGATATACACTCGTGATGTCTCGTCTTTTGACCTTGTAATCATATACTGTCTTTACTTCTATGAGCTCTCACACACACACATACACATACAGAGACACACACACACATGCATACACACACATACACATAGACACACTCCCACAGACACACACACACACACACACACACACACACACACACACACACATAACCTTGTACTTTGATTAAAAAAGATAAGGAAAAATCTATAAAACATATATTTCCACACGTGTAGATATATGTTATGTATTGAAATGTGGCGGAAAAATTCCTTATATATTAACAAACGTGATTGATGACGTAAAGAATCTGGTACAAACATAATGGTTATTGTGATAAATGATTTATTTATGGTAAATATGTATTGTGTTGCATTATAATGGTTGTTCAGAACCAAGGTCTGTAAGCCTGAAATCGTAAGATGTTAGAAGAAATAAAAAGATGTTAAATTTAAACATTTATAAATATAAACCACAGAAAATCCAATAAAAGGGGCTAGTTTGAGGCAGGAGTATTTCATCACTTAATAAAATATCTACATCTACGTCCTTTTCTTTCATCATTTCTTATGTTCACTTGTAATTAATGCCTCTTATCTAACATAAAAATTCTGTATAGGTATTTGATTAATGTTCTCCAACGACGCGTTGTATAACTCTTCGTTAGTGAAGTTCATTTCGTGTAATGGATCATGCATTACAAAGTTGTGTCTATCCACACAAGTGTTACACGTCCCGGGTAAAGATATATTCTAGAGATAGTGTATATCTAACATATATATGTGTTTTATAAATATTCATAAAAAATTTCCCTGAGGGACAATACCTAAGACTTTGGTATTAAAGTTGATCAGTTGTAAGTGATCAAGCATTACAAAGGTGTGTCCATTGCCACAGGTGCTACTGATCCCAGGTAAAGGTATTTCACCATCTTTGTATCTTTAACCTTTCTAGTTATAGATGTTTCATCACTGATTCCATCCTCACAATCGATGTATGTGGTTTGTGTTGTCTTAACATATCATTAGTCAGTTGAAGTGGAGAACATGCTCCACAGCCTAGCCACTCTGTCTTCCACATGCTATTCAAGAGGTGTTACCGGATTCCGCCTATAAGTGTTTACGCCGGGGGAAACAACTAACCTCCGGACGGCTTCTTCTTTTTACTTTTGATGATTTGAAAAATTTATGAATCATATTTGGTTTTATGATGTCAATAAGATTGTTGGAAATTGTATATAATAATCTTTATCTGTCATTTGATGAACTTTAATTCACTAAAGATAAAGTTTATGATCATTGATTGTTTATCTCTCGTTGTTACCGAAGTTTTTTTTTTATCTAACAAAATACTTTCATTTGACTCATAAAGAATATTATCAAGGAAAACATAAATAATCTTTCATTAGTTCTCATCTGTCATTTGATGAACTTTAATTCATCAAAGATAAAGTTTATGAATATTGATTGTTTATCTCTCGTTGTTACTGATGTAAGGTTTTTTATCTAACAAAATACTTTCATTTGACTCATAAAGAATATTATTAAGGAAAATGTAAATAATCTTTCATTAGTTCTCATCACACAAAATAAAAGTCTGTTTTTGAAAGTTTTCTCAGTGGATGATGATAACATTTTGAAGAGTAGAAACTCATAACTTAAAATCCTTGAACCTTGTGTTAATGATAATTACATTACTTTTCTCTAAACAATACTTTTCTACAGTGTGTAAAACCCGGATAAAAAGTCAGCAACATAGATACTGACGCAATTATCTTTATGTTATTGAAAACATTATAGATTTCTACATGTAAAACATTATCTGCAAAATAAAAATCTTTATGTTAGATATGTTAATCTTAACGATATCACGTTTCATATATTTCTGTACCTTGTGCTCCAGAAAAGTTATGAGATTTTATTTATTATCGCATAAAATAATTAGTTTAAATATCTCATGTATTATCATTATAAATCCCCAAGGTAATTCACATTTGCCATCTGTATTCTATTGGTAATCAGTGATAAGTTTTTACTGAACTGATATGTGATACAATAGATGTGATCTGTCTATACTTCTCGTTAGAAAAATCTTTGAAACTTATATCCGATTTCTGGCACAAGCAGTCAAATTGTGTTTCCGAGTTTGATAGATTTTCCTAATATTTGATCTCTATAAGAGACGTTGATTACTAAAAGCAATTTCACGATGGCAAAATCAGCAATACATTATCAACTGGTACGATGACGCAAGACGACTGCAGAAAGATTAACAGGTCTCGTTGTACAGTGTACAATGGTGGCAGTGATTATTTACTGTAGGTATACGCAAATGATTT
>NC_092265.1:28283581-28291148 GCF_036320965.1 Panulirus ornatus
CCAAGACACTCGAAACTACGTACGTAACGTACACTGTTCTATTATCCTTTGTACATCTTCACTACTGGCGTTTTCGACCTTATCTGAATGAGTCAGACCAAATGGTTTATCGGGAAACAGAATACATAACACTTGTCCACTGTCTTGTCTTTCATACTCTAATCTTTCATACTTTGCTTCCATTATTACACGAAAGTCCACTTGGAACTTATCGTGTTTCATTTTCTCCGTGGACTCATAGGAATATATATATATATATACATTTATATATATATATAATATATATATTTTTTTTTTTTCAAACTATTCGCCATTTCCCGCGTTAGCGAGGTAAGCGTTAAGAACAGAGAACTGGGCCAGTGAGGGAATATCCTCACCTGGCCCCTTCTCTGTTCCTTCTTTTGGAAAATTAAAAAAAATTGAGAGGGGAGGATTTCAGCCCCCCGCTCCCTCCCCTTTTAGTCGCCTTCTACGATGCGCAGGGAATACGTGGGAAGTATTCTTTCTCCCCTATCCCCAGGGATATATATATATATATATATATATATATATATATATATATATATATATATATATATATATATATATATATATATATATATATATATTTATATATATATATACATATGTAGTAGTTCACAGATAGCCAACAACCAGGAAGGTATGTTACCATTACTACCCGCCTGGGTGTTGGAAAGGTTAGTAACAGCTACGTAGTGAGCCAGCACTCTAGTGGTTGTCAATATGCACTCCTCTGCCCCAGGTATCTGTCTTTTCTTCCTATCTCACCAACACGTGGATTACTGGTATTCTGTCCACAAAGATACAATCTCTCCTGGTCATACATAACACTTGACAACACTTAACTCGCACAACTCAATCTTCATAACTCTAGATTTTCCTGCGGTAAGCACCATGTGCTAAGCCTTGCCTTTTGACAAAATAGTAGCAGCAACAGATGGACATAGTTGATAGGAACAATTAGGCAAACACTTCACTAGAGTTGCCTCTGCTAGTGGCCCATTACAGGTGAGGTATTAAAGGCTAAGGAGCATCACTGGAGTTCACTAGTTATGGAGACTATTGCCGTGGTCACTCCCTTCAGAGAGTTCCAGTGGTAACAGGCATCAGAGATATTGAAAGATGCATTTAATTCTATGCAACAGCACAATACCCTTCCCACCCTAACCACTTTTGACATATATATATATATATATATATATATATATGTGTGTGTGTGTGTGTAAGTGCATATATATATATATATATATATATATATATATATATATATATATACGAACTCTCATGAAACATACAAACTTCAAACAGCCAGGATCGAACCCGGGACCCCTGTGCAACGGGCGGGAGAGCTACCGCTAGGCTATGATCGGCCCTGATACGGAAATAACTATTCGAATACTATGTACTCGAATGCCTTTGACCTGAAATGTAAGTTCAAGCTAGTAGGCCGACCCTGCACTTAGCTTGATTCCTTTTGTGTTCAATATATTCTTCTTCACTACATCTCCTCTCCGTAATACCTTTATCTTCACTATGCAAGGCTTATTATAATCTTAACTACAACCCCATCTTCATACGACCTTATCTTGACTAAGCTGGTTTCAAGAAAGGCTTTAGATTTTACCCGCTCACACAAACAACGTACTTACACGGGACCCCACGAGTGTAAAACCCCCTCCTAATACAGTGCAAATAGATGATTACACACACCTACACACACCACCACCACTAATAATACACAGAGAAATAACCTTTTCGGTTGGCTTTGGATCCGTCCTTGAACGAAGTTTGGAGGATTTGGGGGATCAGTTCAATAAGGTTAAGTTCACTACAACCTCATATTCACTAACGTGTATCTTCATTACTAGTATATTTTCACTAAATAATATCTTCACTATAACCTCTTATTCACTACACTGTTATTTCTACCATACCATCATCATTGCACTCCCTAATGTTCACTAAGAATAGTTCTCATCTTCATTACATAATCATTTTGAACAAACTTCACTCTTTACTAACCCTTATCTCTACTACATTCGTATCTTCACTACATTCTTTTCTTCACCACAACCTATCTTGACAATATCCTTATCATCACTATGCTCTTCCTCGCTACACTCTCATCTTAACATCATCCTTCTGTTTACCGAACTTAGGTCAAAGTCTGACTTGAACGTAGCTTTGGAAAGTTTGTGTTTCTCATTGTGTTACCTCCTTATTATCATTGTAAAGGCAATTGTCACTACTCCCAAATAAACCCTCATCGTCACTACACTCTCATCATTATCATTACTTCTTGATGTTCAATACAGAATTTCAACATACATATTTGTCTTCACTACAGAATAATTTTCATTGCACCTTTGTCTTCATTACTCCTTGTTTCAGCTACATCCGTATCTTCCATTCATTCTTATATCTTATATTAGTTACATCTTTACAATATCTTTATATCTTCTCTGTTCCATCTTTTGGAAAATTAAAAAAAAAAAAAAAAAAAAAAAAACGAGAGGGGAGGATTTCCAGCCTCCCGCTCCCTCCCCTTTTAGTCGCCTTGTAGGACACGCAGGGAATAAGAGGCAAGTATTCTTTCTTCCCTATCCCCAGGGATAACAGCTTCTGGTGTTCCCAGACGGTCACCCATCCAAGTACTAACCAGACCCAACGTTGCTTAACTTCCCTGATCGAACGATATATGCATATATATATATATATATATATATATATATATATATATATATATATATATATATATATATATATATTTATATATATATATATATATATATATATATATATATATATATATATATATATATATATATATATATATATATATATATATATATATATATATATATATGTAAAAGACTGAAAAAAATGAATTTCCCAAATAAAAAATGGAGGCGCCGGGGTTTGAACCCGGGTCCTCTCGCATGCCAAGCAAGCGCTCTACCACTGAGCTACGCCCCCAAGAACACATTTTGGGACTTAGTATTATATAAAGCACTGAGATTACCACGGGAAAATACTGTTTGACCGACCGTTGCCGACTAGCCGGCAAAATAACCGCACCGTAAATCTCCATGTTGCTGCCGTGTTTTCCTCTCAATTTTCCAAGAAGAATTGAGTTTTACTTTTTTATTTTCGTTGCAATAGACTGGAACTAAGCAATAGACTGGAACTAAGCAATAGACTGGAACTAAGCAATAGACTGGAACTAAGCTCACCTGGTATGAGGTCAGAGCCCTCATTATCATCCCTGCTAACTACCGGAAGCAGATTAAGTCGTTCCACAACCGATGTCCGGCCCATGTTAACTCTGATGTGCCCAGCAGTTGGAGGAGGATCGCCAGAAGCTTCTGGAAGATTTCAAGGACGTCTTGGTGGACCTGACCCTTTCAGATAAGGTCTAAAACCTCAATTTATTGTGAAGATCTTCACTATAACGTTGGACGAACATACTGAATGTTGCACACATGTGATGCGGACAAAATGAAAAAAGAAAAAGACAAAAAATATGTCTGGTGTGGGTCTCGAACCCACGACCTTGAGTGTGTGAGACTCACGCTCTACCACTGAGCTAACCAGACAATAGAAAAATACGTCTGTTTCTTCAATTTGAATTAATGAAAATCTTTGCGAGGCAGCGTTTAGAAAAGAGAGATGTCTTTGACGAAATTTACTTTCTTGGCTTATTCTTCGGTTCCTCATTATCGAAAGTAAACATACTGAAGGATATATACATATATATATATATATATATATATATATATATATATATATATATATATATATATATATATATATATATATATATATATATATATATATATATATATATTATCCCTGGGGATAGGGAAGAAAGAATACTTCCCACGTATTCCCTGCGTGTCGTAGAAGGCGACTAAAAGGGGAGGGAGCGGGGGGCTGGAAATCCTCCACTCTCGTTTTTTTTTTTTTTTTTTTTTTTAATTTTCCAAGAGAGGGAACAGAGAATTGGGCCAGGTGAGGGTATTCCCTCAAGGCCCAGTCCTCTGTTCTTAACGCTACCTCGCTAATGCGGGAAATGGCGAATAGTTTGAAAGAAAAAGAATATATATATATATATATATATATATATATATATATATATATATATATATATATATATATATATATATATGTATTCCTGGTAAATTATATGGGAGGGTATTGATTGAGAGGGTGAAGGCATGTACAGAGCATCAGATTGGGGAAGAGCAGTGTGGTTTCAGAAGTGGTAGAGGATGTGTGGATCAGGTGTTTGCTTTGAAGAATGTATGTGAGAAATACTTAGAAAAGCAAATGGATTTTTATGTAGCATTTATGGATCTGGAGAAGGCATATGATAGACTTGATAGAGATGCTCTGTGGAAGGTATTAAGAATATATGGTGTGGGAGGAAAGTTGTTAGAAGCAGTGAAAAGTTTTTATCGAGGATGTAAGGCATGTGTACGTGTAGGAAGAGAGGAAAGTGATTGGGTCTCAGTGAATGTAGGTTTGCGGCATGGGTGTTTGATGTCTCCATGGTTGTTTAATTTGTTTATGGATGGGGTTGTTAGGGAGGTAAATGCAAGAGTTTTGGAAAGAGGGGCAAGTATGAAGTCTGTTGGGGATGAGAGAGCTTGGGAAGTGAGTCAGTTGTTGTTCGCTGATGATACAGCGCTGGTGGCTGATTCATGTGAGAAACTGCAGAAGCTGGTGACTGAGTTTGGTAAAGTGTGTGGAAGAAGAAAGTTAAGAGTAAATGTGAATAAGAGCAAGGTTATTAGGTACAGTAGGGTTGAGGGTCAAGTCAATTGGGAGGTGAGTTTGAATGGAGAAAAACTGGAGGAAGTGAAGTGTTTTAGATATCTGGGAGTGGATCTGGCAGCGGATGGAAACATGGAAGCGGAAGTGGATCATAGGGTGGGGAAGGGGGCGAAGATTCTGGGAGCCTTGAAGAATGTGTGGAAGTCGAGAACATTATCTCGGAAAGCAAAAATGGGTATATTTGAAGGAATAGTGGTTCCAACAATGTTGTATGGTTGCGAGGCGTGGGCTATGGATAGAGTTGTGCGCAGGAGGATGGATGTGCTGGAAATGAGATGTTTGAGGACAATGTGTGGTGTGAGGTGGTTTGATCGAGTGAGTAACGTAAGGGTAAGAGAGATGTGTGGAAATAAAAAGAGCGTGGTTGAGAGAGCAGAAGAGGGTGTTTTGAAGTGGTTTGGGCACATCGAGAGGATGAGTGAGGAAAGATTGACCAAGAGGATATATGTGTCGGAGGTGGAGGGAACGAGGAGAAGAGGGAGACCAAATTGGAGGTGGAAAGATGGAGTGAAAAAGATTTTGTGTGATCGGGGCCTGAACATGCAGGAGGGTGAAAGGAGGGCAAGGAACAGAGTGAATTGGAGCGATGTGGTATACCGGGGTTGACGTGCTGTCATAGGATTGAATCAAGGCATGTGAAGCGTCTGGGGTAAACCATGGAAAGCTGTGTAGGTATGTATATTTGCGTGTGTGGACGTATGTATATACATGTGTATGGGGGGGGGGGTTGGGCCATTTCTTTCGTCTGTTTCCTTGCGCTACCTCGCAAACGCGGGAGACAGTGACAAAGTATAATAAAATACAAAAAAAAAAAAAAATATATATATATATATATATATATATATATATATATATATATATATATATGTATATATATATATATATATATATATATATATATATATATATATATATATATATATATATATATATATATATATATATATATATATATATATATATATATATATATATATTGGAAAGGATCACAATTTTGCGCGTGATCAAGTATATTCCTATGAGTCCACGGGGAAAATGAAACATGACAAGTTCCCAAGTGCACTTTCATGTAATAACCACATCATCAGGGGAGACACAAGAGAGAAATATAACACTCAGTTGATATACAACGAAGAGACGTAGCTAGTACGCCATTTGGTAAACATGTGATTGTCCGAGACAGACAACAAGCGTATCATAAACTAATTATGTGGACAAGATGAATTCCTTACAAATTTTATCAACACTAAATTTATGCAATTTGTATAGACAATCACTTATATCAAGATTATAATTCTTTGTGCATTTAATGATAGAAGATTCAATGATATTTCTCGTGGTACTGGAGTTAGAGATTATAATGCCATCTCAGTTATTAACTCTAACTCCAGTACCACGAGAAATATCACTGAATCTTCTATTATTAAATACACAAAGAATTATAAACCTTAAGGAAACATGCAACATGGCGGTCAAACTATGAGATGCACAAATGAAGTTTATGAATGGAATATCAGTGAGACGAACTAGTTGATGAATGATGAATGAAAGTGTAATAAAGTCATGATGAATGAATGAAAGTGTAATAAAGTCATGATGAATGAATGAAAGTGTAATAAAGTCATGATGAATGAACGAAAGTGTAATAAAGTCATGATGAATGAATGAAAGTGTAATAAAGTCATGATGAATGAATGAAAGTGTAATAAAGTCACAGTTTAAAAGGACAAAATATGAATGGCAGCCAGGGAAGAGTGGCCCAGGTAAATGGAAGGGTTGAAAAGTTCGCGTTATGTGACGAATTTTGATAGATTTTGCAAGTTTCCTTTCCTATGATGGAACGTAAAAGTTTGTGCTTAGTTCTAGAGACAGAGTTCATAGGTTTATGTTTTAATGATGAACATCAAAGGATACCATTAATTTAACTGACCTTAAAAATGTTCAATTAAATGAAGCATTACATACACAAGCTGCTTTTTGGCGGAGTTAAAAATTCGCATTTTTTTGCTAATTCTAAAGTAGGTGTTAAATTGACGGACTTAAAAGTTCGAGTTTCAGCTTTAAACCTTTTGTTTGTATGACGTACCTTAGAGTACTTGTTAATATAATGCAAGTGGAAGGTTTACGTTTAAAAGATGGTGTTTAAATGTTAATTAACGAATGACAGTTAAATGGATAGATTTTAAGTTCGCGTTTACGTAGGCCACTTTAAGGTTAAGGTTCGTACGTACCAGGTTGACCAGATGGCGGTAGTGTGTAGACACAGCCATACCAGGTCGTATTTATCATCATTAAAGTCACCTTCCTTACTTACTTATGGCGGCGATGAAATTCACTGGTTCTTGATTGTGCACCAATTAACCTATCAGATAATGGTACAATGTTTGCCTGGTGTTGCATATATCACGTCTGTTGTTGAAACACAAGAATGCCAGGTGACTTTGGGAGTGGATGATAATGTAAAGATCAATATAAATGTGGGAAATCTTGAACCGCCATCACCAGACACAACACATGTTTGGATCTGGCGGGGGGAGGGACTTGCCTGTGACGTCACGATGCCCCGCCTCCAGCCTGGCTCCGCTCTGTGTGTGTGTGTGTGTGTGTGTGTGTGTGTGTGTGTGTGTGTGTGTGTGTTTACTATTTGTGCATTATGGGAGAGAGTTGGAAAAACTTATTTTTTCCTGAAAACATGTTGACTTATATTCAT
>NC_092265.1:28291248-28312567 GCF_036320965.1 Panulirus ornatus
TTGTACCAGAGAGAGAGGCTTGGGATGAGGGAGTCTGAACATGAGATAGGCTTGTAAGGAATGAGGATTTGAAAGAGAGAGAGACTTTATGTGAAAAAGGAAGGACAGGCGGAGGAGGCTTGGGACGAGAGTCAGGCAGGACAGGAGAGAGAGGCTTGGGACGAGAGTCAGACAGGACAGGAGAGAGAGGCTTGGGACGAGAGTCAGGCAGGACAGGAGAGAGAGGCTTGGGACGAGAGTCAGGCTGGACAGGAGAGAGAGGCTTGGGACGAGAGTAGAGAAGTGAACCTTCATAACTTATCCTTCAATAAAAAAGGGTTACCTTGCTCCACTCAGTTGGAATGGGATAATAGTTGAAAATAACAAGTTGATGAATTTAAGGTTTTAGTGTGGCAAAACCTGAACTGATTTTAAGATCACACATGAAAGAGGATTAACATTTCAGAAGGTTGAAGGAAGATGAATATAAATGTCATCATTGATAGTCTATTAGACTCATTAGAAGCCTCGGTAGATGAATGTTCTTGTTATTTTTATTAAGAATGAGGATGAATTAGTAATTAAGGCACACGGTGCTAATATCTTTGGTTACTGAGCCATTTTGTTTTGCAATGGTGTTATATTAAAGAACTAGAGTATGAGTGAGGGAGTGAGATGTGGAGATTATATATCATTGTGAGTTATTACATAAAGTGATCGTGATGAACGTTACGAAGATCAGGCAAACTATGAGGCTCATTATTCCTACATCAAATATAATAATGTCAATCATTCCAGTAATCTTACCATAATTGACCTCTTCCATCTAGGCAGCCTTCCTCCCTTCCTCTTATCTTCTCCAGAACAAACCTGGTTCATTCTTGTGAGAGACGATAGTGTTTACTAAACTCTTCCTGTGACCAACATGTAAATGGTGTGACTGACCACCACACCTTACCTCACCTACTTCCTCCACCTGATCAATCTGCATCACTCCTTCCATTGCTCACTTCCATAATAGAATTAACGTTTCTACTACAAATGACAAGATTCACTTGACCATGTTTGTTAACATCAGAGCAATAATCATGAAGAGCGACCATTCCTTACTATTGACCTTTAAGGCAGGAATCATTATTTTCCTCAAACTATCAATTGCTATTTATGTGGGGTCGGTCGGTCGGCTGTGGGGAGGGGTAAGCGACAACACAGACTCTGGTGGAGTTCCAGTAATGATGTTACTGAGTCAGTCGGGCACACACCACTGTGGTACACCTGGTGATATTTTGTTTGTCTTAACTAAGTCGATAAGTGGAAAACTGAGCAGCAGTTTACTTGCTTATCTTGTGTACTTGTTCCTGGATTATTGATGACGTTCACAATAATAGGTATAGGACTGGTCTTATATCTCTCTGTTCCAGCTGTGATTGGCACAAGTCGAGTGTTGACGAACGGCGGTCCGTGAGGATGAAGAGAGAGAGAGAGAGAGAGAGAGAGAGAGAGAGAGAGAGAGAGAGAGAGAGAGAGAGAGAGAGAGAGAGAGAGAGAGAGAGAGAGAGAGAGAGAGAGGAGGTCATTGTACCGGGGGGGGGGTGGTGAAGGGGGCTGGGGGTGAGCTGGTGGTGTTGGTGGGGGGGAGGGGGTGGACGGGGTCAGCCAGATGAGCACATCTTGGTAGGTGGTGTGAGATGGACCCAGGAGGATTGTGTGTGTTGTGTTGTGTATTGTGTCCAGCTGGTGCCTCTGTGTGTGTGTGGCTCTAGTTAGTCAGGAGGACCTGGCTGGGGCGCGGCTCAGGTACAATAAATATGGTATAGACATTCCTGAGTTTGAACAGTGATGTCAGTCGGCGGTGAAGGTAGAGACAGTATGAGGAAGATTTGATGATAGAGTGAATGTGTTGAAAATGAAATGTCCGAGGACAACATGTGGTGTGACGCGGGTTGATCCAGTAAGTAATGATAGGGTAAGAGAGAAGTGTGATGATAAATAGAGCATGGTTGACAGAGCTGAAGAAGGTGTACTGAAATGGTTTAGACATTTGGAGAGAGTGAGTGAGGGGAGGTTAAAGGAGGATACATGTGTCAGAAGTGTAGGGGACAAGATTAGGGCGACCATATTGGAGATGGATGGAGGAAGTGAACAAGATTTTGAGTGATCAGGGCCTGAATATGTTCAAGGTCACGTGAGAGGCGTGTATAGGATAAAGTGAACTGGGGCGATGTGATTTACAGGGGACGACCTGCTATCAGTGAACTGAAGCAGGACATATGAATCAAATGGGGTAAACCACGGACAGGGTTGTAGGGCCTGGTTGTGGACTGTGGGCTGTGTTTTTGTTGCATTACATATGACAGGTAAGGAATGTATGTGAGGGTATGAAGCATTATCTTATGTTCCTGGTGCTATCTCGATACTGTGGACAACGGTGAACAGAACATCGTAGACACAGAGTTTAAAAGGCCATATTATGAATGGTAGCCAGGGAATGAATGGCCCAGGAAATGGAAGCATTTAAAAGTTCGCGTTAAGTGATGAACTTCAATAGAATGTACAAACTTCCTTTCCAGTAACTGAACTAAAGCTTATGTTTATTTCCAGAGACGGAGTTTGATGGTTCATTATATAAAGACAGACTTCAAAGGATATCGTTGAATTAAGTGACTATAATTTTTTTCAATTAAATGAGACATTTCCTAAAACAGCTGCAATTTGACGGAGTTTAAAAGTTCGCAGTTGTTTGAGAGAATTTTAAAGTTATTGACGGGATCAAAAGTTTAAGTTTCAATGACGCTTTGCACAAATTTTCGTTTAAATGATATACTTGCAATGTTTGTCTTTATATAATGCAGTTTAAAAGTCTCTCATCAAATAACGCAGCTGAAATGATAACGCTCGAATACTGACGCTTAAATATTCGTGAATAAATGACGGAGTTGAATGGATGGATTTTAAGTTCGCGTTTGTGGGAGGAATTTTGAAAAATTGTGTTTAAATGTCAGAGTTTAAATGATCATATGTACCAGGTTGACCAGATGGCGGTAGTGTGTAGACACAGCCATACCAGGTCGTATTTATCATCATTAAAGTCACCTTCCTTACTTACTTATGGCGGCGATGAAATTCACTGGTTCTTGATTCTGCACCAATTAACCTATCAGATAATGGTACAATGTTTGCCTGGTGTTGCATATATCACGTCTGTTGTTGAAACACAAGAATGCCAGGTGACTTTGGGAGTGGATGATAATGTAAAGATCAATATAAATGTGGGAAATCTTGAACCGCCATCACCAGACACAACACATGTTTGGATCTGGCGGGGGGAGGGACTTGCCTGTGACGTCACGATGCCCCGCCTCCAGCCTGGCGCCGCTCTGTGTGTGTGTGTGTGTGTGTGTGTGTGTGTGTGTGTGATTAGTATTTATGTATTACGGGAGAGAGTTGTACACTCGTGTTGTTCCGTCCCTTAACCTTTACTATGTGTGCTCGCACACACACACACCACACACCACACACACACACACACACACCACACACACACACACACATAACTTAGGATTTTATCCAGTATTTTCTTTAGACATATACCTTGTAGGTTGATTAGAAAAGATGAGGAAAAAAATATAAAAACATATACATATATTTCCACACGTGTAGATATATGTTATGCATTGAGATGTGGAGAAAGAATTTCTTATATATTAACAAACGTGATTGAGGACTTAAAGAATCTAGTACAAACATAATGGTTATTGTGATAAATAATTCGTTTATGATAAATATGTACTGTGTTGCATTATAATGGTTGTTCAGAACCAAGGTCTGTAAGCCAGAATCCTTAAGACATGATAAAAACGTTTTAAAAACATAAACATTTATGATCATAAGGAACAGATTACATTAGCATGTTTGTATCTAACAGAAAATCAATTATAAGAGAGACCATTTAAGGCAGGAATATTTCATCTCTTAATAAAACATCTACATCTACGTCCTTTTTCCTCATCATTTCTTATGTTCACTTGTAATAAATGCCTCTTATCTAACATAAAAATTCTGTATAGGTATTTGATTAATGTTCTCCAACGACGCGTTGTATAACTCTTCGTTAGTGAAGTTCATTTCGTGTAATGGATCATGCATTACAAAGTTGTGTCTATCCACACAAGTGTTACACGTCCCAGGTAAAGATACATTCTAGAGATAGTGTATATCTAACATATATATGTGTTTTATAAATATATATAAAAAGTTTTCCTGAGGGACAATACCTAAGACTTTCGTATTAAAGTTGATCAGTTGTAAGTGATGAAGCATTACAAAGGTGTGTCCATTGCCACAGGTGCTACTGATCCTGGGTAAAGGTATTTCACCATCTTTGTATCTTTAACCTTTCTAGTTATAGATGTTTCATCCTTGATTCCATCCTCACAATGGATGTATGTGGTTTGTGTTGTCTTAACATATCATTAGTCAGTTGAAGTGGAGAACATGCTCCACAGCCTAGCCACTCTACTCTGTCTTCCACATGCTATTCAAGAGGTGTTACCGGATTCCGCCTATAAGTGTTTACACCGAGGGTAACAAGTCACCTCCGGACGGCTTCTTCTTTTTACTTTTGATGATTTGAAAAATTTATGAATCATATTTGGTTTTATGATGTCAATAAGATTGTTGGAAATTGTATATAATAATCTTTATCTGTCATTTGATGAACTTTAATTCATCAAAGATAAAGTTTATGATCATTGATCGTTTATCTCTCGTTGTTACTGATGTAAGTTTTTTTATCTAACAAAATACTTTCATTTGACTCATAAAGAATATTCTTAAGAAAAACGTTAATAATTTGTCATTAGTTCTCATCACACAAAATAAAAGTATTTTTTTTTCAAAGTTTTCTCAGTGGATGATGCTAACATTTTGAAGAGTAGAAACTCATAACTTAAAATCCTTGAACCTTGTGTTAATAATAATTACATTACTTTTCTCTAAACAATACTTTTTTTCAGTGTGTAAAACCCGGATAAAAAGCCTACAACATAATGACGTAATTATCTTTATGTTATTGAAGATATTACTGATTTCTACATTTATCTGCAAAATAGAAATCTTTATCTTAGATATGTTAATCTTAACGATAGCACGTTACATATATTTCTGTACCTTGTGCTCCAGAAAAGTTATGAAATCTTATTCATTATCGTATCAAATGTTTACCTTGCATACGATATCCCATGTATTTTCACTAGAAGTCCACAAGTAAAATATATTTTTGCCATATGTATTTAACGGTAATCAGTGATAGGTAGTTAGAATAAGTAAATGTGTAATACATTACTAGGGTAGTAAATCCTTCGTCCATCACAGTTTACCGTAAGAGTGTCTAAGGTTCACCCTAGCTGGGGTTTACATTGTTGAACAACGTAATGCTTTTTGGTCGGTTTAGGTTTCTTAATTGTTGACTACAGGGACGAGTTTATAAGGAAGTGAGGAATTTGGGAAGGGTTTATTGATGGGTGCCGGGAGTGTGGTGGTGATGAAGGATCAGAGAAAATATATCATGTCAGAGGTCAATAGATCCTGGTGCTCGACCCAGAACCTTGACTAATCGTCTATAAGAAAGTGGTTGTTTATGTTTGGCCAAGTCCCAGCTTGGCAGGGGCTCTGGTCTTATGACACACTCTTATCTGGCTTTATTTGTCATGTTTTTTTCCTTGAACAGAACTGATAAGAACATTGAGAGTTAGAAATTTATCTAGATACACTATGCCATCATATAAATTCTGTTTTGAATTTGTAAATGATTCTTAAAATGTACAGAAGTCGTTGTATCATTACACTTGACATATCTTTTAAGAAATTTATCTCTTCATTTTTGTCAATTTAATGAATAATGGCTTGTGTCAGTGTGTCTGTCCCTCAGTATAGCAAGTCAAGCATTACTCCACCGTACAACAACTACAACATGGCTTGTGTCAGTGTATCTGTCCCTCAGTATAGCAAGTCAAGCATTACTCCACCGTACAACAACTACAACATGGCTTGTGTCAGTGTGTCTGTCCCTCAGTATAGCAAGTCAAGCATTACTCCACCGTACAACAACTACAACATGGCTTGTGTCAGTGTATCTGTCCCTCAGTATAGCAAGTCAAGCATTACTCCACCGTACAACAACTACAAGGTCACAAATGAGGGGACAAATAACATATAGGTTGGCTCACGGAAAATGCCTAATGAGCTGAGGAAAAGGAAGGACATTACATACACTGGCTTTATCAGTGAATCATTTTGTGATGGTTGTGAAATATTGGTCATGTGTAGAAGATGGTCCTTGTACATGAATCATGCTATATATTAGTTTCACAATATGTTATAATGGTGTCTTTACCTGGTGAACTGATATGTGATATAATAAATGTGATCTGCCTTGTTCTATATTTCTCTTTGAAAATGTTAACTTTAGATTTATATCAAATTTTTCCTACACGCGATGAAATCGTGTTTACGAGTTAAACAGAATTCTATGACATTGCAGGAAGATCTTAACAGGCTATCGTTGTACAGTATACAATGGCCAGTGATATTCACCGTAGACATATGTTTACACTGTGTACACATAGCAGGCAAACTACAGTATCATCTTAAGATGTGGAAATAAAACTATCAAGGCAGGAGAAGGATTTAGGTGTCATCATTAGTAGAGATGTAAAGCCAAGACAACAGTGTATTAATGTACGTAATAAGACTAACAGGCAACTTGGTGTCATGTGTTAGTAGCAAGAATGAACAGGTAATATTACAGCTATAGTTAGTCACACACCACTTACATTATGACCTACAATATTGATCACTGTATTAGAGTGTACAAACATTTCTCCACGATTATTGAGCGAAGATAACAACATTGATAGCAAGCCTCAGAATCCTCCCTTATGATGAAGATAACAAGACTTGTAATGAGCGATATGATAGAGGTTTACAACACCAGGTATGTTTACTGATGATGAAGCTACATCTTACTTACATTGTGGTTGTATACACAGCTTCTCTCCTTCTCTTACCTGGATTTATCACAGTGGATGAATATCCCACTGAGTTCCATCTTGTCTTTAAGTTTCCTGGCTTGCCTCTGTGTGTGTGTGTGTGTGTGTGTGTGTGTACAAGTAACTAAAAAACACGATACATACACATAAGGTTAAGAAAACGGGCAACACACATAACAGTCACAAAAGATGAGCTCACACACACACACACACACACACACACACACACACACGCACACACACACAGAGCGGCGCCAGGCTGGAGGCGGGGCATCGTGACGTCACAGGCAAGTCCCTCCCCCCGCCAGATCCAAACATGTGTTGTGTCTGGTGATGGCGGTTCAAGATTTCCCACATTTATATTGATCTTTACATTATCATCCACTCCCAAAGTCACCTGGCATTCTTGTGTTTCAACAACAGACGTGATATATGCAACACCAGGCAAACATTGTACCATTATCTGATAGGTTAATTGGTGCAGAATCAAGAACCAGTGAATTTCATCGCCGCCATAAGTAAGTAAGGAAGGTGACTTTAATGATGATAAATACGACCTGGTATGGCTGTGTCTACACACTACCGCCATCTGGTCAACCTGGTACGTACGAACCTTAACCTTAAAGTGGCCCACGTAAACGCGAACTTAAAATCTATCCATTTAACTGTCATTCGTTAATTAACATTTAAACACCATCTTTTAAACGTAAACCTTCCACTTGCATTATATTAACAAGTACTCTAAGATACGTCATACAAACACAAGGTTTAAAGCTGAAACTCGAAATTTTAAGTCCGTCAATTCAACACCTACTTTAAAATTAGCAAAGAAATTGCGAATCATTAACTCCACCAAATAGCAGCTTGTGTATGTAATGCTTCATTTAATTGAACATTTTTAAAGTCAGTTAAATTAATGGTATCCTTTGATGTTCATCATTAAAACATAAACCTAATAACTCTGTCTCTAGAACTAAGCACAAACTTTTACGTTCCATCATAGGAAAGGAAACTTGCAAAATCTATCAAAATTCGTCACATAACGCGAACTTTTCAACCCTTCCATTTACCTGGGCCACTCTTCCCTGGCTGCCATTCATATTTTGTCCTTTTAAACTGTGACTTTATTACACTTTCATTCATTCATCATGACTTTATTACACTTTCATTCATTCATCATGACTTTATTACACTTTCATTCATTCATCATGACTTTATTACACTTTCATTCATTCATCATGACTTTATTACACTTTCATTCATTCATCATGACTTTATTACACTTTCGTTCATTCATCATGACTTTATTACACTTTCATTCATTCATCATGACTTTATTACACTTTCATTCATTCAACATGACTTTATTACACTTTCATTCATTCATCATGACTTTATTACACTTTCGTTCATTCATCATGACTTTATTACACTTTCATTCATTCATCATGACTTTATTACACTTTCATTCATTCATCATGACTTTATTACACTTTCATTCATTCATCATGACTTTATTACACTTTCATTCATTCATCATGACTTTATTACACTTTCATTCAGTCATCATGACTTTATTACACTTTCATTCATTCATCATGACTTTATTACACTTTCGTTCATTCATCATGACTTTATTACAGTCATTCATTCATCATGACTTTATTACACTTTCGTTCATTCATCATGACTTTATTACAG
The DNA here is from genome assembly GCF_036320965.1 of Panulirus ornatus. Taxonomy (NCBI): domain Eukaryota; kingdom Metazoa; phylum Arthropoda; class Malacostraca; order Decapoda; family Palinuridae; genus Panulirus; species Panulirus ornatus. The sequence goes on from NC_092265.1 coordinate 28,299,978, forward strand.
TCATTCATTCATCATGACTTTATTACACTTTCGTTCATTCATCATGACTTTATTACACTTTCATTTATTCATCATGACTTTATTACACTTTCATTCATTCATCATGACTTTATTACACTTTCATTCATTCATCATGACTTTATTACACTTTCATTCATTCATCATGACTTTATTACACTTTCATTCATTCATCATGACTTTATTACACTTTCATTCATTCATCATGACTTTATTACACTTTCATTCATTCATCATGACTTTATTACACTTTCATTCATTCATCATGACTTTATTACACTTTCATTCATTCATCATGACTTTATTACACTTTCATTCATTCAACATGACTTTATTACACTTTCATTCATTCATCATGACTTTATTACACTTTCATTCATTCATCATGACTTTATTACACTTTCATTCATCATTCATCAACTAGTTCGTCTCACTGATATTCCATTCATAAACTTCATTTGTGCATCTCATAGTTTGACCGCCATGTTGCATGTTTCCTTAAGGTTTATAATTCTTTGTGTATTTAATAATAGAAGATTCAGTGATATTTCTCGTGGTACTGGAGTTAGAGTTAATAACTGAGATGGCATTATAATCTCTAACTCCAGTACCACGAGAAATATCATTGAATCTTCTATCATTAAATGCACAAAGAATTATAATCTTGATATAAGTGATTGTCTATACAAATTGCATAAATTTAGTGTTGATAAAATTTGTAAGGAATTCACCTTGTCCACATAATTAGTTTATGATACGCTTGTTGTCTGTCTCGGACAATCACATGTTTACCAAATGGCGTACTAGCTACGTCTCTTCGTTGTATGTCAACTGATTGTTATATTTCTCTCTTGTGTCTCCCCTGATGATGTGGTTATTACATGAAAGTGCACTTGGGAACTTGTCATGTTTCATTTTCCCCGTGGACTCATAGGAATATACTTGATCACACGCAAAATTGTGATCCTTTCCAATATATATATATATATATATATATATATATATATATATATATATATATATATGTATATATCCTTCAGTATGTTTACTTTCGATAATGAGGAACAGAAGAATAAGCCAAGCAAGTAAATTTCGTCAAAGACATCTTTCTTTTCTAAACGCTGCCTCGCAAAGATTTTCATTAATTCAAATTGAAGAAACAGACGTATTTTTCTATTGTCTGGTTAGCTCAGTGGTAGAGCGTGAGTCTCACACACTCAAGGTCGTGGGTTCGAGACCCACACCAGACATAATTTTTGTCTTTTTCTTTTTTCATTTTGTCCGCATCACATGTGTGCAACATTCAGTATGTTCGTCCAACGTTATAATGAAGATCTTCACAATAAATTGGGGTTTTCGACTTTATTTGAAAGGGTCAGGTCCATCAAGACGTCCTTGAAATCTTCCAGAAGCTTCTGGCGATCCTCCTCCAACTGCTGGGCACATCAGAGTTAACATGGGCCGGACATCGGTTGTGGAACGACTTAATCTGCTTCCGGTAGTTAGCAGGGATGATAATGAGGGCTCTGACCTCATACCAGGTCCGCTTAGTTCCAGTCTATTGTTTAGTTCCAGTTTATTGCTTAGTTCCAGTCTATTGCTTAGTTCCAGTCTAATGCTTAGTTCCAGTCTATTGTTTAGTTCCAGTCTATTGCTTAGTTCCAGTCTATTGTTTAGTTCCAGTCTATTGCTTAGTTCCAGTCTATTGCAACGAAAATAAAAAAGTAAAACTCAATTCTTCTTGGAAAATTGAGAGGAAAACACGACAGCAACATGGAGATTTACCCTGTGGTTATTTTGCCGGCTAGTCGGCAACGGTCGGTCAAACAGTATTTTGCCGTGGTAATCTCAGTGCTTTATATAATACTATGTCACAAAATATGTTCTTGGGGGCGTAGCTCAGTGGTAGAGCACTCGCTTGTCTTGCGAGAGGACCCGGGTTCAAACCCCGGCGCCTCCATTTTTTATTTGGGAAATTCATTGTTTTCAGTCTTGTACATATATATATATATATATATATATATATATATATATATATATATATATATATATATATATATATATATATATATATATATATATATATATATATATATATTTATATATATATATATATATATATATATATATATATATATATATATACATATATGCATATATCGTCCGATCAGGGAAGTTAAGCAACGTTGGGTCTGGTTAGTACTTGGATGGAACACCAGATGCTGTTATCCCTGGGGATAGGGAAGAAAGAATACTTGCCACGTATTCCCTGCGTGTCGTACAAGGCGACTAAAAGGGGAGGGAGTGGGAGGCTGGAAATCCTTCCCTCTCATTTTCAATTTTCCAAAAGACGGAACAGAGAAGATATAAAGATATTGCAAAGATGTAACTAATATAAGATATAAGAATGAATGGAAGATACGAATATAGCTGAAACAAGGATCAATGAAGACTAAGGTGCTATGAAAATTATTCTGTAGTGAAGACAAATATGTATGTTGAAATTTTGTATTGAACATCAAGAAGTAATGATAATGATGAGAGTGTAGTGACGATGAGGGTTTATTTGGGAGTAGTGACAATTGCCTTTACAATGATAATAAGGAGGTAACACAATGAGAAACACAAACTTTCCAAAGCTACGTTCAAGTCAGTCTTTGAACTAAGTTCAGTAAACAGAAGGATGATGTTAAGATGAGAGTGTAGCGAGGAAGAGCATAGTGATGATAAGGATATTGTCAAGATAGGTTGTGGTGAAAAAGAATGTTGTGAAGACACGAATGTAGTAGAAATAAGGGTTAGTAAAGAGTGAAGTGTGTTCAAAATGATTATGCAGTGAAGATAAGAAATATTCTTAGTGAACATTATGGAGTGCAATGATGATGGTATGGTAGAAATAACAGTGTAGTGAAGAAGAGGATATAGTGAAGATATTATTTAGTGAAAATATACTAGCAATGAAGATACACGTTAGTGAATATGAGTTTGTAGTGAACTTAACCTTATTGACCTGATCCCCCAAATCCTCCAAACTACGTTCAAGGACGGATCCAAAGCCGACCGAAAAGGCTATTTCTCTGTGTATTATTAGTGGTGGTGGTGTGTGTAGGTGTGTATAATCATCTATTTGCACTGTATTAGGAGGGAGTTTTACACTCGTGGGGTCCCGTGTAAGTACGTTGTTTGTGTGAGCGGGTAAAATCTAAAGCCTTTCTTGAAACCAGCTTGGTCAAGATAAGGTCGTATGAAGATGGGGTTGTAGTTAAGATTATAATAAGCCTTGCATAGTGAAGATAAAGGTATTACGGAGAGAAGATGTAGTGAAGAAGAATATATTGAACACAAAAGGAATCAAGCTAAGTGCAGGGTCGGCCTACTGGCTTGAACTTACATTTCAGGTCAAAGGCATTCGAGTACATAGTATTCGAATAGTTATTTCCGTATCAGGGGCGATCATAGCCTAGCGGTAGCTCTCCCGCCCGTTGTACAGGGGTCCCGAGTTCGATCCTGGCTGTTGGAGGTTTGTATGTTTCATGAGAGTGCTCGTTCATATGCACTTAGTTCGTATATATATATATATATATATATATATATATATATATATATATATATATATACACACAAACATATATAAAAAAAAATATATATATATATATATATATATATACACACACACATATATATATATATATATATATATATATATATATATATATATATATATATATATATATATATATATATCGCAAACGCGGGAGACAGCGACAAAGTATAAAAAAAATATATATATATATATATATATATATATATATATATATATATATATATATATATACATATATATATATTCCTATGAGTCCACGGAGAAAATGAAACACGATAAGTTCCCAAATGGACTTTCGTGTAATAATGGCAAACAAGTATGAAAGATAGAGTATGAAAGACAAAGACAGTGGACAAGTGTTATGTATTCTGTGTCCCTGATAACCATTTGGTCTGACTCATTCAGATAAGGTCGAAAGCGCCTGTAGTGAAGATGTACAAAGGATAATAGAACCGTGTACGTGCGTACGTAGTGTGAGTATCTTGACTGATAGAAAGTACTGAAAGCGGCAGGAAGTAGTGAGATATTGTACTGTGCTTCGTACAAGACTGGCAGGCGACTCCGTCCTTCGTGCTGTGCCACACACAGTCTGGTGATTGTCGGGATGTGTAGCCATAATGTTTGATCTTATGACCATTAGTGATACATCATGTGATGTTTACTATCACAACATCGTCTACTTCCTCCTCCTCCAGGAGAGTGGCAATCAGGTGGCGGTTATTGTGGTAGCCCGGCACGTGCAACTGTAAGATTTGAAGCAACATTGTGAAAATGGGACACATTATAAAGAGCTCCATAATTTCTCTAATTCTTCCCCAAATTCATGTGGACCTGCAACGCTGAAAATGTTTAAATACTGCTGGTGCAGAGGGAGGGAGAGGGAGGCCTGGGATGAGAGTGAGGCTTTGTAAGAGAGAAAGGCTCGGGATGAGAGAGGCTGAACACAAGATGTTTGGCCGGAGAGTGAGGCTTTGAAGGAGAGAGAGGCTTGGGTTGGGTGAGGTTATAAAGAGAGGCTTGGGAGGGAGGAACTGTAAACCTGTGAATGGGAAAGAAGTTTGTGATGAGAGAGGCTGATCATGAGAGAGAGGCTTGGGATGGGAGATGCTGGACACCAGAGTTTGGGAGGGGACTGAAGTTGTAAAAGAGAGATCTCTCATAAGCGAGGCTGGACGCGAGAGATATACTTGGAATGTGAGAAAAAGTAGTGAAATAGAGAGAAGCTTGGGATGAGAAAAGCTGGAGGCAAGAGAGGTGTGGGAGGAGAGTGAGGCTGAGTGTGGCAGAAAGTTTTGCTTGAGAGAGGCTGGACACCAGAGCAAGACTTAGGTTGAAAATTAGACTTGAAAGAAAGAGAAAGGCTGGTGATGAGAGCGAGTTTGGACGTGAGAAAAGCTTGGAATGAAAACGATATTGGTAAGATGAGAGAGGCTGGTCTTGAGAAAGAAGCCTGGGTTAAGGGTTAAGTTGGATACGAGAGAGAGGATCGAGATGAGACAGAGGCTGTGGAGAAGCGAGAAGCTTGGGATGAGAAAGGTTGGACAAGGAAGAGGTTTGAGAGCAGAGTGAGGCTGTGAAGGAGAGTGGGGCTTGGTATGAAGATGGCTTGACACGAGAGAGAGAGACTTTAGATTAAGGTGATGTTGGGAACAAGGGGCGAGGCGGGGGGGGGATAAGAGTTAGGCTGGATATGAGAGAGAGGATTGGGATGAGAGTGAGGCTGTGAATGATCGAGAGGCTTAGGATGAGAGAGAGAAAAGCTGAACAAGAGAGGAAGGTTTAGGGCAAAAGAGTTGACACGAGAGATATGCTAAGGATGTAGCCAGGCCAGGCGCATAAAAGGCTTGGAGTTATATAGATACCACACAGCCAGGTGGTCTGGCCTTAACACTATTCAACAAAATGTATTGCCCTTAACAGCAGTAGAAGAAACGGAGAGCAAAACAAAGGCTCCCTCCCCACCCTCCACTCCCTCCGGCAACACGCAGCACGGAAAACAGGTAGAAAAAATACCTTGCAGAATTAATATGCCTGAAGGAAATGTTTACATGAAGGTCATAAGGTAGAATGAACATGAATATATCATGCATCCCATCACCAAGGACATGCATCCCTTCACTTTCTGTTATCAAGACAATAGTAAGGATAAACTTAAGCTCCAGCCTCCGGACTTACCATGACTATATTATTCCTAATGTTGAAGAATGATATTATAAAACTTACTCTCACAAAGCAGGTGACATGGGTTAATCAATGTTGGTATATTACCTGGCCAGGGAGAGATCAGTGGTTGAGAAGGTAGCATGATATACCACTGCGTTATCATAACTGATTAACTGAATTATTCCACAGTGGAGAGTGACAAATGATGATCAAGCCTCATTTTAAAGAGAGAGAAGATAGACACGAGAGAGAGGCTTGGGATAAGAGGTAGGCTGCACACGAGAGAGAATCCCAGGATGGAAGTATGGCTGTGAAGGAGAGATGGTGTGGGGTGAGTGAGGCGGGACAAGAGAGAGGCTTAGGATGGGAGAGTCTGGAGATATAGAGAGGCTTGGGACGAGAGTCAGGCAGGACAGGAGAGAGAGGCTTGGGACGAGAGTCAGGCAGGACAGGAGAGAGAGGCTTGGGACGAGAGTCAGGCTGGACAGGAGAGAGAGGCTTGGGACGAGAGTCAGGCAGGACAGGAGAGAGAGGCTTGGGACGAGAGTAGAGAAGCACCTTCATAACGTACCCTTCAGCAGAAAAAGGGTTGTCTTGCTCCACTCAGTTGGAATGGAAAAGTAGTTGAAAATACCAAGTTCATGAATTTATGGTTTTAGTGTGGCAAAACCTGAACCGATTCTGAGGTTACACATGAAAGAGGATTAACATTTCAGAAGGTTGAGGGAAGATGAATATAAATGTCATCATTGATAGCCTATTAGATTCATTAGAAGCCTCGATAGATGAATGTTCTTGTCTTTTTTTAGTAAGAATGAGGATAGATTAGTAATTAAGGCACACGGCGCTAATATCTTTCGTTACTGAGCAATTTTGTTTTGCAATGGTGTTATATTAAAGAACTCGACTATGATTGACGGAGTGAGATGTGGAGATTATATATCATTGTGAGTTATTACATAAAGTGATCGTGATGAACGTTACGAAGATCAGGCAAACTATGAGGCTCAGTAAGGTAACAACACACCTGTCATATATGTAACACAACTTATGAACACCTTACCTACAGTAAGGTAACAACACACCTGTCATATATGTAACACAACTTATGAACACCTTACCTACAGTAAGGTAACAACACACCTGTCATATATGTAACACAACTTATGAACACCTTACCTACAGTAAGGTAACAACACACCTGTCATATATGTAACACAACTTATGAACACCTTACCTACAGTAAGGTAACAACACACCTGTCATATATGTAACACAACTTATGAACACCTTACCTACCCTTCCCTGCCAGTCCAGATTGGTCTTCATTTTGATATTAATTGATATTAACAGCCAAACGTTATTGAGCTGGAATTCGTATCATACGTCAGAGCATATACACTTCACAAGATGGCTAATTTGTATTTCATTATCTTTCTATTATTCACCTCTACTGAATTATCATAGGACAGTCGTGCTGTATGTGGACTTTGCTTATATGAATTCGAGCAACAAGAGTGTGGCCAGGATATGTTATTTTCTCTTTAACCCAAACCTCTATTATCACAGTAGCCACATATAAAAGTGACAAGAGGCAGCAGGTCCAGTCATGGTGGGGGAGCTGACCTGGCTGGGTGAATCCTGTCATCACCTGCCCACCCAGGGAAGGAGCAGCAGGAAATCTGGTTATCAAAAGGAATACAAAGGAAGTCAAACAGCAACAGACCAATGGGTCATTTTGAAGGTGTTTGTGATTGTGGCAGATATCAGAATCTTAGATTACACTGGTGAAAGTAGAAAGGTAAATAGATAATTCAAAGAGAAAAACCTGCAGTCTGTCTAAGAGACTAAGGAGACGCAAATGCTGTCACAAGTGGAGGTGAAGCAAAATATTATCATGTTTATTCTTAAACGTATTTACGTTACTATTTTCGGCCAACATGATTGGTTCTTACACACCATTAGATTAGGAATGGCGTAATGATGATAGACAAATGAATAGATAGAAGAGATTACATTACATACATATTACCATGGAATATATACCATATATTTTCCAAGAGGGTATAAATATGTACAGTTCATTAGTCATTCCATACTGATGATAAATGTATGTCATAACTTCTCTGGAGGCCAGGCTGGCTGGCTGGATGGCTGCACATTGGTTTTGAAAGTAACGTTTACTTCCCAGCTGGTGAAAACTGATTCTTTTATGTAAAGAATAATGAAATCATAATTCATCCCTATATACTGATGCACGGTTTAAACAAGAAAAGAATAATTACGTGCTTTATATAAACAATTTATATAACTATGGTGATAATTCACTACCAACTTTCGATATATACTTCTCAAAATATTGTGAAAACCTTAATTTGATAAATGTATTTATTAACTTCTAATTTGGTAAATGTATTTATTAACTTCCTCAGAATACTGAAAACTTAGAGACACGTGTTGATGATTTCATTATAAACAGGTTTTCAAAATAGTTTGGTGAAGGAAAATCATTTTGTGTTGTCGCTACTAAAAACCGATTATGATCTGCACAATTCCTCGGGAGATTTACGTCTTTAATACAATAAGTTCTTATAAGAAGTTGTACAGATTAGTACATATGTGAAATGACACCAGATTCAGTAGACGATCTCTACAGGTCATCAGTTTCAGGAAACAGTTAAGGTCAAGCAGTTACAAGAGCTTTCTCGATGATCATCTTGCACCACCACACTCACAAGACCCTCCAACAAACTCCTCCAAAGTTCTTCAAGTCCTGCTGGGCCAGAACCCGTCCTGACACTCAGTAATCAAGAAAGATATTCATAGCTTTATGTCCAGCCGTCATCAGGTTTTCTATATTCAATGTTTATATTAAGTAATTAAGTTCAATGACCTTTAACTGCTCACTGATGTTATATCATCCAAGGTGATCAGTTCTATAACTCCAGGACCACTTTTGTGGGGCTTCTGTAACTCTAAGGCTGCGCTACAATCAGTAGCAGGTAAATGTTGGATTCTTTTGGAGTGAGAAGTTCCATGACGAGATGTTTCTGGCCATTAACGATAACATTAACACGTCGAAGATGACTTTACACCTGTGGTGGAACCTCATGCAGGCGGAGTCCGGTAACACTCCAACATATATACATTCTGTTATACATTTGATGTATGACGTATGATATGGATGAAGGCGTCATGACCTTAGCTCTTCATAACCTTCTAAATGTAACAACATATATATATTCCTGTTACCAAGTAGCAAATACTGTTATAGTATGTTGTACTGTATGGTACAGCATCTGGTTGAATGACCTTTACCTGTTAATAACCAGTAAACCCCACGATACACATACATGTTGACCTGTTACAGAGCGGCAGACCGTCGTACGACAAGACCCCGTGCCAGGCAGGGACAAATTGTCATAATAAATGTTATAATGATTTATATTTTGATGGAATTGTTTATAAAGATGAGTTACCATAATTATGACGAAATATATCCACATTCACACTCACCAACTCTACCCAGACAACACGAGTCGTATTGATCATTTCTAAATTAATTGGACACATCCGGGAAGATACCTTTTACCGTGTGTACTTTACTTTAAAGTTAAGTTCATAGGAAATAGCACGAAACTAACTGTCTGTATTACCAACAAAAATCGCTATGAGGTATAAACTTCTGTCTACTAATGACGCCACGCTGATAGTGATGAACACAAACTGGTGGGCAAACGTTTGACCTCAGATGAGGTGAAATACTTTTTCCTTAACAAGATTGAGGAATCATTTACAGAATCATTTACCAATTAGATTGTGGTTGAAAGCATTACTATAGATATGTGTGAGAATACAATTGATGAATATTTCGCTTCAGGTCCAAGAATGACAACATTTGCACCTCCATTGTCACGCTGACAATATATAGGGTTTTCTCTTTGACTTTTGCGTGTGCCTTCTAACCCAACCCCCCCATCCCCCCAACACCACCCACCACCGACCCACCCACCACCAACACCACCAGCAGACCCATGCAGGCCCCCATGTCACTTACTTCACTACAGTTTCCAGACCACGTGGCATTTTAGTGGCTGTTAATTACCACTCCTCCGACCCAGGCAGCTTTCTTACCTTCCTGTCTCACCCAGACGTTGTCTGCTGGCTCTCACTCCACAAACACACAAGCTCTCATTCCCAGACATAACACATCACAACACCTTACTCCCACCTTTTTGATCTTTTTCTTCGTGACAATATATTTCTCTGCGGAGAGCGTTACGTGCTTGCCCTGCCTTTTGGCAAAATCTCGTTACATGAACTCATGAGCATGAACTCCTCTCTCTCTCTCTCTCTCTCTCTCTCTCTCTCTCTCTCTCTCTCTCTCTCTCTCTCTCTCTCTCTCTCTCTCTCTCTCTCTCTCTCTCTCTCCCCAGCCAGCCACTATGAATGTAGATTGCGTGATTGAGTGAAAGCGATGAAGTTCTTGCCATATGACGGCGAGCCACTCTGCACCCCACCCACCCATCCAGCACATATCAACTTGCCTCTTGCCGGAGATATATATATATATCTTTTTTTCTTTCTTTCAAACTATTCGCCATTTCTCGCATTAGCGAGGTAGCGTTAAGAACAGAGGACTGGGCCTTTGAGGGAATACCCTCACCTGGCCCAATTCTCTGTTCCTTCTTTTGGAAAATTAAAAAAAACGAGAGGGGAGGATTTCCAGCCCCCCGCTCCCTCCCCTTTTAGTCGCCTTCTACGACACGCAGGGAATACGTGGGAAGTATTCTTTCTCCCCTATCCCCAGGGATATATATATATATATATATATATATATATATATATATATATATATATATATATATATATAGAGAGAGAGAGAGAGAGAGAGAGAGAGAGAGAGAGAGAGAACCTACCTACGAGTATTTACGGTCACAAAAAATACTTAAAACAAAGGCCCCGCCGGGAATCGAACCCGGACCAACTGTTTATGAGGCAGATGTGCTAACCACTACACCACGGAGCCACTTGTCAGTGGCGGAAAAATCTCTTATATATTAACAAACGTGACTGAGGACTTAAAGAACCTGGTACAAACATAATGGTTATTGTGATAAATGATTCGTTTATGATGAATATGTATTGTGTTGCATTATAATGATTGTTTATAACAAAGATCTTTAAGCCTGAATCCTTAAGATTATATAAGAAATTATAAAAACGTGTTAAGAACATAAACGTTTATGATTATAAAGAACAGAATGCATTATCATGCGGGTATCTAACTGAAAATGCAATACAAGGAGCTAGTTTAAGGCAGGAGTATTTCATCTTTTAACAAAATTTTTACCTCAACGTCCTTTATTTTTCATGATAATTTTTTATGTTTACTATCAAGAAATGCCTTTTACCTAACATAAAAATTCTGTATAGGTATTTGATCACTTTTCTCCAACGACGCATTGAATAACTCTTCGTTAGTGAAGTTCATTTCGTGTAATAGATCATGTATTACAAAGCTGTGTCTATCCACACAAGTGTTATACATCCCGGGCAACGATATTCTAGAGATAACGTACATATAACATATGTAAGTCTTCTATAGATATTTATAAAAAAAAATTTCCTGAGGGACAAAACCTAAGACTTTCGTATCAACGTTTACTGCCTTATAACATTGCAAGATCATTAGATTTACTGCCTTATAACAGGTCATCATTAAATTTACTGCCTGATGATAAGTCAAGATCATTATATATACTGCCTTATAACATGTCAAAATCTTTATATTTACAAGTAAATAAAAGGTCATCATTAGAGTAACTGCCTCTGGTCAAGATGATTAGATTTACTGCCTTATAGCAGGTCATCTTATATTGCCTATATATTGTCAAAAATAATATTTACTGCTCTGTAACAGGTCAATATTTACTACATCGTATTAGATCATCAGATTTACCACCATGTCTTGACCACCAAGGTCAAGATCATTAGATTTAGTGTCATAACAAGTCAAGATCATTAGATTTGCTTCCTTAAGCAGGTCAAAATCATTAGATTTACTGTTTTATAACAGGTCTAGATCATTAGATCTACTACCTTGTAAAAGGTAATCATTAGATTTACTGCCTTTTAACAAGATTAGATTTAATGCCTAATAACAACAATGCCTTATAACAACTATAGATCATTAGATTCACAGTTTATATCACTAGGTCTCATAAAAAAGTCAAGATCATTAGATTTACTGTTTTATAACAGCTGATCATTAGATTATAACAGGTGAACGTCATTAGAGTTACTGCCTTATAAACAGGACAAGATCATTAGATGATTAGATTTACTGTGCTTTATATTAGGGAAAGGTCATTAGATTTATTGCCTTATAACAGGCCAATATCATCAGATTTACTTATAGAAGGTAAAGATAGATTTATTACCTTACAACAGGTCAATATCATTGTAACAGGTAGCCTTATAACAAATCAGTATCAGTTAGCCTTATGCCAGGTAAAGATCATTAGATTTACCGGCCAAGATCATTAGATTCACTTCCTTTTGACAGGTCAAGATCATTAGATTCACTGCTTTCTAACAACTCAAGATCATTAGATTTTTTGCCTTATAACAAATCAGGATTATTAAATTTACTGCCTATAACAGGTCAAGATACTGAAATTTACAGCATTGTTATGGGTCAAGATCATTAAATTTTCTGCCTTGCAAAAAGATGATCATTAGAATTACTTCCTTGAATCAGGTCAAGATCATTAGATCTACTGCCTTATAACAGGTCAAGATC